>NW_026693208.1:1200000-1687837 GCF_021218885.2 Marmota monax | reverse complement strand
ACTATTCTGATTGTTCAAATGTATATGTAACTTTCAATAAATATTTAGTTATTTTAAAAGAACATTGTCTTTGAGCATCAATATAGCAAATAGTCTACCACATGAAAAACAATTTCTTAAAAACTGAGGAGACATTGCCTCTGACTTGTTGATCTCCATCTGGCTGAGAAATAAACTATGTCAAGGCCATCTGACTATCAATCTGCCTGGCTCCTCCTCCCTTAGCTGTCATTGCCTACAATCAACTCTCCTAGGACTTCTGAGGATCATTTGCATTGCTAATGACAGAAAAGATCCTCAAAGCAGCTGAAACCCAGATGGCTAGTCAGGTGTATTGAGATAGACTAAAATCCAACTGACTTTGCTACTCATGGAAAAAGTAATATGCAGGAAATCAGCCATTGTCATTCAAAGAAATCACCTTCTCATCTCTTTGACTTTATGGTAAATATATCCCAATATCTGCCAGGAGGACTCTACTCCTTGTGTTTTAGAAAACCCAATATTATTCATCCAACAATACATTCTACTCCATTATGTACTACAAATGTAGAAACCACAGAGAGACAATTCAGAGGCTGGCACTTTCATAATGGGGATACATTCATCCCATGGCCATGGCTTTAAGACCTTCAATAACCAGTGAGGGGCTTGGCTATACATCAATATGAGAAAAACGATTGTATAATAAATAATACAGTTGTGATACTACATTACTACTAAACAGTCTGAGATTATTTGTTCTCCAGCAAATCAGTATGCCTTTTTATTTTATTCATTCAAACTCATATACACAATGCTAAAGTTTTACAATTGTAAGGCAACTTTTGTAAAATAATGCATTGATGAAGCCAATGTCTTTGGAACTCAATCTCCTATTTGCAAGCAGCCTTAATTCATAGTCCGCAAAGATTTATTCACACCAGTGGAGCTATATATAGGATTCCTACTGATACTATATGCTGAGTGAATAATAGATTATCTGAAGAACTTTTCAAGAATATTTGTTAATGAACTCTGCCATAAATTAATAAAAACGTGCGGTTACATCCCTCCATTAGCTAATGCTGATGTTGTTATTGTTTAAAGCTCCAGGTGATTTTAAGGTAAGTAGATGTATCATGAACACTTAACAATGTTGTTACTAACAGTGTTAATACTTAACATTGCTAATATTACTAACGATAAATATTGTTGAAAATTTTCCATAGGACAAGAGTTTGAAGTGTCTTCCAGTTATGATGTCTGATAACTGAACTGAGTTGGAATTGTACCAGGCTGAATGTAACAGAATAAAGGGAATATCTTCAGCTAACAAGAACTTCAGAAGTCAGTAGTCCAAGATTAAATCAGAAACTACTCATGTTAATCAAAGCCACAGGATCCCTTGACTTTATCAACAAACAATAGACTGGCTTTTCCTTGTAGACAGTCGGTTTTTCCAGGAAACAAGAAGAAATTAACAGAGTGGTAAGAGGGGTTATATTAAAAAAAAAAGCATTTTCACCCTGGAAATTCTCAATTGACTTCTCAGTACCCAGAAAAATAACCACAAAAGAAGTTACGAAAAATCTAGAAAGTACATTACCATTTCTTTTTCTATTTTGTTAACATTAGTATCATTCTTACTTTGTATCCAAAAATGATGTTTACTGTTTTTATATACCCAGGTGCCATCTACATCAAAAAGTCAGAAATATTTCTCTTGATGAAATATACTTCTCATCTAAATATAAAAGACAATATATGTAAAATATTTTTGAAGGCTCATTTCCCCAAAAGGAATCATTTTCCATGAAAAATATGATATATAATTTGCTTAATAGCTATGCCAAACATGTGATAAAATTGCACTATCAAGAAAATTTTACAAATGTGATGTCCCATTAATCAACATTTTGATGTGTTTCTTGAGCAGTGCTCACAAAGACTGCATTTTCCTAGACTGGAAAAATCATGCTTATCATGTATACCTGTTTTAAAATTCAGATGGCATTCACTTTGTGTTAAATTCTGAATCTAAAGAGAAAGAGTTCTATTTTTATCCCCCCTCAGCTCAATTATGATTGTAATTGCTCTGGCCATTAACTGTATGATTACATGTGCATCCTTTGTCTTTCATTGCTTGATGAATCTTTTTGACATGTTATTTCAAAAGAAGAATGTACTGAGAGACAAACTTCTCAGGTTGATGTGATCCACTTATAAAAGTTCAAGTTAGTAATGCAGAAGACTTGGGAAATGTTTTATTATTTTTTAAAGGCCCAATCAGGAAACAAAATTCACAAAATATTTAAAAGGAAATACTTAAAGAATTATTAACTCTAAGGAGGTTTTCTATAAAGCAGTAGAGTGCTCTTAAAAAGTACCCCATGGAAAGTATACAAGGAAGAAATCTCTAGGATTGAACTCAGATCTCCTTGGAGAAACTGACTGCAGATCAGTGCATGGCAGAGAAGGTGTTAACACAGGTAAGAACTTTTCTACAGTTGTTGGATAAGTATGAAAAATCCCTGCAGAGTGCAAGAGATAAATAAACATGACTATTACTGACAAACAGGAATTACTCTGAGTTGACAGAAGAGGCAGGTAACCAACCACTGGCTCACTTAGAAGCCTCATTAGTAATTCATTTATAATATACCATTCAATTTCAATGGCAAATAGTGCACAGGACTCCAACTGATACATAATTAGGGTGAGTGGTGCTGATACTGTCCACATATACTACCCCCACTGTCTCTACATGCCAGTCACGTGGAGCACAAAGAAAATAATGGGAATCCAAAAAGGGAACTCCTTCTTCTTGTTGTGTCTATTCAGTACCTACTAATGTCAAAGCTTAGCATCACCAGCTGCAAAGGAGACATTTTTAAAAGGCTCATCTCAATTTTTGAAGAGCAAACAAGGAAGGGTACATTTGTCAATATGTTCATAGCCTACACAGTTCCTATCATCAACCTGGGCCCTAGATGGAAGGTGTAAAAGCTGGGAAAAAGCCAGTAGAGACAAACATACAGCTTTAAAATGCATGATGTAAGTGCTACTGATTTATCTTTAATTAAACACAAATTGCCTCCAGAATTTACTTTAAATTTGATTTTTTGTCATTTTCAGCATATATTTGTTTACTTGTTGACAGAAAATGAAAATCTTATCTTGGTCATTAAAACCCATTGACTACTCCTTTCCTAATTAAATAAATTCAGCATTCAAACTTATAGAGATGCAAATAGCACAATAGAAAAAAATAGCATAATGCAATAAAAACAATATAAAATAGTAACACTTTTGTCAGTAATGTTGGTAGACTTTATCATAGGGCAATTATTGATTAATTTGCACTTAAAAACAATATAAATTAATAAATTGTTATCCCTAGACATTTATGTTTAATAGCAGTATGTTTACTGAAAACAGATTTTGGGCTAGCATAGAGCATCTTTTAACCTGAAGAGAGGACTGAGTACTAAAAGAAGTTAAATAATCCCTTATATATCATGACTTCTATGTATCTCTGTATTGATAGAGAAACTTTTTAAAAAATGAACTGGGTTACATTTTCCCTTTTTGGAACTATCTAATTACTTTTGAGTACAATAACTCTTTAAACTCAAAGCAATTGCTTATCTTGCCATAAGTGAGTTTTTAATAGTATTTGATAAAAATGTAAAACTCTGTCACTTTTTCTCTAGAATTCAAATATACATCTGAATCGTTAGCATTGATAAGCTTATGCTTAGGTCTCAGAGCTCAGAGATGTGCCCTGTGGGCTGGGACCTATCTTTGAGGACTGGGAACTGACATTTGTATTAACGTCTTTTGGGGGAGTCGAGTTAAGTCTTTTCTGGAAACATTGGGGAATTGCAAAATGAATCTTACTACCACGGGAGAGAATTGCCACTGTCAGCATTAAGAAGATTGATAGAGTGACTCTCAGAGTAACAGGACACAAACAAGCAGAAAAATATGGGAATCAGCAATCCCTTCTTTCTCCTCCAGATTTGCAGTATTTCTGTAGTTCTCACTATAAGCAGAGTTTAACTTACAGACTGATGGGAAAAGAAAACTACAATTTCTGAATTTTAAATCCCAGCATAATAAATTAAATTATAGATGTCTAAGTCTGGAGCTGAGAGACAATATCTTAATAATTACCACAGATTGTCTTAGAATTTGACTTGCTCTTTTATAATTCAACTGAATATTACTGCTTATTATAGAAATGTCATTATTCCCAATTTGCATATGTAAGTATTGACTCTCAATATTTAAGTGTTCCATCCTGGCATGTCTGCTATAATGAACTTCAAATTTGAATGCAGTGTTTTCTCTTTCCATCTATTTATCTTCAAGCTGAAAGCCTTGATATTGCTGTTATCTTGAATGTTGTTACCTCCTTAACTTTAACTCGAGATTCTCTCAAAAACTTTGGGCATCTTTAGCATTATTCAATTCCTCAAATGTTTAAAATATCATGAATGAACTCTATCATTCATGAATGTTTTTTGTGGGAGAAATTTTAATTATAATTTCATGTCATTTATGAATATATTTATATATACACATAGTTCATACACATATCACTTATATATACCTAAACAGAAGTATATATTATGGTTATATATATATATATATATATATGAAACTGGGTTTTCTAATTCTTATGTCAATATCCCTGTTTCATTTGTCAGGTATATTCATATTTTTGTAAATATATGATACTTTCTGTAAAGTTTAAAACATCCTTTCAGTATGCTCTGTGGTCATGATCCTTTACTTCTGATACTGGTAATCCATGCCCTCTCTTCATGTTATTGGTTCAGAATAACCTTAATATCAAAGCTTGGGAAGGACTTTTATACCCAAGTTAAATGATGGAAAAACCCTTCTTGTAAACGTAGACATAAAACATTAAACACTATCATAGCAAATCAAATCTAGTAATATAAAATGTAGATGATGTCAAGTTTATTAATTCAAAGATCTATCGTATTACTTAATCATAAAATGATAAAATTAATTCACCACCTTAATAAAACCAAGCAGAAAAATGATATTATTTAAACAAATGTGTGTAAACATTTTATAAGATTTTACATATATCCAATTTGAAGTAAAACTCAATAAAGTAAGAATGAGAGATTTTCTTTAACCTTATAAAGAATATATCTTAAAATTTGCAAAAAATATAATATTTGTGAAATAGTTTAAATATTTTTCCATACATTGAGAACAAAATGGCTATATCTGCCATTTCTTTTAACCAACATTGTGCTTGAAGTTACAGATAATGTTATATGATGACCAAAATAAATTTTAAAATATAAACATTGAGAAGAAAGAAATAAAAGTGATTAATTCATAGGTAGTATATTTGTATACAGAAGAAATCAAAAGAATCTGTACATAAAACATTATCTATACATAAACCATGTTAAGATGCTAATTTTGAACATTTATATTCCTCATAATAACAATTTCAGGAGGTTTCACCTAATATCAGAATTGATACATAAGTTTAATAATATTTCTCATATAATATAAATACACCAAAACAAAAAAGAAACCCTATACTTTTAGAACAGTGAAAAGCAAATTAGAAAATAATAGCTGGAAATAGGAAATGCTAATGTACTCTCACACAGTATGGCTATTGTCAATAATAACAACATACCATCTATTTTGAAAAGCAAGTAAAAAGATTTTAAATGTTCACCATAAAGAAATGATAAATTTTTGAGGAAATGAATATGTTTAACCTAATTTAAAGTTTAGATATAAGTAAAATGTGTAGTTGTACCAGAGGATCACCTGGCATCCCATAAATACATATAACTTATATTTTTATGTATCAGTTAAAAATAAATTAACTAAATAAAATTCAAAAACAAAAAGATTAGAAAATAATATTTCAATTTCTGCCCTCTGAATTGTCTTGTAAGCATTGAATGACTGGGAATAAATATAAAGACTTCAAGGCCTCTAAAAGAAAAGCTTCTGAAAGAATTCAAGCCCTCTAAATTTTGTAGAAACTACAAAACTTTACTGAAACAAAATCTACATAAATACGTCAATGTGCAATGGTTACAGGTTGAATGGCTTAATATTATAAAGATGTCATTTTTTTTTTCAAAAATTGATCAACAATACCAGTGCAAGACTCACTGTATCCAAGTGTTTTCTGGTGGTTAAAACTACTTTTAAATTTCATATAAATGTACAAAGAACCAGGATTAGCTCGGATACTCTTGAAGAAAAATAAGTCAAGTTTTGATATATACACACTTTTATAAAAATAAAGACAGACCATTGTAAAAGTATAAAGAACCCAGAAACAGAGCCAAACATGGTATTGGAACTATGTGAAATTCTCCCACTGTTCCAAATTATGTTTTGACTAATTGCTCAATAAATGCTAGTTGGAAGAAACTATCTCTAGCTTTTACCTATTTATTAAAAGGCATTTTATTTTACTAAAAACATACAAAAGCT
This sequence comes from Marmota monax, assembly GCF_021218885.2. Taxonomy (NCBI): domain Eukaryota; kingdom Metazoa; phylum Chordata; class Mammalia; order Rodentia; family Sciuridae; genus Marmota; species Marmota monax. The sequence goes on along the minus strand of NW_026693208.1, from coordinate 1,681,342 downwards.
ATTAGATTTACTCAAATACAGAGATACATATTATTCTTACTACTAAATAAAATAAAAAGAAATTTTAGTTGAGAAATAGTCATTAGCTAAGTATTATTCGAACTTAGCATTATTGACAAGGGTGTTGCCTGGGGAGACTTGGTAATCTGTAGCTGGACTATGCCACAGAACAACACATCCACCTAACTTGATAACAAGGAGGATTCCATAGTCAAAACACAATTTGGAGCCATGTGAGAATTTCAAATTGCCCTTATGCCTTCAGTGTAAAAGTTCATATCTTCAATGAAACTTTTCCTGGCTCCATTACTTAGCAGTCATCAAAGTCAGTATAAATGACCAACTTTGAACTTTACCTTTCTCTTTTAAGTCTAAAATTTGTCTTCTGGATATATTAAACATTTTGTGAAAAATACAATGAAAGATTAAAAAAAGTGTTTTTCTTGGATATGTTAAAGAAGCAAATGAATTGTGAATATTGTCTGTTTTATTTTGTTTCATTTTGCTTTTATTAAAAGAACTTGTAGAAGTTTAGTCATATGACTCTGAAAGATCTCTAGCACACCTACAAAAGAAAATGATAGGCATCTAGAATAATTTCTTCCTAAAGAATAGCAAGAGATATTTTTTAATGTTGTCAAGTAGGATTCTGACTTGTCACAACGTTAGACATTGTCAACAGGAATTTTGCTATCTTCTCTACCTCCCAAATATAAACTATATTTTTCATTTATAGTTAACAGAATTTTATCTGAAAAACTTTATGTACAAACTAGATATTATATATTTTTTATGCTGAATCTTAGAACACTAAGATAACTTGGGGTAAGAATTGGTTTATATTTATGTTTGAATTTAAAACATTATTATGATTTCCCAATGAAAGTCACCATTGAAATAATTATTTTAAGATGATTTTTTTCTGCATGTTTGTGTATTCTAGACATATTACCTACCCTTTTTTAGATTGATGGAGATTTGACACTCTGTTTATAAAATCACAATATGTTCATTTAATTTTTGCATTTTTTAAATTTTGAGAACATTTTGAAATAACACATGAAAATGACAATTGTGCAATACCAAATTACTATAGTTATACAGAATACACCCATTTTGCTTATCGACCTGCCAATGTAAAAGCAGTGTTCAATGTACATCCAATTACACAGCATCCCAGAATGTTTAGAGATTTACTGCAAAATTAGGTGACTGATTTTGAAGTATTAATTGGTTATCTGCTGAATGCTTATGTAGTGTTTCATATTTGTAGAGTGATATTGATTAGATGGCTTGATTTTACTCAATTTGTACAATTTTTAGTTTATTTTAAAAATAAAAACATTATTAAATTCTAAAAAGTCTCCTGAAATTACTGCAGACTATCATAAAAGTTAGAGGGAACCAGATGGGTCAAACAACTATCTATTTTATATATATTTATATATTTTTTGCTATTTTGCTGTTAGGTCATTTATGTCATGTGTCTCAACTTTTCAAAGAGGTAGTTAAAATAATAGCTAGCATTTTTTGAATTGAAGACAGTATGTTGGAAAAGAAGGTGAAAAGATTTGCTTAATGTCACATGGAAAAAATTATAGAGAAAAATGATAGAGACAGGAAACAATATCTAGTTTTTTAAAATTTTCAGTTAAGTGTTTTTCAAAGTGAGCTATTCTCACAACTTCTCTATAATAGAAAAAACTTTTTAAAAATCTGCATCACTTCACAACAAAAGTGCTGAACACATTATAGAAGGATCATATATCAACATAATGAAGGCTACATATGGCAAATCCATGTACGACCTCATACTGAATGAGGAAAAACTAAAATCATTCCCTTTAAGATCAAGAACAAGACAAGGATGTCTATTATTATTTCTCTTAATCAATATAGCACTAAAGATTGTGGCCATAGAAGTAGACAAGAGAAATAAATAGAAGCCATATGAATAGAAAAGGAAAAAGTCAAATTATCCCTGTTTATAGATGATATAATTCTGCATATATAAAAAGTTAAACACTCCACCAAAAGACTAGTAAAAATGGCAGACAAATTTAATAAAGGAGCAGGATACCAAATCAACATTAACAAAACTGTAGCTTGTCTATATACCCACAATGAATTTGTTGAGAAAGCATAATTCACAATAGACACACAAAAAAATCTAATATGTAGGAATAAACTCAACTAAGAAAGCGAAATACCTCTACAATGAAAAAAATAAAAAAGAAAGAAAATATACTGAATAGTGGAAAGACCACCTATGTTTATGGAGTGAAAGAATGAATATTGTTAAAATATCCATATTAGCCAAAGTAATATAAAGAGTCAATGCAAGTCCAAGAAAATAACAATGATATTCTTCATCAAATTAGAAAAAGCAATCCTAAAATTCATATGGAGTCACAAAACATCCCAAATAATCAAAGTAGCCTTGAGCAAAAATAACAAAGCCAAAGGCATATAAATACCTGATCTCAATACATACGAATAAGCAATAGTAACAGAAACAACTTGGCATTGGTATAAAAACAGACACCAATGGAACTGAATAGAGAACCCAGAAATCAGTCCATGAATCTACAGCCAACTGATTCTAGACAAAGTTGTCAAAACCATACATTAGAGAAAGGACAGCCTGTTCAATAAATGGTGTTGGTGTAAAGTTTTTTGAGCTCTTTGTATGTTCTAGGTATTAATCCTCTAGACAGAATTTTTTTTTTCAAATATACACATGAAGAAGATTCAAGCTTAGCTTCTGTTTCAAAAATCAACTCAAAATGAATCAAAGACCTTAATGTAAGCCCTGAAGCCCTGAAACTGCTGGGTAGAAAAATAAGAAAAAAAAAATCAATGTATTGGTACAGGCAATGATTTTTTCCAAAAGGATTCCAAAGGCCCAGACAGAGAAGAAATTCCTTTTACAAAAGAACATTATGAAAGATAGAAAGAATATATATATATATATATATATATATATATATATATATGTGTGTGTGTGTGTGTGTATCTGTATCTATCTCTCTATATATAATTATAAAAAGAATATGTCAAATGAATGAAGAGCAGCAAGCAATAGAGGAATGTGGCTTATGGGGAAGCAAAATAGTTGCAGCTTAGTTCTTTGAATTGGTGACCTTAACTTGAAGTTGAACTTAAGCTAGAGAGATTCTTGGCACAAAGCTGTATGACTGCATCAGTTCCTTTAGACTTATTTAAAAAATGAACTGATTTTTTTTTCAGGTCATATTGGAAATGCTCTGGACAAATTCTTCTTCAAGGCTCTGTAAAGTTCTAGACAATAGTCTTGGTTAATGTGTTAGTTTTGATATTTTAGATTGCCAGGGCAACCAGATAACTTTATAAGGTAAATACTGTTAGTATGGAAATAACTTATATTAGTCTTTCTCAAAGCTGGCATTAAAAGATTTTATCTCTGAATATTCATAGTTATGTTTGAATTTAGGGAATAGGACAGGAAGAGGCAAAGAAAATTGATCTGAGGCAAACAAAAAATGTCAGTGTTAAGAGTAGACTATCTCACTTCTTCTCCTGACTCTATCTATAACTTTGAGTCGAGTTGTGTTTCCTGGCTGTTCCTCAGTTTTCTTACCCATAAATCTGTGATGCTGAATCAGATGAACTCAGAAGTTCTCTCAAATTCTCACACATTGCCAAGTGTCTTTAATGTCATAGCAAATGCACTTATATGGAAGGAATCAGAACTAAGGAGAAGGAGCAAGGTATAGGATATGTACAAACAATGGTTATCCCTAGAATGCCACACTTCCTATATGAAAGTAATTGTTTAAAAATCAGAGAAGAGCCAGGCACAACGGTGCATGTTTGTAATCCCAGCCACTCAGGAAGTGGAGGCAGAAAGATCCAGGTTTGAGGCCAGCCTGGGCTAATTAGTGAAATGTAGGTCACTGGTAGAGTGCCTCTAAGTTCAATCTCCTATATCACAGAAACAATGACCAAAATTTAAAACAGAGACATCAAAAGCTGTTCACCATGGGAAAGATAGATTCTATAGTTTAATTGCAGGCAACTTTGCTGTTCGTTTTTTTTTTAATTTAAATTTGGAGATCTTAGATTGTGCAATAAAGAAGAAAAATAAAATACATATTCATTTTAATTGAAGATGAAGGTCTATACTTATTCAGCAATCACCTAATTTATATACAGAAAATCATAAGCTTTTGTGAGTTTTTATTGCTTTTTTTTCCTGGGGATTGAACCCACAAACACTTAACCACTGACCCATATCCCAGCTCCTTTTTAATATTTTATTTGGAGTCAGGGTCTCACTGAGTTGCTTAGGGCCTCACTAAGATGTTGAGCCTTGCTTTGAACTTGTGATCCTCCTGCCTCAGCCTCCTCAGCTGCTGGGATTACAGGTATATGCCATTACACCCAGCAAATCTGTGGTTTTATAAAAAATAAACCTTAGCCTAATAAATCAATTTATCAAAGATTCAGAATTAAAGATCAATATAGAAAAACCAATTGCATTTTATGTCCTAACAGTTAACAACATAAAATATAATGTTCATAAATAAAGACAATTCTATTCAGCATCAAGAAGAATAAAATACTTAGTTACAAATTAAATAAAACTAAAGTCATGCTGAGAGAAACTGAAGATTAAAATAAATGAACAGATAAAATTCATGAATCTCATGACTGGGATTTATTTAAAATCTTAGTTTTCCCTAAATAAATCTGTAGATTAAATGCAAACTATGTCAATATCCCAGCAGGTTCCCCCTGCCCTGGCCATAAATTGACAAATATTTAGCAAATTTTATATGGAAATAAAAAGACCTAGAATGACCATCTCAATTTTGGAAATGAGAAACAGAATTGAAAGTCTTAAAATCCCTGATTAAAAGTTTACTATAAAGCAAGAGTAATTGAAACAATAAAGATGCACATGAACACTAGAACAGAAGAGTCTAGAAATAAACCTTCACATTTAAATGTATTCATTGCAGCCAAGAATGTACTTTTGATAAATTATTCTCGGATAATGAACATATATATGCTAAAGAAAGAAAAAAGAGAGAATAAATTTACCTTTCACAATACAAAAAACATTATTTGAAATATATCAGAGATAAAAACATGAAAAAAAAGAAAGAAAACTGCATATCAATAAATTAGGCTTGGAAGAAAAATACTGAAAAATTGCAATATATCTGAAGAAGCTGAAGAAGGGATAAGGAGGAAAAACTCAAAATTACAAAAGTTAATTTTTTCCAGAATAAAATTACAATAGAGAATATAAAACAAATATTGGTCTTTGGAAAAGACTTTAAAATAAAAAAACCTGCACACATATTTGCGTAGATAAATTGTAAGAGAAATGATATAAAAAGTACATAGCTTACATATGTGTTCATTATACTGGAATATTCCACAATGCTAATATATTATAAAATATTTAACAATGGAAAACAAAAAAGGAGAAAACATGTTTTTTTTTTCTTTATGCAATTGACCTCTAGAAAAAAATGTGATCCAATGAATTGAAAGGCAGAGGAAAGATTTTTGTTCTTTGCGATATTGACATTGTTTTGGTTTTATCAGGGACATATATGACTCTGCTTTGTTTTGAAAATGTCAGTAGGAGACACTGCTATCTCTTGTGACTACACTACTCTGGGGAAAAAAAATACAGTTCCAAGGAAAGCATGCTACTCAGGCTTATATGTAAGTTTGTTTTCTTATACAAATATATATTTATTCCAAACCCAAAGAGCATATCACCAGCATTTTAAAAATCAATGCATGAGTCCTAGCAGTATGGAGACAAAATTTTAAACAAAATTAGTGAGTAGGAAGCTTGGAAGGGAAAAATGAGAAAGCGAGAAATAAAAACAAGTTATAATATAAATTCAGAAAAAGATAAAAGGAAGATGTATACAAATCAAAAATAAAGTGTTTCAAAATTTTAATAAAAGATTGAAGATAGTATTATGAAAAAGACATCTGGCATCTGAAGATATATCACTTTACAGATTCAGACAACAAATGCAATCAAATTAAAACTTTCACTGTTATTAGATTTGACATTGAGGTGTGTGTTGTTCTCAGTATGAGGAATTGTGTGAGAATAGATAAACTATGCTCAGCAAGAGCAAAACACTACTTTCTTCCAATCACTTGAGATAATCATTTTCACAAGTGGTCAGATGGTTAGTCTTTAAAAGATAGCTTACTTAAGTGAGTCAATTTCCTCCTTTTTCCCAGAGAGAGATAATATTGGAAATATAAAGAAATATTAATATAATTTTCAGAGTTTTCACAAATATACCATTGGTAAGGTATGGACTTGCTCATTCCATGAGTAGAATTTGTGTAATTTGTTGTTGGATGGGTAGAACTGTGTACCCACTCTTTGTCCAACTTGCTTCCATATGGCCATTTTAGTTCCTCCATGTCTATAACACAGTCTTAAAACTGTCTCTCTTTTTGAGGTTGGGACATCATAATAAAATACCGCACACAGAGTGACTTAAACAATTCATCTATGTTCTCTCAGATTATTATTCTGAACTGTGTTTACTATGTGTTATGATCCTCTAGCACTCCCTCCCCAAAGGTGAAGCACTTCTAGCTACAACTGAAAAGTCATAGTAGCTGAAGGCTTTTAGCTAACTCCTTGTCTAGTACTTGGCCTTGGTTGGAGAGAGGTGTCTCATTCAAGGTCACAAATGGTGATGCAGGGGAGTAGTTTCAGACTAATTTTTTCAATTTGGGAAAATTCCAAAAAACCATCTCAGCTCCTTATCCCCATATATGGGTTAAGGACTTTTGTTCAACTTATCACAGTCCAATTAGCACCTCTTGCCAATCTTACTTTCTTTACTCCCTTTAAATGTGTTGATCTCAAGTGCACATACTTATAAATTTCCTACTTGCAAATATCTAGGTAAGAGTTGACTCCCTAGGAAACTTGGTGTCGAAAACAGTCCAAGAAAGGTATGAAAATAGAATTTGGGCACTTCATCATCTACCAGCTCATTAACCATGAGAACTGCACTGAAAATAAAGGATAGATCATGAAGAGTCCATAGCAAATGATAGTGCTGCATTTATATTTTCACCTGAAGGTCAACTGGGAGGATATATCAAGTAGAAGGGGTTGCACTGGAAAGTGAAATGTTCCAAGTGTGTGAGATACAAGAAAGCAATTGTAATGATAGCAGGTGTGGAATTTAAGCATTTAATATATTGCAGACATATGAAGAGAGTCCCAGAGTTCCTCATAATATTAGATAGCAGTCAGTCATGAGCAAGTGGGTGAGGTGTTTAAGAGAACAATACAGAGAAAATCAGTTAATCTACAGCCCTGTCTCAGTGGTGGTACAAGGTCTGATAAGTTAGCTATTTCAGGACCCCTACCTGATCTCAGCTCTAAAAACCATTCCTGTAACAACAGAAGGAAGATAGATAAATTCAGGGGAAGACAAAGATACATTTGCTCAGAAGGGCCTACATACTAACACATTTTATGCAAAGCCCTATACAAATAACAAAGACTAGGGATTTTCAGATCTAAGAAAGCCGAATAATTGAGACTTGAACACCCCCGATTCTCACCCCCCACCTCACCCTGCCTCCCACCCTGACTTCATACACACCATAAATTCTGTTAAATTAGTTCCAATTAGGACCAGGCCAAGATGACCAAAAGTTGCCCTTAGTGTATTAGCTACTATAATCTGGTAACCCAGAGCCAAAAGCTAATACTTGGAGTGGACTTTCTAAAAATCTCCCTGTTTTATTCAGCTTTTGCATTTCTGTGACCAAATACCGGACATGAACAACTTAGGGGAGGAAACATTTCTTTTGGTTCATGGTTCCAGAGGTTCAGTTCATGCTTGGCTAAGTCCATTGCTCTGGGCCCAAGGTGAGGCAGCCCATCGTAGTATAAGGACATAATGAAGGACAGCTGTTTTACTCATGGTGCCCAGGAAGCAAAGAGAGGAGGGGAAGTGGCCACATGAAAGCTGAACCTTTCCAGGGCATGCCCTGAGTGACCCACCTCCTTTAGCCATCTGCCTATAGTTACCACCTAGTCTATTATTGGATGGGTGGAACTGTGTATTCACTCTTTGTCCAACTTGCTTCCATATGGCCATTTTATTCATCTAGGATACACTCATTAGATTACACCTCTCACAATTCAGTAATTTCACCTCTAGAATCAACACAGGAACTTTTGGAGGACACCTTATTTCCAAATCATAACACCCTCCTCTTACTGGGACAGAAAGAAACTGGGACACAAAGAGTGCATTTTTTTGCTCTCTCTGAGAAGACCTCTCTCTCCCTTGAGAGTATTATACTTTCCCTTCTCTTTCTCTGCTAATAAACTTTGCTATATTTTACTAAAAGTCTTGTAATTTGCTTGAAATCCTCTTATGCAAAGATCCAAGAGCCAAGAGCACAACAAAATGTCTTGTAAAATCTTATCTCAGGAATAATCTTATCTCTATTATTAATAAGAGATTAAAAGTGGAGAGCCTCCTAGACAGTATACAAAGAGATTCTTCCTGTCTCTATCTTCTAAGAAGTAGACGTTTCCTATCTTCAAAGAAGACAGAAAAATCTTTGAATACAGTCCATCTCATGATCATAAAAGTAGAATTCCAGTGGCTCTGGAGACTAAACCAGGAGGATCATGAGTTCAAAGCCAGCCTAGCAACTTAGTGAGGACTTCAGCAATTAGTGAGACCCTGTCTCACAATAAAATTTTTAAAAAGGGCTGGGAATGTTGCTTAGTGGTTAAGCGCTACTGGGTTCCATCCCCAATATGGGGGGAAAAAAAGAAAGAAAGAAAAGAAAATGAAAAATGGATGAAGATACTTCAGTTCTCCGTCTTCAAAATTCTGCAGGCCAAGGTAAATCCCTGGTTTTAAAAATATGGAACCTCAGGCCAGTCACAGTAGTGCACACCTGTAATCCCAGCAGCTCGGAAGGCTGAAACAAGAAGATCATGTGTTCAAAGTCAGTGAGACCCTGTCTCTAAATAAAATACAAAAATAGGGCTGGGGATGTGGCTCAGTGGTTGAGTGCCCCTGAGTTTAATCCCTGGTACTCCCTCCCCCCACAAAAAAGTGGAAACTCAGATATGAAACAGTGACACCAGTATCAATGGCCATCTTTGGGCTTGCATAGTTTGTCCTCATTAAAGGCTTGAATATCCTATTAATCTGGAAATAAAACTATGGCCTATGTCTTATAAGACAATATGGTTTTCCATTAGATCTACCATATCTCTCCCCTCTTGGCTACCAGATCAATAACTATGGTTGAGGCCAGAAAAACCACCAAATGATATGTTCTCTGGAAATTCCTAGAAGACACTCATTCATCAAAGCTCTGCTAATAGAGGAACTGGCATCATTAAGAAGTTCAGTGGTGTCTGTCTTTGGTTGGCTAATCACAAGAGAAATTGTCACATGAATTGCTCTCTGATTATAAGGGTGTTTTTAGAGTATTAAAATAACATAAGGAAGATGATGGTGTTTACCCAAAGAAATAAAGTAGAGTCAGTTATTGTAACAGGTACAAAGTAGAAGTATCATTTGGAGTGCCTAACCCATAGAGAGCTGTGGAAATAGTTAATAGAAATGTGATATCCAGACAGGCAAGTTAGATGAGCAGCCAACTCAAGTATTACTCAATCTCCACATCCAAAAGACATCACACATGGGAAAAGAGGGTGTTACAGCCACCTTAATAAAAAGACAAAATTCCTTGATCGCTCTCCAGACCTGATTTAGTTTTGAGACCCATATAAATAGACTCCCTATGGGAGTTGGGGGGTATCCCTACAATAGTATTAGAAATTGACTGCATTGCATTGGATGGATGGGCAGATACTTTTTATAGCCTTCTCCCAGGGCTATATGAATTTTTTTAACCTTTTTCATATTGTCTAAGGGGAGCGGAAATATCTAGGCCTGGACTATCTGAATAGGAACAGTATATTAAATAAAACATAGAGCAAGATGAGCATAAAACAATGTCCGTTGGATCATAAGACACATGAACTCTTGAAAGTAGGAGCTAGAACCTGTGAATGAGTGGATTTTCCAATGATCTGTGAGATGTTAAGGCATCCTCACCAAATAAAGAACATGTTATTGAATCCCACACCTTTACTACTAAGAAGGAGGTACAATACCTTATAATCTTCTTTGAGTTCTAAAAAGTAACATACTACTTGTGAATAATGCTCCATCCCAGTAACTAGATAACTCAAGGGGTCTACATCAAGACTAGACTATTGTGCAAGTGGACCTGCTGATTGAGTTTTATGTAATGGAAAATAGATCACACCACCATACCATCATGAATGATATTTTAAAAAGTAGCAAGGGAAAATTAACCTGGGAATGGAACTTTGGGTTTGGTAATTGGTAATATAAAATATTATGGGAATAAAAAGCTTGGCTGATTGGTCATTGTTCTAGAAAATATTGGAATAATGAGAAAATAGAGTATATTAATTTCCTAGGACTGCCAAAAACTGGGTAACTTAAAATAGGGTCTCTCTCTCTCTCTCTCTCTCTCTTTCATGAAGGCCATGAAATCATGAAGGCCATAAGATGAAATCCAAGTGCTGTTGGAACCACACTCTCTCCAGATACGGATTCTAGGAGCTGTCATAATTCTTTACATTGTGTTATTCTGCTCCAATCTCCGTTTATATGGTCACATTGTCTCCTCCTTGTATCTTTAATCTGCCTTCTCTGCTATGTATGTTTTATGACAACACTATCATTGGATTTAGACACATCCAGTTAATCTAGGATGACCTCCAAAGGTCAAAATTCTTAATTGCATCTACAAAGACTCTTTTCCAGAAATGTAACTTCTACAAATATTGACGATTAGGTTATACACATCATTTGAAGAACTGCCATTCGACCCGATAAAAGAAGAAGAGGAGAAGAGGAATAGAAATCTATTTAGGAAAGCAAAAAAAAAAAAAAAAGAAATATTTATATCATACCAAATTCACTAGTGTGCATTTACTCATGTAGAGGTGTTCAATAACCAAGCAGACAGAATGAATTCTCCAGGTACATTTGTCAGTTTCTACATGAGCTACCTTCCTTTTTGAACCGAGTAGACAAAGTAGAAGGTTATGCTTGATCTCAGTAGCATGGGCTCCATGTCACCAAGGCAGAGTTAAATACTCCCACTGATGCTCCCACTGACACTGCCAACTATTTAAGAGACACTCAAGCAAAATCCCCACTATAAAAGTATCTATAAAGGAGACAAATCAGGTATTCACTGATGAATTGAACATTTTAGATCCTTTATACCCTGAAGGGGGAAGTAATTCTTTCTGACTGCCAGCAATGTATAGTCCAGGATGATTTTCCACATGCGTAACACAACCAGCACCACTATCCATTGACACAGGTGTGTTTGGTCTACCCAAATGGATCCCTCCATTATATCTCTCAGAAAAAGCCATCTACTTGATTACAAAGGAAACTTATGTTTGCCACATGATCATGGAATCCACAATCCTATGATATACTATACCATCCAGAGATTGCTATCCTTTCAACCATCAGTTGAAGGCCCAGGGAAAGCACTAACTTGAAGAGGATACTCTGTGATATTGATATGCTATGATAGGTCCAATTTTAAGATAATTTCAAAGATCTTACTTTGTGTTATAGAAAAGCTGCCTAATCCAAGGGACTGTTAGTTGACCTTATATTGTAATAGGAAAGTGGCATATGTCATTCAGATTCCAGAGCAGTTGACTTTAAGATGGGCAGAATATCCAAGTGGGCCTATCACATATATTCTGTAAATCTGAGTTTAAATATCAGAAACCCAAGGCACCCAAGATATTTGATGTGCCATTCCTGGCTTTAAGATGGAGAGGACTGCATGGCAAGCAATATGAGCAATCTCTAGGAGCTGAGCATGGCCCCAGATAGGTAAGCCTATAAACAGATGGCTTCCTGAACATGTATCTAAAATGAGGGAGTCATCTTGGAATCAGTCAATCAAAGCTGGAAAATCATGATAGAAAAAAATCTAGATTTTCCTAAAAAAAAATTGTAATTATAATGCACATATGGAAAACTGCTATTACAAACAGGAGGAAGATCCTTCTTAGTCACTGAAAGCTTAGTGAAGTTGTTCCAGTTGTATGGAAAGCAAAATGCGTAAGGAATTAACTCAAAAATAAATGTAAGGAGGTCTTCAAGTAAAGTGTTTAAAATACACACTGGTTGCTTCTCACAGTTTATAGTAAAATGCAAAGAAATAAATATAAATGGAGAAAATATCATTCTACAAAGGAAGATAGAACTTGATAACTTGGATATTATTAACCTACCGAAATGGCAAAAGATGCTAAAATGAAGAGAAGACTTACAAAAGTGTGGCATAGAAAAAAAGGCTGAGAGTGTGGTGTATAACTTGATGTTAAAATCTCAGATCACAAGGTCAGAAAATTTTGTCATGCAACTGGCTTTTTGATAGCTTAATGGTATATGCTCAGAGGACCAACTAGGAAACATAAGGACTGTGTTCCTCAGCAAACTCAACATAAGCCAATAATACAGAAGGAATTATCTCAAAAATATTTGTAAGTGAGTCTCATGGCTAATGGAGTGAAACCCAATACAATTCATGCAAGATCACAGGTTTTTGAGAAATTGACATCAGCAGGAACGCTGCCATTGTGAACTGAAAAGGCCAGAGAGTGGCAGAAATCAGGGTGATAAACCTCTCTGCTGCCAACACGGGATACTTTTTATGAAAAAGAAAGGATGATTCTGAAGGCAGAACAGAGGGCAGAGATAAGAGTTCAGATGGCAACAGAATATTACTCCCAGGCCTTAAAATAAAACCAAGAAAATTACAAGATTGCAGAAAGCCCTGGTTTTCAGGTAAGTTTCAATTAGCAATTCTTTTGCACTTCTCATTTCTCCTTTTGAAACAGAATGTCTGAAATTATCCTTCTATGCCCATCACACCATTGAATCCTGTGAGTGCTGGAAGCAGATAATTTGTCTCTAAGTTTCACAAGCCCCCAAATGGAGGAAAATTTTGCCTAGGAGCTGTATCTAATAGATTATACCCAGGAGTCTTTTCTAATCCTGATTTTGATAAAATTGAGAATATCTGGGACATTGAGCCAATGGTAAGACCCTTGGAAACAATGGAAGAGGATGAATATATCTTGCTTTGGGAAAGAACATAAAATATTGGGGTCCATGGTGGGCTGATTCTGTTCCTTGAGTATACTCTTCCTGAAAGATTACTAGTTTGTATACATGAGGAATTTGTCTCCTGTGTTTATGTTGTGTTATGTTTGTGACTCTGCAATAGCAGATGGAAACTAGTTCTTTTCTTTTCTTTTCCTAATGTAGTACATAATCCCTCTCACCCCATGATAAATTCAAACTAACTGGTTGCTGCTGCCATACTGATCTCATCATTGATTACTTCAATCTACAACCATCCTTGTTTGTCCCAGGAGGCTGGTTGTATGACAGTTGTGGCTGCTTCGATTCCCACAGTGTTCTGCCTGCTGCTTAATGAATTAAGTCCCTGTGAACCCAGATGGCAATAACTATTGACTCCTCTCTAAGTACCCACTGCTCTCCTAAGTTGCCATATCTACCCATGTGTGTCCTAAAGGAGAGTAAAACCCCCGCTGTCCAACACATGGATTTCCTAATAATCAGCATCCTAGGAGCAGCTCCAGAAGGGCATTGACCTGAGAAAGTGGGCAGTGGGGATGGGAACAATAACTTTTTTCACCTCTTGCTTAGTTCAGAGCATTTTTTGTATGACTGAGGATTACCAATTATTTCTCCAATTTATTTTATGCCTCAAGAAATGTACACTATATATCCACATGCAAACACACACACACACACAGACACTCTCCTACCTGAATATTATTTTGGAGATATTCACACAGAATGACACCAGAAACAAACAAATGTAGATTCCCTTATAGTTGAAAAACATTCATTTCAATTATGCCAGCACTTTGAGCACCCAATAATCAGAGGTATGGTAAAATATAATTAATAATCACTCAACTCCTTAATATTTAAATGAAAATACCCAGTACTGAGATAAATACAACATTTCCATATTATTAATTTCTTTTAAAAAGAAGTCATCTCCTAAGATTATAAACATTAGGCAAACCCAACACTTAATATATTAAAATAAAATATAAAATTGAAATAGTTATTGAAATAAAATATAAAATTGAAATGGTTATTGAAAAAAACACCTATCTAATTTATTTATTTATTTATTTATTTATTTATTTATTTATTTATTTATTTTTAGTGAGTACAGGGACACCTTGGGTATGGTAGACAAGTGTTTTACGACTGGGCTACATCCAAAACCCCCTTTAATTTTTTTTTTAATTTTTTTAAATTTAATTTTATTTTTTTTATATCTTCCTAAATTGCCCAAGCAGGGCGTGAATTTGAGAATCTCCTACCTCAGCCTCCTGAGTTGCTGGTATTATAGATATATGTAATTGTATTCAGCAGGACACTTACCATTTAGAAAGAAAATTTCATATGATACTACAGACTATACAGACATTCTCATTTCATAAGTAAAATGAAAACTGAAAGAGACACCCTTAAACTAATACATTTCTAAAAGGAATCATGTGTTTAAAATTATGTGATTAAATTTTATCCAGAACAAAAAAAAATTAAGTAAGCTTTTAAAATTTTTCATATTTTAACAAAATAGATCATTAATAACTTTATAAAATTTCATAGACCCAGTGAAAAGAGGTATTAACTGGGGATAAGAGATGGAGTCATGATTTTTCTGACAGCAACAATGAGTATTTGATTCTGATAACCAAAAAATATTCAATATTTTTACCAAAAAAGATATATAAAGGCTTTATCAATTTTCCTACTATCTCTTTTAATGCTTTGATATATATGTTAATGTATTCTAAAGCATGCTTTATGCCACCATTTCTTGGGTGTTGAATTGTATCCCCTATAATGCTACATGTTCAAGTCCTAACCACCATTTTTTTGAATGTGACTTTATTAGAAAATAGGGTGTTTGTAGACATAATCAAGTGAAGATGAAATCAGACTGAACTAAGGTTGGCCCTAATCCAATGACTGGTATCTTTACAAAACAAAGGAGAGGAAGATTTGGAATCATAGATGCAGAGAGAGTGCCATATGAAATAGAGGTAGAGATTGTAGTAGTTTGTATACACACCAAGGCTTGCCTAGAATGTCCAGAAACTACCAGAAGCTAAAGATAAACATGAGACAAGATTTTCCCTCAGATCCTCCAGAAGGAATCCTCCATGCAATACTTTGTCTTTGGATTTCCAGCATCCCCATCTCTAAGGGAATAAATGTATGTGGCTTTAAGCCACTCAACATGGCACCTATTTATGTTAGTCCTAGGAAACAAGTATGTCATCCTTGTCAACTATGTCTGCCTCAGTTAACTCTTTACTCATCCAATTCTTTCAAATCCTTATCTACCAATTTCTTCATCAGTAATTTCAGTTCTACATTTTTGTTCCTATGGATTTTATTCATTTTGTGTGTGAGTGAGGTGTGTGTGTGTGTGTGTGTGTGTGTGTGTGTGTGAGAGAGAGAGAGAGAGAGAGAGAGAGAGAGATTTCATTTTGGATCAATTACATGCAATTATTAGATATGCGAGCTTCTGAGAAGTCACTAAACTGAATGGACTGTGATTGATTGGAAAGAACAACCATAATGGATAGTTATGGTAGAAAATTGTTTGAAGAGGAAGGCTATATATTATATTAGGTCAGTTGACTCGTATGTTTTTCTTTTTGACAACTGTTGGTTCCCTAGGCATTCTTAAAACTAGAACTCTGTGACTAGTCAGATAAAAATGACTTGCTGCTCTTTACTCTTTCTTTTTGAAAGAAAAGGAGGGACTAACTGGGGGAAAATGCATTAATATATACTTGATATGAACTTTGAAGCATATGAAAAAACAATAGAAACAAAGTTATAGATACTAAAAACCAAAAATCTAGAATTTGGAATAAATTTAGAAGAAGATTATAAGAAATGCACTATTAGATTATAGGTCTATTAAGTGAGAAAGCTATTATAGGTTATATGAAAAGCCACTGATTGGGCTGGAATATATCCATGCAATCAATTCTTTGCAGACTAGAATTTCTTTTTAAGCAACCATAATAAGAATTCTTTGCAACAGAAATAGATATAATAAACAAGCTGTCAAATGAGACAAATTAGAGAAATTAAGCATTAAAAAGGACAACTTGCCTCAGTAAAAGATATGTGAGAAAAAATAAGTATCAGAGACAGTGCAGAAAGGGAATGGCAATAATATCTGTATTTTTAATTTCCTTAGAACAGCAACTTCTGAAATACTATTTTGAAGATGAATAGATGTTGATTGAAATGAAAGAAAATAATATTAATAGACCAATAGGAACAGCAGATTTTTATAATTCAGAATTCTTATATGATTTAGAAGATTTAACTATAAGTATACACCTTTATATCTATAAGAGTTTTCAGTAAGGAATTGACAAATACAAGAACTACTGTCTTCTGTGAGAAAGATATCTATCTTTAGAAAGCAATCTAAAGTTTTGTTTTGTTTTAGGAAACCTTTTCTATTTTTTTTTTTGTGAAAACTATTTTTTAGGAAAACTTCTTTAAAGTCAATGAAACAGGAAGCAACCTATAGGTGGTCAGCGCAATACTTGATATAGTGGTTGATGATGAGAAAATCCATTCATAGAAACACAAGAAATATATAAAAATATTAAGGTACACTGTTTAAATTATGATAATAAGAAGGTCATATTCCTAGATATTTTATATTATCACATTGCTTCACTGTTTAGAATTATGATTTGATTCACTGTAACCTAAAGAAAAAAATTCAGAATCCCAGACATGATGTGTTAACTTCTTTCACTTCAAATTCCAATTCTTCCTACTCCTTCCTGGGCCACCACTTCTCCTTCTTGTTTCCTCACCTCTTAAGCCTTTTGATATTATCAAGGAAAATTCCTAGCCCTTCTCCAAAAGCCCTTGCATCTTTAGCAAACATTTCCCCTTCCTTTTTTTCTCATGAATAACCTTTCTTGCACTTTGACAATCTGTTCAAGTGTCACCTTCTCTATGAGGCCTCCCATGATTTGGTTATCTACCAGTCTTTCCTTGCACTTTCATTTCTATGCCTGAGAAACTGAAGATCTCTGGAAAAAAAGAGTGAATTCAACTTAAATTATATTTATATATGTATAATTTAAATTTAAATTATATATGCAATTTAAATTAATATATATAATTTAAGTTTATATATATATATAAATTAAGTATATATACATATATACTTTTATATATATATTTATAAAATTTAGTATGAGGGATTGAAGCCAAGGGCACTTAACCACGGAGACACATCCCCAGTCTGTTTTGTATTTTATTTAGAGACAGGGTCTTGCTGAGTTGCTTAGGATATCCCTAAATTTCTGAGGCTGCTTTTGAACTCACAATTCTCCTGCCTCAGCTCCTGAGCCACTGGGATTATAGGTATGCACCACTGTGCCAGGCAACATATATCTTATAGGGGAACTCCAAACAGTCCATCATTTCCTGTGTTGCTTTTCCTGGAGTTTTACTTTCTTACTCATCAAATTGCATTTTCAATACTTCCTTCCTTCCTTCTTTATTTCTGTTTCTTTCTGATTGCAAAAAAAAAGTTGAAATATCTGCACACATGCTCCTGACCGATAATGACCTTGTTTCATAGTTTATTGAAAGCATAGATGCTTTCAATGAGATGCCCTCACCTTCTTTCTCTTAAACCCCCAAGTTTCCTGGCCTGAATCCATTTCCCTCCCCTTTCCTTATAATTATACAGAATATCCTTATTAAAGTCTCTTGCTTTCCAGATCTCATTTGTCCTCAATTTCTCATAAATTTTATTAAATTTACATTTAGTCCCTTGAATTCTCAGGAATGAACATGTAATGCATTGGTAGAGCACTTGTCTACTATGTACAAGACCCTAGGTTTGATGCCCCGCATGGAAAAAAAAAAAAAAACCATAAAATTAAAATAATGCACTAAATTCTCACTTTCTCCTTTTCTAATGTCATTACAATTAACCTACAATTATGTTTTTATACACAAACACACACACACACACACACACACACACACAGCATCTCTTGACCCCCATTTCTTTGTCCAGGCATCCTTTTTCTTCTGATGGTCTTTAAAACAAAAATTTTTGAAATAAAATGTCTGTCACCACACCCATTCCAGACAGGTCTCTGTCACCATCACTTACCCGAGTTCCACCGGTCAAGTTTACCAACAACTTCAATTTGACATACAAATGCTACATCTCCATGTTAACCTATTGTGTACTCTTAGTATCATTCAACACAATGAACAGCTTTATTTAATAATTAGCCCTGCTTTTCTTGTCTCCCATGCTATGTATGCTTCCTATTTTAGCTTTACGTGTCTTAATCCTTTCATGTTGCTCTAATAAAACATCATAAGGTGGTAGCTCATACACCAGAGGAATCTATTTCTGAGAGCTCTGGAGGCTGGGAAGCCCTTGACCACGGCACCAGCACATTTGATGTCTGTTGAGGGCCCACTTCCTTCAGAGATGTGTGGCTTGTCACTGCCAACTCGCACAGTAGGAAGGACTAGCCAGCTCTTTGGGATCATTTTTTTAAGGTCACTTATCCCACTCATGAAGCCAGAACCCTCATGAACTGTCTCCCAGAATTTTTACCTCCTACTACACAGACTATTAGACCATAGGACTACTTCCTGAGGTGATGCTTCTGATTTTCTGTTCTTTGTTCCTCTTCCTTTTGAAGATCTATAAACACTGAAGCACTCTCAGACTTTGGAACTAGTCCCTATTTTGTTTTTTGTTATACTCTTGTTTTTTATGATATGATTTCAGATGCAGTTTTCAAAACCTTCTATACACAGATGAATTTCAACTCTGTACCTCATCTTGAACTTTCTTCTAGGCTCCCACTCTTAGTTGACATTTTTCACTTGTCAAATTTGCCATGTACACAGCAGACCTTATCCTTTACCCTCTTACCATGTCACACTAACTCACTGTGCTCTTATATCCCTCATCTCAAATATTATCCTATGAAATAGGAACTTTTTTTTTCTGAATCAGGGATTCAGGGTCAAACTGTCAAAATAAAATACATCCCAAAGTTGTCTCTATTTGTTTTCCCTGCTGCTTTCCTAATGTAATCCTTCATCAATATTCTCTGGACTCCTGCCATGAGTGCTAATAGGGTTATGTGAGTACACTTTTCACTTGTCCATTGCATTCTCTACATGGAAATCAGATAATGGATTAATTGGTACCTGAAGGCAGGTGGGGTGTGACTGAAGGAGGTGGGACTTTGGGGACATGGCTTTGGGGTATATATTGCATATCTGGTGAGTGAAATTTCTCTCTCTGCTTGCTGATCATCATGTGAGCTACTTCCCTCTGTGATGTTCTCCCTCACCTTCAGTGGTGAGGAATGGAGTCTGTTGTCTATAGATTGAGACCTCTGAAACTGTGACCCTCAAATAAACTTTTCCTCGTCTACATTTTCTTTGGTCAGATCATTTAGTCACAGCAATGAAAAAGCTGACTAAAACAGTTATCTCACTTGGATTTCTCAAACTTAGGTAAGAATCTGATAATAAAATAGCAATGAAAAAAGCTGATAATTTTGGGAAAATGATGATGGGTGGCATGTATTTCATAATCTCTGGATCCCATATATATATATATATATATATATATATATATATATATATATATATATATAAAATATTGCAAACATATGCAGTACACATAACAAACCTAAGTGACAAGTGATGCCACCTCATCAGTTGTACATTACATTTATGAGATCAAAGTTTGTAGAGGAAAAAAATAGATGGAAGCAATGATGTATCAGATAGGTCAAATAAGAGGAAATTTTCCTAAAGAGTCATCATTTATTCACTAAAAGATCCTCTAAGTCACTCTGAGAAGAACAGCTAATTTAGTGAGTTTTGCCACCCTATAAGAAACACATTGTGAGGGATCCTAGGTAACATCTGGTAGATCCCAGAATAATCCCAGTCACAAGGTCCTTTTCTCTTAAAAAGGACCAAACAAAGCTATACTTGGCTGGGCCTGACACTGAGGAGTAGAACCACAGTGAAACCAAACATGGACATGAGAGATTAAGGAAAGGAGGTTCAGATGAACATGGAAAAGAACAGAACCAGGGAATCTCCAGAAAGTAGACTATTGTTTGTTTATTTGTTTGTTTGTTTCCTTCATAATTTCAGAACTGGAAATTATGTGAAATTAGGAAAATCTATCTTAAACCATGACTCCTTTTGGACAAAATAATTTTGTTTTGAAATTAAACTTTGAAAACATTGAGGTTATACCTCATAAAATCGTATTATAAAAGAAAGTAGGGGTCAAAATAACATTTCTATAACCAATAATATGTATGCCAGAAAATTATTTCCACAAAACAGGTCAAAAGCATTACCCACTATTTATAAATAAGAAAAAATATATATATAACTAGAAAGCAAGACATGAAAGACCATATTTTTTGCAATCAAAAAGCAAAGTTGAAAAAAAAAAGCAGCAATAAATAAATAAATAAATAAATAAATAAATAAATAAAAATAAAGCAAACCTTACAGCTTCCTGTTAGCTGGAACTGCCAGCTTCTGATAATTCAACAAAATGACCATAAAGAGAAAGAGAATAGACACGATATATTTTCTCTAGGTTTTTTAGAGAGCATGAAATTTTTCCTTTGGCTGCATACATGGGAAGGTATACTAAAGGCATTGTTCAAAAGGAAAGGATGCACAAATTATAAATTATACCACAGTAAGAATGGAATCATCTACAGTGTTACTCAGCATGTTGTTGGAATTGTTGTAAACAAGCAAATTGAGGGCAAGATTTTTACTAACAGAATTAACGTGCATATTGAGCATACTAAGCACTCTAAGAGCCAATACAGCTTCCAAAAGGCATGAAGAAAAGTGATCAGAGAAAGAAGGAAGGGAGTTAAAGAGATAGGTATCCAGGTTCAACTGAAGTTCCAGCCTGCTCTATCCAGAGAAGTACTTCATGAGAACCGTGGGAAGAAGCCTGAGCTGCTGGAACCTACTTCCTATGAATTCATGGCATAGTAAATGTAAAAATAAATGAAAGACCCCTAGACTATAAGAATGAACAAAAATTTCAAAAAAAAACAACTCACGAATGAAGTAAAATATCTCACATAGGAAGAAAGTAAAAGAAAATAATTCACTGATGAATTTTAAATTACAAGAAACACAATAGCAAAAAAATTGATAAGACATTAAAATAAAATAAAATATGTGTATGTGTGGATGAGAGGAGGGCTTGAAAAATATGTAGAGCTGAGAATTTTTAAAAATATGAAAAATAATAAAAAATATGGATTATAAGAACTCTTGAAGAAGGAAAATAAAAGAAGACATATAATCACACTGGAGACCATTATTCCTAGAAACTTTTAGGAGATTTTAAAAAATAAAAGTAGATATTGACAGAGCACACTTTATACCTGAGAATATCAACCCAACAAACATAATCTTATAAAATGACAGAACTTTAAGAAAAAGAAAGATCATTTTAGATCATCTTAGGTGATCTAAGATCACCCTTAGTCATCTAGACAAATTTGAAAAGATAAGTTATAAAGGAAGGAAAGAAATTTGGATTATAGACATTTTGACATAACACTGTATGCCAGAAGCAATGAAAGAAAACTCGAGTCAAAGATTTTATATCAGAAAAAAACTTACAATTAAGTATTAAAGACACAAGTTGTTCTCAATCTCCAAAAACTCAGATTATGACTCCCATAAATATTCCCAGAGACATGAATTGCAGAACAAGCCACATGTGACCAAATAGTTAGAAGCATCAATGTATAGTTCTAGGCATGAAGATGGAAATTCAACAAAAGTGACTTTAGAGGTAGAACTACATAAAAGTTTAAAAAAGAGAATATAGTTTATAACAGCTCTGTTCCAGCAATAAGATAAGGTAGATAAGGTACAACTATTAAAATATTAGAGTGAAAAAATATTAGAAAAAATAAGAACAGATGAAAAATTACTTTTATCTCTAATAGCCTTAATGCTCATAGTTATAATATTGTAATCCTGCTGCTATCTCTTTAATGCGTAGAAAAAAGTCACCTACAGGTGGAGTAGAAGGCACCATCCTCCAGCCCTGTCTCCTGGTATTCATGGCCTAGTGCAATGAATACCATTCCTGAGTGGCATCTTGCTTCTAACAAACAAGATATACATAAGGTAAAGAATCATCAACTTGAAATTTATCTAAGATTATCTTTAACAGGGCTTTGTTCTCCTAATACTAAATGAAAACATTTAGTTGGTTAATAGTTAAGTACCATCTGGCTATTGTCACATGTAGTTTTCAAAATAAAAATTTTTATTGTATTGATGTAATGATTGCCCAAGGAACAAGGTTCTCTGATGAGAGGTTAATTATGTCATTATGAAATCCTTTTGAATTTGTGGAGCATGTAATGTCTCTCAGTTTGGAGCCATTTCTAATTATAAAGCATTTAAATAAAATAATTCAAGGTGGGCTGATTGATTGTTCATCAATTAATTGGAAAAATAGAGGTGAGATTTGAAATTAAGTGATAAGTATCACTAACAGATGACCTGTTGTAGACAGGGGACACACTCAACCCACAATAATCTCTAGGAATTTTATCTCTTAATTGAACTTGGAATGGTGGATACTGAAACATTATTGAGACATTATGTCAGGAAACTTTATTCTTTACTATGACTAGAAATATAATTTCATTAGATCATTGCTGCATTTAATCCTATTTTTTTCTTTTCTTATCCAGATTTGTCATTGACTAAAGAGGTACCTTTCCACTAGCATCTAGAGGCCACTGAAGGCAATGGTGCTTCAAATGTAATGGCTTACTAAAGAGAAGCATTAAATGATTTTTGATGGAAAAGAAAAAAGTTTTACAAATTTGACATGTAAAAGGAAAGCATATTTATTTTATTTGAATGCAAACTAATTAAGTTTTAATATTGAGATTTTTTTAACCAGATTTCATAGAATCTAAGCTGCTATTATTTTTTTTCCAACACTGGAAATGGAACCCAGGGGCACACTTTACCACTGATTGGACTACACACCCAACCCTTTTTAGTTTTTTTAAATTTTAAGACAGGGTTTCATTAAGTTGCCCAGGCTAACCGGGAATTGGTTATCCTCTTTCCTTACTTCTGGGGTAGCTGGATTATAGGTATGCCCCACTATGCCCCAATGAGCTGTTATTGATTTAAAGAAATTCCTAAGCAAGAAAACAATGCCACTATTTATAACTGTAAAACACAAACAATTATAAATGCTCTTGATTTTAGAGATGATAAATGTGGGAAAATGTGAACCATAAAATATGATAAGAGTTAATAAGTTATGAGACCATGGATACAATGGTTGATATCTTGGGTCTTTCTTTTTTTTCTATTAATTTTATTTTTTAAATACATGACAGTGGAATGCATTACAATTCCTATTACACATATAGAGTACAGTTTTTCATATCTTTTTATATAGAGTATGTCATGCCTTTATACACGTACTTTTTTTGTATTATAATTCTTATTACACAAATATGCTTTTCTATGTGAAATGCCAATAATCTGTCAGTTATCTTCCATGCACAATACAAAAAAATCATTAATTTTCCCTGTTCTAAAGGGTAGAGAATATTAAAAAAAACATTTTTCTTTTTTCACGAAGATGTGTCCTCATTTGGAATGAAATTCTAGGTATGTCCATTATGATTTGATGGTAACCAAGGGGGAAAGTTACTATTACTTTACAGGTGCCTTATGTTCACTATTATTTTCGTAAGTCTTTCCTGTCATCCTAAGGTAAGTGTTCCTGAGATTCAGACCCTTGTCTTTTGAATAGGGAAAATAAGCCAATCTTTATATCTCAATTGTGGCTCTACAGAAAATAGAAGAGAATTTAAACATTCACAAAATTTGAGTCATTGTTGTATGCTGAACACTGGCATGCGTGAAATTTTTCTATTAAACACAAGTTTAATGACCCTCTTGGGCAAATAGTTTTATAAAAAGTGTAAAGGTCTATATATATTAGTATGAGAAGGAGGTTTTAATTATTAAAAAAAAAATTCTAAGACATCTGTCATCTGAAGAGAGCAGATACTCTGGATTTTCCAGAGTTGACCTGTATTCATTTTCTAAGCTCCCATAACAAAGTAAGACAAATTGGGTGGCAAAAGCAATAGAACTTTTGTTTTTTCATGTTTTCAGAGGCCAGAAGTTCCAGGTCAAGTTGTCAGCAGGATTGGTTTCTTCTGAAGGCCTCTCATGTTGACTCCTAGAGGACCATGGACTCTGTGTTTTCACAAGATCTTCCTATCTTCTTTTCTTAAAAACAAAAACAAAAAGACAAACAAAAACAGTTATACTGAATCAGGCCCTACCTGTATGATCTTATTTTACCTCAATTATCATTTGAAAGGCTTTTTCTCCAAATACAATCACATTCTGAGATACCCGGGATTAGGATCTCCCCTCATGAATTTCAGGAGGACGCAATTCATCCATCACATACCCCAAGGAATTTAGTCTTCTAAATGAATTTGGAATTATAGAGCTCAGAGCTAGTGATTCTATCACCTTGCATCTGACCTCTGATATTGTGAATTCAAGTGATTGAACTTGCCCATTTCTTATGTTTAACATAACTTCAGAGCTTTTGAGCCATGGCCCTTTGTTTGGGCTTAGAGACAGGGTGTTCCTGCAATGAAGCTGAACCCTCTGAACAACATTTCTAGAAATTATTAGTCGCCCAGCACTGTAATTAAATAACAACACATAGGGATATAGGACATTATTATTCCTCCCTGGCACTAGGACTGTAGATTTACATAGCACCAAAGGATTTAGTGGTGACAATGTAGACACAGATTTAAAATTATATCTAGTCAATGTCCCATAAATATGTGGTCTGTTCTTTTTCACTGAACGTTCAATTCAGATGAAAGCAGTTGCTTAACTGTTTAATTTCAAAAGGATAGTTGCTTGATAAATTTATAGAAAAAGATATCAAAAAAGATTAAAGTAAATAGATAATATAATAAATAATTTAAAGTTTTGAAAATATTTCATTAAAAGTATGTTTAATTTCTTTTTACTTTTGGATTTGAGCTCTTAAACAATGTTATAATATTTCATTTAAATTTTTTTTAAAAAGACTGTAAAGAAGCTATTATGTTTAGAAACCAAGAAATTCCATTAATCAGTTTTATGGAAGTTTTTGGAAATTAAAGTTCTAAAGCATGAATACTTCAGCAGCAATTCTATGTTTGATATAATTACTTTTAAGCACTTAAATGCAATATCGATACCAAAGATTTTCTTTGACAGCTGTGATGGTGGTGCATGCCTGCTATCCCAGCAATTCAGGAGGCTGAAGCAGAGGGATTGTAAGTTTGGGGACAGACTGGGCAACTTAAGGAGACACCATCTCCATAAAAAATTTTTAAAATGGCTAGGGACCTAGTTATGTGGCAGAGCATTTGACTAGCATTCACAAGGTCCTGGAGAAAAAAAAAAAAAAGATTTTTTTTTTGAAATACAAAACTCTCTACCTTT
This sequence comes from Marmota monax, assembly GCF_021218885.2. Taxonomy (NCBI): domain Eukaryota; kingdom Metazoa; phylum Chordata; class Mammalia; order Rodentia; family Sciuridae; genus Marmota; species Marmota monax. The sequence goes on along the minus strand of NW_026693208.1, from coordinate 1,655,507 downwards.
ATAATTTGTTTGTCCTTGATATATTTGAGGCAAAATGGTCTGCCATATTTATCCTATTTAATTTGTATTTTCACTGTCCCAGAACCTTATATAAGTTCCTAGAAAATAGATCTATTCTGCTTTATGTGTGCATTAAATCTTAACTTACCTTTCTGTTGATATCTCTGATAGGAAACTTTCTCCAGCGTCTATGGTTTTAGTTTCCAATTCTTGAATGCTGCTGTGGATGAAGCATTTAGATGAGATAAAGGGTCAATAGCTAAGCAATAACTGGGCTTTTTTTTTTCTTTCTATCTTTTATATTCTTTTTCTTTTTTTAATGTATTCTGACTCTGTTTTATTTGTAGCCAAAAATCATACTGCTTCTCTGAAGTAGAGATATAAGATAAAATAGCAGCTTTGGGGAAATTTAATTAAAAGGAAAATTTATGGAGATATTCTTTAGTTCAGTAAAATGTAACATCCCAAGGACAATTGGGTTTCAAATATAAAATCACAAACACAGCTATGATCAGAAATTGCTATAACTAGAAGTCATTGACAAAGCAACTTCTTAAATAAGAAAACTAAAGTCTAGCGAAATTAATGGCTTAACCAATTATAACACCAGTTAATCCCAAAAGATAATTTAAATACAGGTTTCTTGAATCTCAGATCATTGATCCTAGTATTTTGTTATCCTATTTGCCTTGTGGTGTTTTCACATTGCCTAATAGTTTATGAAAGAAATTTCATGAATACTGTAGATATTACTTTTTCTCATATTCAAAATGACCTTTGCAATAGATAGGGAAGTATTTTAACTCTTGAATTTCACTTACAAATGAAGAAATTCTACCGTAGGGACACAAAGTGATTGATAGAAAATTACAAGATCAGACCTGTGCCATCTTACTAAGGAACTTTGACTACTCCCACTGATATCAGTTCAATGTCTAAAGTAATTTGCTGACCAAGTACTTGTTATGCCTTCTTCAAACCAAGTATATTTTCTGTCATTTATAACTCCATAATAGTTTGCAGTCCCTTAATGCTGATTCAGCTGAAGACACTATTATTGCATTACAGATGTGCTATAGAACAGGCCTCACAGAGACAGGGGAGTAGATAACCTGATATTCTTCTGAGTCACTGAGATTTGATTTAAGTGAATTTTGGATTCCAGGTTTCTTTTTTTTCCCCTTGCCTTCCAGTAATTACAACAAGTAGTGAAAGGGTCAGATTCATTGTATTTTATTTTGCCTTCTACAGGTAAATCAATAAAGCTAATAGAAATAGAATTCAGCTTTTCCATAGAAATTCAACCCAAAATAAAATTGGTTCCATCTTTAAGATTTTTCATGCCATTGTCTGCTGGCAAGGAAACCTACTTAATCAATAAATATTTGTTAAGCATCATACAATTGCAAGGAACCATGCTCAATTCTGGGAATTTTATGCTGAGCGAGCATAGCTGTCTTTATCTACAATGACTTGTGCTCTTTCTACTTTGTGCTTATAGAACCAAAAGGGAGTATTTGACTCACTAAGACAAAAAGCATTTGAGGAAAGGAAATTCATAGTAGAATGAATTTGCTGGAATCCAGCAGTAGAGTGATCAACAGAATTTAATTGGGAGTCAGGAGTTCTTTGGGTTTCAAATATAAAATCACAAACCAAGGAGCTGTGACTACTCCCACTGCTATCAGTTCAATGTCTAACCTTAGTTTTACCCCGAGCTTCTTATAAGGACATGGATATGTTCTTCCTGGAACCTCTTCAACAGCTTGCCTTCCTATATTTTCATGTAAAATACTCTGGGAAATCCTTTCTTTTTCTAAAGCAAAATGATTTAATTTTTTCTGATTGGTTTGGGTGCTTGATATGTCTAAATATTTCCTTTTTAAAAACATACCTACATAAATCCCTTCCTCCTTTCCTTCCATCCTTCTTCTCTTCCTTCCTTCTTTCCTTCTTTTCCATGTCCTTTCCCTCCTCCCCCTCTCCCTCCTTTCCTTCTTTGTGTTTTTCATCAATTAATCAACTTCATCTTTTTTTAAAAAATTCACAAATAATTTACTCTGATTTGAATTTGTTTTAGTTGCCCACTGAAACAGTTTGAACAGAGATACGTGTGTTACTGTTGAGTGCATGTGGCTTCTGAGTGAAGAGAAAAATGTTCGCTCAAGTTAAGTAATGCCTTTTGTTTACTCCTCTACTAAGCCTCTGAGTAACAATTTATTCATAATGATTTTGTTTCATTAAATATTGAAATGATTTGTCTTTATGTAATTCTAGTTTATTGCTCCTTGTTCAAAGAAAGTAAAAACTACCACAGGTTCATACACTATGTGGGCATCAGGCTTGACAGTGGAGAGGGCTAAATTGCAAATGACAGGATGAGCTGAAGGTACAAAATACACCAACATACACATAAACCTGCATGGAGCTTAAATAATTCAATCATTCATTCATCCAACTATTCATTCATTTGTATGGTAAAACTTTCCACGCTCTCAAATGCACCCGGTGTGGAACTAAATGCACATTGTACACTCCCTTGATTTCCAAGATTTCTCAATAATAAGGTCCCTATTTCAGTCTCTGATTCTCCTGATCAATGCCTAGAATTTTGTTCTGCTCAAAGAAACACAAGCTAGCATCTGAAAAGCACTTTGTATACCAATTTCTTTATGTCTCTCAAACCCCTGAATGTGACACTATTAACAAGATCATTAGCTTTCTTTTCCTTGTTCATCTCTCAGACATGACTCACGTGCTTAGAGATGCTCTACATGTCATAAGTTTATGCTGAAAAATTCTTTTCATTTGGTTTAATTCTGTCTGTTTTGATCTCTCTCGAGATGCTTTCACAGTGATTTACTGATTTTCTAAGACTTTGTCAACAAGGATTATGTATGAATAAGATTCCAGCTCATCTAGCTAACTGAATGCATGACCTAGGTGAGTAATCTTCTATGTGCTTTGATTTCATTATCTGACCGAAAAAAAATTTTTTTTTTCCTTGCTAAAGCACCTACCTTACAGGGTTACTTTAAAGGTTCAAAGAGATAATAGATATGCCATTTTGTAATCTCTAAAACAGTTGGTTTCTATAATTTGTGGAGTTGGTGTTGTTGATGATGATGATAATGATGATGATGAAGATGCAATGTAGCAGAATCTGCTGGGAGGTGAAAATTGTAAGTTCTTTATATGGATATTCTGCTTCTTCAGTTTAAAAATGTCTCCAGATAATTAAAAAAGATTTCATTTTGATGAAAAATATTATGATATTATTTGAGGCTATGCATATGTATGTGGCTGTTATTCCAGATGAAAATAACATGAGGTTCATCCACATTGTAACATCTGTCAATACAGCCACAGCCCAGATGTTTCCAGGCCTGGAAAGGAATGGAGAATTGGGAGTGACTGTCTAATGGTTACAAGGTTTCCTTTTGCAGTGATGCAAATGCCTCGGAACTGGAGAGAGTAATGTTTGCACCACATTGCAAATCACACTGAATTGGACCCTTTTAAAGAGTTACTTGCCAATTTTGTTATGTAAATTGCATCCCAATTTAGTGGGATAATTTCCTGAAAATCTGATTTAAAATGTGTTCAAACAAAAAGGAGATATGAGAATATTAAATTATGAGGCTATTAAAAGCTTCTCTTGGGCTGGGATTGTGGCTCAGTGGTAGAGTATTTGCCTGGCACATGTGAGGCACTGGGTTCAATCCTCAGTACCACATAAAACAAATACATAATTAAAATAAAGGAATTGTGTCAATCTACAACTAAAAATTTCTTAAAGGAAAGAAATAAAGTAGAATTTTAAAAAACAAAAAATCTCCTCTTTCAGAATGTTCTTTTATAAACTTCATTTGTAAATATAATCTTTCAAAAGTCACCAAGTCTGCTACTGTCCATTTATTTTTGGTCTGAATCTTTGATATGTAGTTTGCGTGATAAAGTAAATTAATAATTTCTCCTGTCTGAAATCATAGAGTAAAATTCAAAAGTAAGATGAAATAAAGAAAAACTAAGGCAAATAATCCTATCCTATAGTTTCTTCCTTCTTTCCTTCCTTCATTTTTTTGGTACTAGGGATTGAATTCAAGAGCATTTTACCACTGAGATATATCCCCAGTCCTTTTTTATTTTTTTTAATTTGAGACAGAGTTTCAATAATGCTGAGACTGGCCTTGAATTTGTGATCCTCTTATGTCAGCCTCTTAGTCACTGGTTTAGATGAAGATTTCTCCAAAAGCTCATGTGTGAGAAAATGCAAGGATGTACAGAGGTGAAATTATCAGATTATGAGAGGTGCAACCCAATCAGTGGATTAATCAACTGATTTTGATTAACTGGGTGGTAACTGGGGGAAGGTAGAGTGTGACGGGAGGTGAGTCACTGGGGACTTGCCTTTGTGGTTTATATTTTGACCCTAGTGAATGAAGTGAAGCACCTTCTACTTCGTGTTGCTGTTTTCTGAGCTGCTTTCCTCTGCCACACCCTTCTACCTTGATGTTCTGTCTCATCTTGAACCTAGAGCAGTGAAGTTGCCAAACTATGGAGTGGACCTACACCCCAAAATAAATTTATCCTCCTTGAGGATGTTCTTATTAGGTTTTTTGTCACAGAGGTGTTCGCCACCATGTGTTCGCCACCATGCCTGGCTCCTATAGTATATTTTACCAGCTCATTAATCTTTTGCCATTGGGTTAAGAAGCTATTTGCTTGGTTTATAACTCACCAAACATTAAGCTTCACCCCATCCACTGTATCCAGAAAATGCATTCTTAAACTGTCCTTTGTGCAAGAACAAATGGATGTGATATTGTTTTCTATATGTTTCGAGAAAGGGAGAAAAACAAATAATAACAGTGAATATGTGAATAAAATTATGAGTAAATAAAGTATGAATAAAAGTTTTAGGTGAGTGAAAGGTATTAGATTTTATAGGATATCATGTTTAGAACTCATCTTTTTTCATCATAAATTAGTTAAAAGAGAATTATTTTCATTATTAAGGATCTAACTCAGAGCCACATAGGTGCTATGCAAGTGCTCTACTACTGAGCTACATCCCTTTTTTATTTTTTTTTTTTTATTTTGAGGCAGGATCTCACCAATTTGCCCTGGCTGGCCTAGAATTCATGATTCTCCTGCCTTAGTCTCCCAAGTAGCTGAGATTAGGCTTAAAGAGTAGAAGTTTTAATCCACGGAGATGAAAAAGTAACCTGAATGAATGATAACATTCATATTAGCAATTGAAACTAAGTGTGTGGTCATAATGCATCTTTTGATTCTAAACCCAGGAATTTGTCAGAATAATGAGCCATATTCAGGGTAAAATAGGAAATCCCAGTACTCAGCAGATCGAAGTACTTATATGAAATTTATAGCACAAGAAAACACAGCTGAGAACTATTTGCTCTGTCTAGGCAGCTGGCTTTGAAAAGTAAAGAAAGAGCAAGAGAGTCTGATCTGCACATGCTGATTTCTGCTCCCAGAGACACCATCAGAATCCACATGATACAGTGGAGAGGGATCATAGAACCAAAAGAGAATCACAATTGACTGAGGTCCTTGACACAAAAAAACAAGAGGCACAGTGAGATTTCCTTCCAAGATTAATGGGGTGGGGACTGGGAGGGAGTCTTGTAAGAGAAAAAAGGAAGTGTTTTTTAACAAGTCCTGGTTAAATATATACTAAGTTCCCACAGAATCTGAGTCAGAAACTTGTTGATTCATTTAAAGAGTAATTTATGATAAGATTTCATAACTGCCTTTGATGTTACCCACCTTTTTTATTTTAGTAGAAAACTTGTACTAGTTGACAATCTTTCAAGTTTCACAATAGTTCAATCCTAAAGATGAAATTGGGGAAACAATTAGTAGATCTGCTTGATAGAAGAATGAGTGGGGAATGAGAGAACATAAAAGGGAATAGAGCATATTCTGTCTATCTATCTACTTATCTACCACAGAGCTAAAGAGCCATGTTAAGGTCAGAGTTCATGTGTGAACAATGACTGCTTTGCATTAAAACTTACACTCTTTTCAACATATGAGAAGTCAAGATGTGTTTGCAGAGGTGAATTGGAGATGTAGAATTGGGATGAATTTCTTCATAACTCTTATATGTGATTGTTGGAGGTCAAGGAAATGATTCTGGAGAAAGAAAGATAAGAGATGTGAGTACACATGTGTGGTTATATAACCATGTTTGGATATCTGTACAAAGAGAAAGAGGTCATTCATCCATAAAGTTACTGTATAATAAACTAAAAGCACGAATGGATTACCCTCTTCAGCACTGTATTTGTTCTCTTGTTTGTACAAATATTGCATTCGTCCTTTGAAATGTTGCTCACCAAGGAAACTAATAAGGTGAGAAGAAAGGAAGAATGAATATGTGAGCAACGTTCATGATAATAGGAACTGTTCCCAGCACACTACATCATGGGAGCAGATGGGGTAAGATGGATAGAGACTACATGCATTGAAACATTCAGAATATCACTTGGTTTGAAAGAGTCTTTTAAAAGGCTACATACATACATGGAGCCCAAGTGAGGTTGTCCATTAAAATGTATAGCAATTCAGTGAGATTATAAGTAGCCTATATTTGTAAGTACCCAACATAAAGTACTTAATGAGTATATTGATTTTGAAAAATAAAATAAAAAGTATTTCTTTTTTGTAAATAAAACACAATGATGTATTTTTGTATTGCTAAATCTATAGGATGATAGAGATATGCAGATGGATAAATCTTGGGAAGAAAGTAAAGGGCCTGTAAGTATAGATTTGTTAATATATCACAGATTAAAATAAGAGCAAGAAATGCACATTACAAATTAGATTATTTATGTAACTAAGTAGAGCAGAGATTAGCACATTCATTTTCTGTTTTACATTTTTAAAACATTCTATTTCATCTTTGTTGGGTTGAAATGATACTCTTCTCCCACCAAAAAAAAAAAATCATAATACATGGAAATTAGACAATCGTTTTAAAGATATTTTGTGGGAAACAAAGTTGGAGTGAGAAAAAATTCAATCTCTTCACTCCTTTATTACCTGAGAACTGAAAGAAGGAACTAGGACCTGCTAATACAAATAGTAAATCCTTAATGTAAATAAAGTATTCTCCTTTGTTTATATTTAAAAATAACTACTACCATCATCAGAATCCTCACAGTATTTTCAATTTATGTTTTGCTTTGTCCAGATAATTCTTGGTGATGGATGGGATGGCCAGCCACTGTGATATCATCAAGTCATAAGATATGTTGATATTGGCATCTGACTTCCATGGAAACGATCAATAATTTCAACATTTCTATATAACAGGATGAATATAATGAAATAAACCTAAGATGCAATTCATCTCACCACTGGTGAGTTAATAAGTTTTACCTCATGGTTAAACTACTAACTCACGTTGATCCAAAGGTGTTTTAACATTGCTCAACAATGTGAGAGACTTCATTTAGTCCAAGATTTAATAAACAATGATTAATTTTAAAAAGAAATAACATCTAAAAATCTGCCTTGAAATAATTAATTGCTTATTTTTTTTCAAAATTACTCCATTCTTATCAGATGCAATGAAAAGTAACTTGTTGACTGCCTGATCAATTTGAAACAATTCAAACAATCTCATTGTTAGAAGCAGGCACACACTTTTCAGCTTAAATTTAACAGAAAAAGCATACTGACTTTAGTTTTCCTGGCAAATTCATTATTGTGTGCAAGCCCTTCTTTCATATTTTATTATAAGCAAAGCAAAATCAAAGTTCTTTCTTTTCCAGGTGTCTTGAAACAATACAGATAATTCTTCACAGATTTTGTTTGTCATGCACTGATAAATATACTGAGCTTAAGACTTACCTTGAGTATAACTTCTGAAATATTATTGGAATCCAATTTTTCTTCTCTGAATCCTTGAGATAATTGCATGGCTTGATTAAACAATCTGATGATCTCCTATTTTCATGCTATCTGAGATTCAAATGCATTTCACAAATTAGTGTAAAATCAAAATGTTATGTTTGTCCTTTTTGCTTGTCTACTCTTCTTTTGAAAGTGCCTCCACCCTGCCCATCGTGCCCTGGTTGTTCAGAGAACTTAAGTTTCTCTTTTGAAAAACCATGCTATTTTCATCTTTGCCTTTTCCAGTGCCAAGCTGATCCTAGATTCCCATGATTTCCACTTTTGAAAGAACAAGAAAATCTATGTTTTCTAAAGATCTACTCCATCAGACAGACTGAAATACTTTCATATCAGGAAGGGAATTGTCAGAAGCATTTCCCCATTTCTATTCAAATTAATGATTTAAAATTTTAGACAGGAGAAATAAGTTCAAGAGATCAGGGTGTCTCCAGTTAATAACAATATATTTTATACTTCAAAATTACTGAGGGTGGATATTGTGTCCTCACCACACACAAAAAAGATATATGTGGTAATGCATGTGGTAATTACCTCTGTTGAGCCATTTTATGATGTCTGAATATATTGAAATATCATTTTTAGTACCACAATATATGCCATGTTTATTGGTCAATTCAAATTACTTAGTTAAAACAAGAGAAATTCAATATTTTTTTCCACTTGAAAACTTCTGTTTACTGAGATTTTCTTTTTTCTTTTTTTTTCAAGAAATTTTTTGTTTTGTTTTGTTTCCAGAGCCTTCCTGACATGGAGAGTTAATATTTCATGGAATTATTTTAGAAACCTGCCTTGGAAAAATCATTTCTGTCCCTTGTTTACGTGACTCTTGGGATGGCCTCTTCAGACAAGGATTTCAATGAACGGAGAGAGCACTTTTAACTAGAAAAGGCACAAAATGATGGTGCATAAATGAACCAGAAACACTCAAAAGTTTTTATGAGAGTTGGAGGGACAAAGTATATTTCTTTTTGAGTTTTTCAGCACTTTTGTTATAGCATATTCTTTACGATTTAAGTGCTTTGATGGACAAGGCATAGGAATTTCTTTCCACATGTTGAGTATTCCTCATCCTAAATGCTTTTGGACTAGAAGTGTTGAATTTCAGATTTTTTGTTTTGTTTTGTTTTGTTTTTGAAAAGTGTGCCTACACATAAATAAGATAACTTGGGGATGAGATCTAAATCGAACACAAAGTTAATTTAAGTTTTATATATACCTTATTTGTCTAGCCTGAAGGTAATTTTATACAGGATTTTTAAAGTTTTTGCTTTTTGACTATGACCCATTACATGAGGTTAGGAATAGGACTTGTAGTGCCATGTTGGTGCTCAAAAACTTCTGGGTTTTGGAGCATCTTGGATTTTGGATTTTTGGATTAGCCCTGTTCAACCTGTGTTTCAATATTGGGGAGAGAAAACCACAATGTTTTCTCACAATGAAGAAGTACAAATTGAGAGTAGATTTTCAAATCTGTTACAAAGCCAAGAGCAAGGCCATCCTTTGGTGGTGTCACTGGCATGGTGGGTACAGCCTCAGCTACACCTGGATTAGCTTCCTTGTCATCCATGCCATTGCCTGTGGTCTCGAGCAAGACAGTTAAGTATGATTCTCTTGTTCTTCATTTAGAAATGGGAATGATAATAGTATATTTGCCCTAGGATTATGATTAGGTACTGTTACTGACTAGTGTTTTCAATTCAGGTCAATATTTGCCTCATAGAACAAAATAATACTGTTTTTGTTTTCATATTCCTTAATATATTCTCAAGTCCCTGACTTCTCACTGCCACTCTTTTCATTCTGCTATATTCCATGTTGATAACAACTTTCTAATATGCTTACTAAGTGGATTTTTAAAATTCTATGCAAGAAATCACTGCAGTTTCTAGTGCTATTCACCATTGCCTTATGCTTGTATCTACTTTCTGTTTTGTGTTCTCAATTAATTAAAAAACTCAAAGGAATCTTAAGATGAGAGGGTCCTCTCTTAAATTCCTGCCTAGCTGTGACAAAAATTAATATCACTTTAAGTATTTGCTTTGTTCTCTTTGTCCTATATTCCTTTATTACCTGTGCCCTTCTCTCTGGACTATGTGAGTTGACTTTTCCACTATGAGCTTTCCAATATTTATTTATTTATAGTTGGTACCAGGGATTGAACCCAGGGCTGCTTAACCTCTGAGTCACATCTTCAGCCTTTTATTTTATTTTATTTTTATTTTTATTTTGAGACAGGATCTTACCAGGTTGCTTATAGCCTCACTAAGTTGCTGAGTTTTTGAACCTGCAATCTTCCTGCCTCAGCCTCACAAGCCATTGTGCCACCATTCTCACATGGGCTTTCCAATGTCTAAAGCAGCAAATTTACACACTTGCTATTTAAAATAAGTGAAATGGGATTACTAATCCAATCCTAGATACATCTGAAGGAAAACAACACTTGTAAGATGGCTACAGGTCCTAACTGGGGTGGCATGGACTATCTACTCTCCCTTGGGGCACCATCACATGTCACGTGGGTACAGATTTCTTGCTTTTGGACTTTGGAGTTAAATAAGTCAGAAAAATGGTCATAACATGAGATTCATAGAGGTAAAGAAATTTAGAATGGTCCCTGGAGACGTTTTTGCTCAAAGTTAAATATACATATCTTTCAGAGCAGAAACAGATAACTGAAAGAAACATTAAGACATAAAACAGGAGGTAAAGCACAGATACTGTTGCTTCTGTCATTAACACAATCATACAAGGTAGCAGCAAAAGAAGAATATATATTTCAACCAAGTTAAAAAAATACAGGATAGTGGTTCTCAAATTTTTAAGTATATGAGAATCATCTTGGATGTTTATTAGAAATACGTATTTTCAAACTTTATGCTCTTTGAGTATCATACATGTGTTCCCTCTTGAAGAAAGCTCTCACCGCTGACCACCATTGCTCTACCTGCCCAGACTCTGCAGGCATTTGACAGGTCCACTAGAAGTCTGCTCTGCCCGCTCTTGGTATCATGTGCCACACCTCTACTTCTCTCAGGAGATTTCCCCTCCATCAGAGAGTTGTTTCCGGTAAAACCCACAGTCGACATTCCTGAGGTTTTACCATCCTCCTTCAGGTTCTCACCACACTGGAGCTTAGCCTTACAAAGACCTGCACAAAATCGAGGAAGAAATGCATTTTTTTAATATAATTTCTTTCATCTTGACTCATCATCCATATATTTGTAGGAAAATTCATTCTTTCATCCTCTTTCCCCCCATATATTTCATGCAGGAAATGCATGTCCTAGAGATTAATTCCTATATTTACCCAGCCCCCTTGGAGGCCCACTGGGAAGAAACATGATGCTGAAAATTTTGCCAGAGGTTACAATGACCTTTCTGTTGTTATCTTTGTGCTTTTCTCACCTCATCTAGTTTGTTTTTCCCTCAACTACAGCTGTCTCTCTCTAATGCAAATCTTATCATATAACTGTTTGGCTTAATTCCCCCTTCAATTACCTTTACTTTCAGGATAAAATCTAATTGAACATAACTAGCATCTTGTTACTGTTTCAGTCTTAGTTCTCGCTAATTACCTCCATACCTTGCACCTTGTCTTTAGTCTGTTAGTCTTGCATTTGGGCAGAAATTAGTGCAAACAACACTTTTTCTCCATTTACTGGTTATAAGCCTTGTCAATAATAATATAAGATTAATTTTTTTTTCAGGGAACATTTCTATTTTTTCTGTATCTCCCTTCTTCATAAAATGGGGCTGTGAATATCATTGCCAAATAAGGCAGGGAGGCAATTAGGATGAATAGAAAATGGAAGGAAGAAGAGAGGGAAAAGGGAGTGAAGGAACCAACCACATATTTTACCTTGAAACAAATACCTAGATACATGGGTTTGTTTTGCTCCTTTATATATTAAGACTTAGCTTTTCTGGTATGTTTATACAACACACAAAACTAATACAGAGAGAGCAATAAGCTATTACTTCTTGGCTATGTTGTCTAGTGCTACTATACCCACTCCTCCCCTCACAGATACACACCATTGATGTGGGCATCAATTCACTTGTGGTTATTAAGTGAAAATCCATACAAACCCTTCAATCATTTAAATTCCCGGGGAAGGAAGTAGGTAAGAAAGATAAAGGAATGCTTTCAAACTGAGGAAGATGGAAGGACAGGAATGAGTAAAAAATCCCCAAGTTAGGAGTTTTTAAAAATTCATATCCTTCACAGTTGTTTCTCTTCTAAATAACTCCTCATGTCAGAAATTTCAGTTATGCAACGAAGCAACAGCCCATTTCCTCTGAGTTCTCGGAAGTATGATGAATCTCAATTGAAGATAATACTTTTCATTTTTAATGCTTTCCATTGTTTGTGATCAGACATGTAATCATGAAGTAGAAAAAAATGTTGGGCATTCCTGTCATTTATCGACACATGGTTTCTCAGCTAGGGCCGATATTTTCCATTTTGCTCTGTGAGGCTGGGTCTAGTACTCAGCAATGTATCTCTACCAGTATTTGGTTAGATTCTAAGAATGTTAGGCTTTAGTGGGAGAGTAGGTGGCAAGAGGAGAGAAAAGACTAGTTCTTCCCTTCTTAGTTTTCCTAGCACCAACCATCACAGCAACAACTGGTCCCAATGTCTAGCATCTTTCTAAGATGTTCTTAACAAGGATCAAATTTCTTAGTCTTAGCCAATTAAAATCTTTCTGGCCTGTTTACTTCTGTTTTAATTCTTTCAAAGCCCTCATTGGAATCTCAGACTTAGTATATTATTGAGTAATTGAAATTCCTGTGCCATCTTGCAGAATGTCACCAGTTCTTTGACTGGACTCTACTAATCAAATTTTCCCCTCTCCACTAAATAGAGACTATTTGCTAGTGGAAAACAATTTGAGGAAAGTTATGCAATCTTAGCTTTATTTCTAATTTTCATTACTTACATTCCTTTTTGGTGGTTCTCCATGTTTTATATCCACATAAGGTCTGCAGTTAGATGAATTATACTAGCTGAATATGAAGAACTGCCAATTAAAAGTAAGACTGCAGGAACTATTCAGTCTAAATGGTTTATTATGTCAAGAACAGCTCAAAAGCAAAGTTTGCCATTTATCTTCAAAGAATACTGTAAATATAAAAGTGCTATTTTCACCTTGTTCTTATATGGTGCATACTATTAGAAAGTAGACAAAAAATTGAAAAGCAGAATATTTTGTTACTTTATTCATAGAAGTGAGGTGAAAAAGTCTTAAAAATAAACTTTTTACTATTAAGTTTGAGTAACAATGAAATGAGCAACATGTCATAGGCCTTTTTTCTATAATATAATATAATATAATATAATAAGACAAAAATAAGCTTCTGTCTAAAATATCTAGTGGTTGACTCAGCGATAGGCTGTTACAGGATAAATTGAAGAACAAAGGATTCTTATTTTGTCAAATAAATAAATCTCTCTACACCCCTCAATGAAGTCATGTATTTGATGGTCAGTCCTAGAAGTTGTTGTAGAAAGTTTGCATGAAAACGAAAAACATTTAGAAGACAGTGATATTCTATGAGGGCTTTCACATACTACATTGTTTTGTTCTTGTTTTTGTTTTTGCAGTGCTGGGGTAGAAACTATCACCTACTACTTTGGAAAGTCTTTTGGTTCTTGTTTTCTCCTCTGTCTTCTCTAGCTTCTCAAGAGTTTGATAACCTGTCCTCTCACCATCATCAGACAAAGGCAGATTTTACCTCTAACCTCAGTCCTGCCATCAGGTAAATTGAAGAAACAATTCAGCCCTGCAGATGGGACACTATGGTGCCACCAATTGAAGAATTCTAGTCTGACCCACTGTATAACATCCAGTACCTCCTGGTGACTGTGTTCTTTTCATTTTTTAAAACCACTTCCCCCTGCCTTTATTCCTTTTGTATCATCTCCCTACCTTAGATTCTGCCCCTTATTTCAAACTGGCCTTCCATTTTCTCTTTACCACTGATTCTGCTTTGAAGGAATGTTCCCAATTCTCTACCTCTAATAAAAGGAATCTGGAATATCAAGGATAATTGTTACCAGGACTTCCTGCAAATGGACTGAACACATTGAGAGTAGCTGATAATTATGAAAGATTCATGTACTCCTTCGTGATCTGGTGTTTATTTATCCCATGGGCAAAGAGAATGGATTCTCTTTTCTTCCTTATCATTGGGGTATTTCTAAACACTTATAAAAATAACATTGACACTTCTATCGGTTCCATAATTTTCAGTTCCTATTTCTCTCTCACTCTTTTTCTCTCTTTTATTTGTTTGTTTGTTTTTAATGAAACTTTTGGTCCTTTTATAATTACTAGCAGGAATATAAATGAGGTAGTTGAATTTTGTTTGCTCTTCTACCTTTAAATACCATGTATTGTACTCAGATGGTAAAAAGTCAAATGCTTCCTGCACACAGGCTCATGCATGCTTTTGATACAAAATGTTTGAGGCTTTAATTATGATTTCAATTAACTATCTTATTAGGGACCAGGTTTGGCTGTATTACTCACATCTGAATGATGCAGTAGTTCACTATAAGAGTCCACCCTTTATATTATTTACAAGCTAAGAATTTAACTAATTATGGCTTCATGGATACGGGTGGATGGCATGAGACTCCAATGTCAGAAATAATGGGTTTTATTATATACATTTCAGCAAACATGCTGTCAAGTCCCACAGGGGTAATGAGATATTGTTTTGTTGGAATATATGCATGCAATAAACTTGCATTGCAGCTGAGGAAATACTAAGTTTGCAGAATCACTGCTTCCCAAGTGAGCTTCATTTTTGTCTTGTTGAAGATATCTTATTCCTCAAGGTGGCTCACTGCACATACAACCTTATGACATGGCTTGAGTAAAGGATGATCAGGATCTTTCATTTTTGTAATCTTCAGCCAAATTCTACATTAAAAACTCAAATGTTAATGCCAGATGATCTCTTCCAGTATTCATTAACTTCAATTTTCTTAGGAAACTCTTTGAAATTTTGTTTTAAATCCATATCCCTGGATACCACTTAGATATCAAGAAACTGCATTATTAGTGTAAGCAACAGCCAATCCTGAATCAGGTTTCTCCTAGAACTGAATTTTGTTGCTTCCAAATTGCTTTCTTATACATGGTATCATGAGCAATTGAATTGCTTGTAAAGACATGCCAGTTGAAAAGGGAAAGGAAGAAAGAAAGAAAGGAAGGAAGAAAGAACCTCCCTAAATCTAAATATGCCATGAGTTCAATAGGAGAAGATTAAGGTTTTATATAGTTATTTTTTAACCTGGCTTAGATTATAAATTCTGACCATAGGAGAGAAATTATACATGTTAACTGCACTTGACAGTATGTCCATGTTAGTGGCTCTCTGGAAAGTGTTTTAGCAAAGGCATAAACTAGGATGAATCAATGAGCCTGATTCAAATGCAGTCAAAATGCTTCTTTCTAAGGATCAGATGGTTATTAGAAAAATAGAAGAGAAAAAGGTAAGGAGCACACATTTTGAGATCTGTTTTAGCTTATTCTACTATAGATAATATACCTTTGAGAAAGTCACAGACTATGTTAATTCATTTGTAATAGGGATGATATTTGCCTTGCCTGAGAGGTATTTGATTCAGGGGAGAAAAATGTGTAAAGTATATTGTCAACTAAAAAGTGATATATGGATGAAAGAAATGCTGGTAGTTTTATACATGGCAATTTTTATCATTTAAGAAAAATGTACATTTTTCTGAAGAAAGAAAAAAACAGCACATTGAAATAAATCTTTTTTCCCAGGGAACTGATTAATGTATAAGATATTATTTGATGAGCCCAAATATAAATAATTTTGATTACACTATTCTTTCACTATCAAAGAATCTGTTGTTAAACAATACATAATATGAGATTGAGAACTGGTATTAGTTGACAATTCTTCCATCAATACCTTTTCCCTCTTAATAAAAATTAAAGTACCTAAATTTTATTCACCTGGAAATAATTTGAATATGTGTAAGCAGTTATTTACCCAGAAGGCCCTAACATTGTCACAATAAAATTATCTCCTTTCAACCATTATTATTTGAGCTCTTTTATTCTTATTTGCCAGTTCTGTATAAAATGGCAGCCCGATTATTAGTAGGTTATTCTTTGGTTTATAATGTCAGAGCAGAAATTCAAGAAGAGTTTATTCTTATGGTTTCATCCTAAGCATGACTTATGATGATGTAATGGCTCTGCTCCATTTACACTATCTTCTGAGCAAAGATTACTATGTTTGATACAAGTTAACATATTCAAGTTGATTTGATCTAAGTCATACATGTAGACCAGGTGCTCTGAGTTCCAATGCTGGACTCCTTGTGATGTCCCCTTCCAGAGGTTCATAATTTATCAACAAGCACTGTTTATCTGCCTAGAGTTATTTTTTTTTTAAGTTTAGGGAATCCAAATTGAGTAAAAAGCATTTTGCAATATGATATATACAAGAATGATATCATAAACATTTGTAAAATGAAGATTTGTTATTTTCTGCCTTTTAAATTTTTTTAAAAAAAGTTTATGACACTTTTTCTATAACTTAAAATAGGTTACTCATTTGTCTTAATGGTTTTAAGAAAAACCAATAGGCCCTTGGTGTCATCTTTATGAAGTCAGCACTTGTTTTGGAATCCTCAGGCTTCCAGTGAATACTGTAGTTCAATAGCTCACCAGTTGGAAAACTGTTTCTTTTCAGTGAAGGACCAGATAGTATTTCTTGCTGTACAAATTTGCCAAGAGATATTTATATTATAAGTAAGAAAACAAATTGCCACTATGTTTTTACTGATAAAATCTAAATAATAAAAGTAACTGAATAACATTTCTTTTGGTAATTTATGTTTAATAATGTGGAGTATGAATTTTTTTTTGAGGACTTCATTTAATGGAGGTGCAAAGTTATTCTTTATCACCAGATCTACGGCAAATATTCATTTGAAAAAAACATTCTTAGTTTTCAGGATATATTAAATATGCCACTCAGGGCATTTGGTGCAAATCCAATACTTCTCCTATCCCTTTAGTGAGTGGCCTCTTCCGTGTGCCTACTTTAAGCCAGACCCCTGAGTGTTTACTCAGCTGCTGAGTTAAAATAACAGACCGAGTGTTGAGCATCAAATATGGATACATAACAATGATGATGCTGGGAAGTTCTGAGGTACTTTTGGTTAAATGGTTCAGTAGGAATTTTTTAGATTTTTATTTTATAAATGATTAAGCCTTCTATTTTGGAAATAGTCCAGCCTTCATTTTTCATGTTAAAATCATTTCTAGAAATTGTGATAGAACTGGCTTTATAGGACCAATAGCTGGATATTGTTTTCTTCTGATACACTTAATTAAAGGGATGTCTTATAGTAAACTTTATGCTTTGTATGAATTATAATTCAAGATATAGAATTATATCATTGCAATCACAATCCTCAGCAGTCAGATTACAGATGGTGTGGGGACACACAAGAAAGCCAAAGATGTGAAATAGATTATTGAATTGTCAGTTGGGTCTCATCTCTCACTTGATTCTCTAAAACATACAACTGGTAAAAAGGTGTTCCTTGGTTCATATTTTGACTCAGACCCTTACTGGCACTTTTACTTGCTTGGTAACATTCAAACCTCAATTTAATCATCTGCCAACTAATAATGATAATGCTTATTTTCTAATATCACTATAAGGATAAATAAATATGTCATATGTGGGAAAACTTTACACCTGGTTGGCTATATACACTCTAGTTTTTCTATTTTTCCTTTGAAATATATTTCAACATATTATTTATATATATTCATTCAAGTATAATAATCTTGCACAATCACAAAGAACGAATTATACTTACCATGAACACAGATAAATTGTAAGATGTATAATTAAAATAGGGGCATTATGAAAGCAGGAATTTTTTGCTTCAAATTTTCTCTATTTTCTCAGCCATGAAACAGAGCAATAATATCTGCTAATTAAGATTGTCATAAAGCTAAGAATACAAATTGCTTTATAAATTGGAAGCATCTGATGAAATTACAATTATTATCTAGAAATCGTGTGGCTATATAGTAATTAGTTTTGATTTAGGTTGATTATCAACATATCATGATGTATTTTTTCATCTGTTACTAGATGATTCCTCAAAAAAACTTAATTCTTAGATTCTAAAGATATGGAATGATTATTTTAAATATAGAAATGTGTTGCTATAATTTATTTATTTGTTTGTTTGTTTATTTATAAATAAAAAATATTTATTTTTAGATGGAATCTTTTTGTATTGCTATGTCCCACCCGCTCAAGTAATCCTCAAGTGATCCTCTTGTTGAAGACTCTCAAGAAGCTGGGCCCTTACAAATGCACCACCACACCTAGATTATATGAAAAGCAGTATGGAGATTCCTTGGAAAACTGGGAATGGAACCACCATTTGACCTAGCTATCCCTCTCCTTGGTCTATAACCAAAGGACTTAAAAACAACATACTACAGGGACACAGCCACATCAATGTTTATAGCAGCAAAATTCACAGTAGCTAAAGTGTGCAACCAACTTAGATGCCCTTCAGTAGATGAATGGATTAAAAATGTGGAATACAAACACAATGGAAAATTACTTAGCAGTAAAAGAGAATAAAATCATGGCATTTGCAGGTAAATGGATGGAGTTGGAGAAGATAATGCTAAGTGAAGTTAGCCAATCCCCCCCCCAAAAAAAAAAAAAACAAATGTCGAATGTTTTCTCTGATATAATTGCTAAAATTTAAACTGAATTTGACCATCTGACTCTGTGTTCCACGGTGTAAAGTGTACGTCACACATAGAGATTATATACAAGGAAGTAGAGCAAGGCTTTGCATGTTTTCTTGATGATCTTTGGAACTCTATTATTTTTCCTTCTGCAGGTTCTGGTGGTGTATTTTTTTTTTCTATTTATAAGTTTGTTTATGACAAAGAAATCCATAGGATATATTATAATGCTTAACCTCAAATCAAACAGAGTGTTAACTGCTTTATCAGCTGTACCTAAACAGCAGCCCAGGCAAACAAAGCTTCAGACTTTCCAGGAAACAACACTTGGGTGTGAATGACATTCGATAGAAGGCTCATTGTTTATAATGGCCTACTAAGTCCCATGCAATCTGTTTCCTGCCCATCTACCACCACCATCACCTCTCCGGCCTTCTTTCCTGATATTCTCTGATGCTTATCATTCCACTCCAGTCAGCCTGGACTTCTCTCAAGCATGTGTCTCCTGTCCTTAGCTCTGACTGTATTCTGGGTTTGAATGATCTGTCCAACATTAAGAATGGCTACCTCTTTCACCATCCCTGAGGCTTTCCCCAAGTATCACCCTCTTAAAAATACTAGCCTTCAGCCCCTATTTAAAATTGCATCTCTTCAACTACCAATGTTTTTGATCAGTCCCCTGCTCTACTTTTTCTCATGACACTTACCACTGTTCTTCACAACAAAACTACTGGCTGGACTCACCCCAGGAGTGG
Source organism: Marmota monax (assembly GCF_021218885.2). Lineage (NCBI taxonomy): Eukaryota > Metazoa > Chordata > Mammalia > Rodentia > Sciuridae > Marmota > Marmota monax. Next base: position 1,636,024 of record NW_026693208.1, on the reverse strand, counting down.
AGGCAGAGTGATTCACAGAAAGCATTTGTGAGAGAAACTTATATACAGAGGGCTACAGCATCCTCAAAATGGTCATTGACATGAGAGATGTTGTCTCGGCCTATGTCCTTCACAGGGTGGAGAGGGGGTGAGGGAGTCACCTGAAGGAATCTATCTGTGGTTTAAGGAGTTTGGTTCAGGACTGGGTTCGATTCTGTGTGTGTGTAGCAACAAATTAATCTCTCTGTTTTCAATAAACAACCTAAAGAGCTTTATTGACGCCTGGGAACATTCAAGGTCCTGGATTGAATTCAAGCATGCAACAGCTGGCCAGGTCACAGAACTGTCTAGGTACTGGGTGTTTCTGAGCCAAAATACAGAAAAAATGTCTGTGGAGAATGGTGTGTTAGAAGGGAGGACCAAGGGATGCCGCTGTCACTGTCTAGCACACCATACAGTACATTTTTATTATTTATTGTCAGTCTCTTCCTGTGAGAACATATGCTACATGAGGGATCTTCACTCTACATTGCTTGTTGCTGTTTTCCAAGCACTAAGAATGCCTGGCATGTCTTTATTGAATGAACTAATGAAAAAAAAATAAGAAAAATTCTTTCATTTATAAGAGGTGTTTGGATTTTTTTTTTTTTGTAATTAGTATCATATTTTTTTAAGAATTTGTTTTTGACCTGGTTATTTACATATTTAATTTTTCTGTTTCTAATGGATGCTATCCATGATTCTAGTTTTGATATAAAAAATAATAATCTGTGTTTTTTCCCTCTGTTTTTGGTACTCAGTTACCTGACAGTGCAGCCCTTTGTATGAAAGAACATCACCAATCTTTCAAGATAAAACCTTGAATCTAAAGTTTATAGGCTGGTGAAATATCTGTTAAGTCCATATAGACTTTCTGGGAGTCTTAGAATCTTAATCATCTACCATTATGACAAAATTAATTTTATGTGTCCATTTTCTTGTGTCAACTAGGTCCTTAGGTATCGAGATATTAGGTTAAACATTATTCTGTGTGTGTGTGTGTTGGAGTGGTTTTAGATTAGATTAACATTTAAATTGGTAGACTGAGTAAAACAGATAGGCCTCCTTAATGTGGGTGGGTCTCATCCAATTAATTGAAAATGTGAATAGAACAAAATGGCTTGACTTCCCCTGAGCAAATAAAGGTTGCTTCTGCATCCTTTGTACTGGGACATTGGCTTTTTCCTGTTTTCAGATTCAATCTGAAACATTGGCTCTTCTTGGAGAGACCAGCACACAAGCTGCTGGGATCAAACATAAGAAACTGAGGTGTGTGACCTATTTCATGCAGTGGAGATCACAGCCCAAATGGACACCCCCAGCATTCTCACCATAGGCACACTATCTCACAGATTCTGCTTGAGTTATGGCTACAGATTAACCTAAAATATTAATAAATCCAGTAAAGTATTCCAAATAATGTGGTGTTGCTACTTTCCCTAAAGGAGATGGAGCCACAATTCTCCAATCCTTAAGTGTGGACTCACACCATGATTTTCTTCCACAATAGTGGAATGAAGAAAGGGGTAAAATGAGTAACATTGCAATGGAGACAGTTCACAAATGCTCACCCAGTGGTTGAAGTCAACATGAAGAGTCATAAATCACATTGATGGCGTGGAGGTGACGGGGTGTGATGAAAACAGCGTTTTACCTCCATGTACGTCTTCCTGAAACCCACAACTACAGTGTGATCATGAGGGAAGTCCAAGTTAATGACACTCTATAAAATACCTGAACATTTCCTCATCCAAGTGCAAGTCATCAAAATCAAAGAAAAGGTAAGAAACTATCAGCCAAAGGGAGCCACGGAGACATAAGAGTTAAATGTGATAGTATATATTACATGGGCTCCTACCGTAGAAAATGGATATTAACAAAAGCTAAGGAAATTTAAATTATGTATGGACATTAGGTAAGAGTAATATGTAGACACTAGTTTATTGATAGTAACAAATATGTCATACTGATAGGTGTGGAGCATATGAAAACTCTATACTGGGCTGGGGATGTGGTTCAAGTGGTAACACACTTGCCTGGCATGCATGGGGCACTGGGTTCGATCCTCAGAACCACATAAAAATAAAATAAAGATGTTGTGTCCACCGAAAACTGAAAAATAAATATTAAAAAATTCTCTCTCTCTCTTCTCTCTCTCTAAAAAAAAAAAAAAAAAAAAAAAAACTCTTACTATCTGAGCAGATTTTCTGAAATTGAAATATATTCTACAAAAAAAATTATTGAAAGGCAACAAAAAGCTAAAAATAATATTTTAAAACTGCAAAATAAACCTAACTTCAAATTTAATTAAAACAATGTCCAGAATAATATATATTTTTCTATATTGCTACTATTTTCGTATACTTCTATATTTTATAGTCATTAATGCCATATGATACTCCAACAAAACACTTACGTATCATGTATTTAAATATTCAGCTATTATTAAACCTATGTGAAATGTAGGAAGATCACTTTGATAGTGATCATATCTATCTGTCTCTATATTTATTTATTCATAGATCTATTATCTCCTTTGCATTTGTCTATGATATTTAATATTCAGAACTTGAATTTGAACTGTTAGAGATTAAGTTTTGTTGTTTAGGGCAATACAAAATAATTTATAAACAAATCTACATTTCATGCAGTAAGTAAAAATTTATACAATTTTCTGATCATAGGTCTCAAGAAAAGATTTGGAGATTATCATTAATCCTCAGTGCTCTTCTGAGCGCCAAAATGTGATTTCTGTTACTACCCTGACAAATGAGCTTATATAATGACAGTCAAGGCCCTAACACAGTTCTCCAAATTGCCTGTGCCATGACACTTTAAGTGTTTTAAGGCTTCTCAATTCAATTTGTCCTGATACCTGAAGCCACATTTGGAACTAGAGTAGTATTAAATTCTGCTACTATTATATCAAAGAGAATGAAATACCTGTCTATTATCTAATGTGTATGTGTTAGGAAGAAAAAAGAGAAGAGGTGGGGTAGAATGGAAAGTAATAATAATAACTGGATCACTCTTTAGTGACAAACGTAGCAACATATTAAAAAAAACAAAATCACATGTCAAAAGACATAATAAGACACACAAAAAATAGCAACAATGGTTATCAATTATTGACTGCTCTCTGCTATAATAAGAATTTTCACTTTTTTAGCACTGTGGGAGTTGACAGTGTTGTTGATACTATTATCATCATCCATAGTAGAAAGAGAGACTGAACACAGTGAGGTTTGGTAACCTGCTTAAGTCCACACAGTTAAGAAAAGAAAGGACTCTAATGCTACTTAACGCCAGGGTGTACATCCTAGTTCCATTTCCTAATAAAGGAAAACACCACCTGATCTGATCAGTATATTGCTAAGGAAAGTATTTCTACAGAACCAGATTTTTCTAATTCCTATTTGCCTTGGAGACTAGAATTTTATAATCATTTTTAAATTAACCTTTAGAACAAACTAATTGAAATAAATGAATAAAAGAAACCCATTTACAATAACCCCCAAAAGAAAAAAAATACTTAGAAATATATTTACCCAGGGATGAGAAAGAGCTATACACTGAAACTATAAGACACTGATGAAAGAAATTTACAATAAAATAAAATAAAAGGAAAGGTATTTCATATTCATTTGAAGAATTAATATTGTTAAAATGCTCATACTATTCAAAGTGATCTACAGATTCAATGGAATTTCTATTTAAATTCCTATGGCATTTTTCACAGAAAAAAAAAATTCTAAAACTTATATGGAACCACAAAAGTCCCCAAAACTCAAAACAAGCTTGAGCAAAAAAGAACAAAGATGAAAGCATCAAACTTACTGATCTTAAACTATATTACAAATATATAGTAATTAACACAATAAGGTATTAGCATAGAAACAGATGTAGACCAGTTGACCACAAGTAAGCCCACATGTTTATTAAACTGATTTTCACAGGAATGTCAATGATACAAAATGAGAAAAAGATAGAATCTTCAATATATGATGAAAAACTGGATATCTACATGCAAAACAATAAAATTTGAGTTTTACCATGCATTGTATATTTAAAAATTAACTTGAATTAAAGACTTAAGTGCAAAACCTGAAACCATAATTGTAGAAGAAAACATGGGGACAAAAGGCCCTTGGAGTTGGTCTTGGAAATGAATTTTTGTTCATGGTACCAAAACACAGAAAGTAAAAGCAAAACCAAGCAAGTGAGACTACATCAAGCTGAGGGTCTTCTGTATAGTGAAGGAAACCACTGGCAAGATAAAAAAAGAAATTTACAAAATGAGAGAAAATATAGGCAAACAACATTTATTTGATAAGAAATTAACATTCAACATATATAAAGAATTCATATAAGTCAATATCAAAACAATTAAGATTTTACAGTTCCACTAGTTTTTCTTATGTGGTTATAATTAAGATTTTTTTTTCTTTTAAATACACACAATTTGTTTATAGGTGAATGCCCCATCGTACAACTATTGCACTAATTGAAGTGTAGCCTTCAATGGGAATCCCTTGATCAAACTAAGTAATCATGTAACATAAACACCTCAAAATTAATATGTTCCTTAAACTTCTATTCTATAAGTAAAGTCATTTAATCTATTTATTTTTGGATATCAAAATTAGGTAAATTCTATATGTTTCACTTATGTGCCCATTTAAACAAGTATATTCTTAAAATTAGGACTTTAAGAAAGTCTATTGAGATTGGTTAAATCTATGTTATGATCAGTGGATTATATAGTGTATAATTCTTAAAAGGATTGAAATCCATGGATTATTATAGAAACTCATTTTTTTTCTGTTTATTGCTGCCAAAAGAAGTATGGAAACTCCTTCCCTTCTAATAGAAAATAGCATGGCAGAATTCCATAGATTCTTTCAATAACAATACCAAAACTGCATCAAAACTCATATTTCTAGAAGAAAGGATATTGGATGGTTTCAGCATAATGAAATCATCAGTGTTTGTGGAGACAGGTATGTGTACTCTGATTTAAACATAAACATTATACAATGTATAGTTGTACCAAAATATCACACTGTATCCCACAAACATGGACAATGTTATGATTTTAAAAACCTTGCAGTTTCACAATCAATTCAATATTCTTCAATCTCTACCAATTTGTACCTGGGAATATGCAGTGGAGAGAGGTGGGTGTCATGTGCTCTTTTTGATGCATGTTTCCTTTCTCTTTCATTCCTCCATAACCCTCCTACTGTTGGCTCTTTAAAAGTCGGGGCAGAAGGTTTGGGAAATACCAATTCCATAGGAGGAAGTAGTGGAGCAGAAAAAAAGGAGAGAGAATTAAATGAAAAGTGAAGTTTGCCTTTGCTCCTTGAAATTCTTATTTGAAGGCTGTTTGTCTTTTGGGGGTTAGTGTCTTGTCTGTGGTATCTCATCATGAACACATGTGCTATCTGGTTCACTGGTAATGCCGTCTTGGGTTGATCCCCTACAATCCTTCCTGATATTCACCCCATCAGCCTTTTTAGGGTGTGTGGTCCAGGAAGACTGCCTTTTGGGGTAGAGTTCTATCAAAGCAATACAAGTACAGTTACCTTGTGCAGAATAAAGTTGATCTCTAGGAAGCTCACATATCTTGCCAGTTTGTGAACTCAGACTGCCTAACTCTTAATCCCTCCTCTTTTACCATCCTATTGGTTGCTTTTATAATGTCCTGACTTCAAATCTCTCTGAGCTATAAATAGGTAATCTCCTTTGGTTGTGCAAGATCTATTTCCACAGATAACATAGAGCAGGAGAGAAGTAGCAATTTAATAATTGTTAGGCTAGGAAAGAAGATAAAAGTTTCACTAAATGCGAAAACTGCAGATTCTTCTAGAGTCCTTTTCATTTAATTCAGATGGAATAAGTGTTTTGCTTCATTCTGAATATCATTCCACAGGTGGAGAGAGCTCTTCACTTCTAGGGCTCTCTTCAACACCTTCCATATGAGTTCTTGTCAGACAAAGGATTTTCTTCAGATATCTTTGATGATAGGGTAGAAGCTGGACAAGTCTTGCTTCTTGTTCTGCATGCTTGTGACTTTAAAAAGGAATTTTTCAAGAATCTAAGTGAAAGAAAGAAGAGGGAAGAAGACAGTGAGAGAACCTGGTGGGGGATGGAGGTAGATTTACTAGATAAAAATTTGCAAGAATGAAATTTTAGAAGATAACTAAAACTGCTCATACAAATTGGGCTTCTCTTAAATGAAAGTAAAGGGTTCATTTTACAATTAGAATTTAGGTCTATAAATGCAATTGAAAACTTATGATCACCAATTCAAATAAAACTGCATAAAAATAGGTATGTCTGCACAAGTGTTTGTGTCCTTCGAATTAACAACCATGAAGATTTTTCTTACATTGCTTTAGAAGGCTAGAACCAGTTACCACTGACTTGGTGTAAGACATACTGTAAATCACCATTGGCAGATTTTCTTATATTATGTTATGTATTTGAAATGCTTCTAGCTGGGTGTAGCTGTTTATTTTAAAGGGTGACAGCAGAGGGAAGAAACAGAGAGTATAGTATTTATGGAACAACTTTATATGAAGGGAATATTTAGATTTTTACAGTTCCTGTCATTAAAAATAAATGCACTAAGTTAATGATAATGGTAATCCCAGATGTTTGAAGCCTAGAAGTTAGAATCATGAGACTTTGAAGAATAGTCTACATTGGTATCATCCTTGATCTTGTCTTAGAATTATGGAATGCTGTCAAGAATTTCCTGTAATAACAATTATAACTGCTTAGCCTTGGACTACTAAAAACCATATTTATGTTACCTCAGGGTAATGTGTTTTCACAATACTGAAGAGTGTTGTCGCCTTTTAAGAATCATTTATTCATTACCTACTGTGACAGAACACTTTGTGGAGGGACACTAAATAAAAAGGTATGGATTCTTCCATGAAAAATGTTCTAGTCCAGTTAGAGAAACATGATGGATATATGAAAATATGACAACAATTTTTATAAAATGTTCATAGTAAGTGTAAAATGATATAACCCAATATCAGCTGAGTGGTCTTAAAGAAAATATTTGGGGGTTGGGGATGTAGTTCAATGGTAGAACTCTTGCCTTGCATGCATGAGGCACTGGTATTGGTGTTAGTAGTGGAAAATACCTGATTATGCTGAACCTCAGTCTATTATTTATAGAATAGAGATCAAATCAATGTCGCTGATATATTTTTAAAGATAGTTGAAGACACATGTTATTTTACAAATGAAAATGTTTATATAAAAGTTGATTTATGCAAATATGTGCACTTAGAGGATGTGAAGTGGAGCAAATTATAACAGTGGTTGGCAAGCAGTCTCCTAATTTTAGGATTACTGGAGGTGAGGGTCATGGGAGATCAAGTTGTCCATGTTCTTCTCTAAACAAAACTCCTAAAGAGTTATGCATCAGGATCTGGATCATATAGTTATTTGAGCTAAAAGAGGTGAGAGGAGACTTAGTAAAACTGGAAGAATTAGTTATATGGATGTGAATGAGTTGATTAGAGGAGAATTCTGTGTACATATTATAATTATGTGTAAACTTTTATTCACTTAGTCATGTGTCATAAAACAATGGGAATGCCTTCTGAGAAATGTGTAATTAGGCAAATTTGCCCTGTGAACATCCTAGAGAGTAATTACACAAACCAAACGGGCTATACCATCACAGGGGAGTTCTGTTACATATGTGGAGCATCATTATACAGAACTTGACTATGTATTGGGAACCCCAAAACAAATCCTAACTGTACAGACTAAATAACATCCCTTAAAATCAGCACTCTGGTCCAGAAATAGATCAGTAGCCTCCTTCATAGCAAATCAGAAAACTGCCCCCAATGGGTAACTACTATACCACATTTAATATGTTTCTAATAATTTTTATAAGTTGTATGAATAGAATCACGTTGCAAATACTCAATTAGTCTGGCTCGGTTTGTTCAATATTGCATTTGAGTTTTCTCTTGTTGTTGCACATAGCAGTAATCCATTGTTCTCCCTGCTTAATTGTCTATTGAATAAAACACAATAATTTGTTCATATTACTACAAATGAACATTTGAGTTATTCCCAGTGTTATTATTTTTATTGTTCTTAGAAATTGTACTGTGGCAAACATTCTGGTACAGAATGCACAAAATTATTTTGCACATGAACAAAATTATTTTGGATAAATTTCTGGATCATGGTACATGAACTTATGCAACTCTAGGTGATACTGCCAGACACATTTAAGAAGTTGTATGAATTCACATGTCCACTCACAATGTATGTGATTGCAAGCTTTTTCATACTCTCCATGCAATAGTGGCTCAGGCTTTATAATCTCAGTTATTTCAATGAATTTAAAATAATATCTCACTGTGGATCGAATTTGCATTTCCCTGATGACTAATAATGTTGAATACCTTTCTGTACTTATGGGCCATTCAGATTTATTCTAATTTGAAATGCTTGTCTGAGTTTTTAGACCATTTGTTAAATTGGTCTAGTTATTGTGCTTTCCTTATTGATTTAAAGGAATTCCTCGTCCTTTTACATAATAGTCCTTTGTTGGAGATACGTGCTGTGAATATCTTCTGCTAGACCTCAGCTTGCATCTTTGCTCTCAGGATAGCTTTTTTATAATAAAGGTTCCTAACTTTAATGCAGTGATTTAGCCATCTACTTTATTAGAAATAAAGCTTTTCATGTACTATTTTAAAAGTCTTTTGTAATCCTAATGCAATCTATATTTTCTGGAAATTTTACTGCCTTTCACATTTAGATCTACTAAAAAAAACTGAAATTGGTTTTCTTGCTTGTTGTTTTGTTGTATTGCTTTTTTGCTGTGGTTAAAATATCTTGAAGGAGTCCAGGTATATATTTTTTAACTTGCATAGTCAATTGTTTCAACAAGTACTGAAAGTAGCTATCCTTTTTCCATTGCATTATACAATCATTTTGGTTGTACATCCATTGACTAATGTGTATGTGTGGCTCTTTACAAAGATATTCCTTCAACTAATTGATGTTATACACCTTATTATTTTTGATGTATGTATATTCAGTTATTAGACTCTTGTTTCTTGTTCATAGTTTTATGCTTCTTTCCTATTTAAACATGTTATGTAAGGTAATTTTATATCTTGTGACTGAAAAAGTCAATATCTCAAGGTTTTGTCTGATTCTGTGACCATTTTTCAGCTAGCTTTCACATTGCATTATTTATTTGCATTTTTTCTATTTGAAATATATTTTTGCTCTAGGGAAGGTTATTTTTTCTTGAAATTTGTGTTGAGGTCTGAATTAAAGGTGCCTTTCTCTGGTTAAGATTTATAATGTCTCTCCTACCTACAAAAAAGCTAAACATAATCTGCGACCTTTTAAATTAAATCCTTAAAACTTGTTTTGTATCTTGAAGTCTGCATGGCAGAAATCTAACTTAAATTTTTCGTTTGAGATTATTTTGGATGTCACAGACAACAGTAATTTACAGCAGGAGCTCATGTACCAATTTATGGTTACATATTCTCAGGGAAGATTGTTTTTAGTTCTTCACCCAACACCAAGTTAATAGCCTGAGAGAAGGAGATGGAGATAAATTTAACATAATCATAGCTCCTAAGATTGCATCTTTAATTTCATTATTTCTTTACATATTTATTATTAGAGTGATATGATAGTTTGTATTACTAGAGTGCTATGATAGTTTGTATTATTTTAAATCAGATTTTTTTTTCTATTTACCACTGAACAAAATGTGTTTTTTTGTTGTTTCTGTTTTAAGATATTGTGCTAGTTAGTTTTCAATTACTTTTAAAAATATCCAAGACAAATCAACTTATAAAGATGAAGAATTTATTTTGGCTCACAGCTCATAAGGTTTCAGTCTATGATCATTGGGCGTGACAGTGCGCCATGAAGGCAGAACATAACGAAATCACTCATCCCTTGGCCAGGGCACAAAAGAGAGAGCACAAGAAACCACAGCCCCCAAATCCCCTTTGAGGACATGCTCCCAGTGACTTAAAACTCCCACTAGGCCCCATCTCTTACAGAATCCACCCCCTCCTATTAGCTCTAAGCTGGGAACCAAATCTTTAGCACAGGGGTCTTTGGTAGAAACACCAGATCCAAATTATAGCAGATACTTTTGATTTTTTTCAAAAGTTATTTATTTCCATAAAAGCAAAATGTTTCTTTTCTGCTAAAATAGATTTACATAGAAAAGCTGATGAATTCCTGGAGATCAAGATCCCTGGAAACATGGCTGTGTATGTAGTAGAGGAGCTTCAAGGCACAAGAGAATTTCTTAATCCTAACCTAGACCTCATTTCCCAACCATCCTCCCTGAAAAAAAAAATACAACATGATCATTGATTTTGTAGAATGAAGTATTGTTTCATTTAACACAGGAAACTAATAAAAAACATACCCTTAAAACTCCATTTATGGAGATGGTCATCATGCAACAGGTTACCTTACATGGTAGAAATTTTTAATAGATTACCCACTTTTAAAAATAGTTTTGATTATAGAAATCATAATTCATCTAACAAATGTTATAGATGCTTTGAAGGGTTAGAAAATGATGGCGTGGACTTATTTTGTAGCTAATTACATCATTTCCAAACTTAGTATTATGTATTTCATAACCACGAGTCACTTATCAGCAATAAGAATAAATACTGAGATATTTTACTTGCCATAATTTTGAGAATGGGGACCTGGAAGTAGGGCAATATGCCTTTTTCTCTTACAAACACCTCACTGATTCTGCAGTACCTGAGTCTAGATACAACTATCAATGTTGCAGTATCTTCAGTTTCTTCCATTCCTCCAAGGAACTCTTGGGGCAGCAAATGGGTTTATGGGAATCAGCTAACCATAAAGGATGGTTCATGAGCATTCAAATTTGAATTTAATTTGATCGAAGGCTTAAGCTCCTGTGTGGCAGCAAAATTCATATCAGCAGAATTGCAAGTTACTAGATCTCATTACACTTGCATGCTCTTAATGTTGATGGCGTCCCTTGCTCATGCCACAGCCCAGAGGGAAACATTTATATACCTGCTGCCTCTGATGATCTGTCCCGGAAGACTATCTGATGACCCATTCCTGTTATTTCCTACTTAGATTTTTATTGGTAACAAATTACAATAAGACTCTTCTGAAGTACATTTGCATTTTAATAGGGGATGTTTAAAAGGGATTCAAGATTCAAAAACAAGCTTTTATAACAGAAGCATGAACAGAACAGATGTTAGATTGGCAAAGGGATTTCTCTGACTCCTTCTCCAATCACCTGTGTCACATGAGCAGTCACTTATTCTGTCACTTCAAGGTTAAACAGCCTCAATGGCCTTTATTTCTGTTGCAAAGACAAAACTTGGACCTAGATGGAAGAGTTTTGTTGGTATTGTTGTTGCTTTTTTTTTTTTCTTTTTCTCCCCTGCTGACACAGCATCATAGGAATCAAAAGAACAGAATCCAATATAAGGGATTCAAGCCCAGAACAAGCCTGATGGACCTAATTTTCTTGAGAGTCCATTGGCAATTTACCAATCTGTCAAACTTTGTCTTCTATTATCTGCCTTGAATTATCATTGTGTAGGACTAATGAAAATAAAATAGCCCTTATCTACAGGTCTATGTATTTATCATAGAATTTATTACGGAATCCTTTATATAGGGTGGCAGGAATTTGTTGACACTTACAATTTATGAAATTATATAAAATTGACTCTTCTTCCTCAGCCTACCTAACAAGTCAAGAAAGAGTAGATAAAAATGTCAATATAAAAATCAGCAACACCATTTATTAAGAAATTTGTATATTTCCCTTGAAAATATTCCTGGACAAAGATATATTTATTCTGTTGCCAACAAATCAGGTGTCTTTTTACTTTGACTTTGCAGAGTTGATCTAAAGAGTTATTGTGCAATGTGTATATACAAAGTGATGATCTGTTTGGAAATTCCATTAAAACAAACACGAGGTTCACTCTTGTCCCTCTCTGGGTTAAGCAGACTTGTATTTGTTACCTATTGTTATGTAACAAATTACTTCAAAATTGAACAGCTTAAAATAAACACAGGTATTACCTTGCAGGTTTGATTGGTCAGTAAACTTGCTACAGTGGATGGGGCCCTCTATTCCAGGGTCTTTCATTAGCCGTAATCAAGGTACCAACTGAGGTACCATTTTCTTGAAATTTGGCTGGGCAGACATCTGCTCCCATGCTCAAGTAGTTGACAAGATTCAGTCCCTATCTGTTGAACACATTGCAAGACACTTTCCCAGGGGAAATGTTTAAAAAATATTCTTAATGAAGTGATACTTCAAAATTAGAGAGTGCTGATAATTCTTTAGTTGAATAATAAGGCTATGATTCACTTTAATTTGGCAAATAGGAGTCAGATTTTCTTTTCCTTAAGAAAACTTATTATTAGACAAAATTAAAGAGGACTTACAGCACATCTGAAATTCTAGCACAGTAATCCTTCATTATTTGTGGGGAATTGATTTCAGGACCCCTGGTTGACAGCAAAATTGGCAGAAACTTTATATAGGGTGGCAGAGTATTTGCATATAGTTTATGCACAACACTCTCTTCTTGAGATTAACTATAATGCCTAATAAAATGTAAATGTTGTGTGAATTGTGTTATGATATCGTTTGAGGGAATAATGAAAAGAAAAAATCTGAACATGTTCAGTGCCAATACAATTCTTTTTTTTTTTTTTTTAAATCTGCAGAAGAGGATCCCATGGGTACTGAGGGCTGACCCCACCTATTCCTTAGAGTGATTTCTTTTTGAGAATACAAACTCTTTTGCCCACTTGGAGACTTGCAGTTTGTCTTAATAAATACGCACTTCCATTTAAACAAGTAGCTGAGAATTGCTATTTGTATTTTGAGTTTGTCACTGGAGTGGAACCTAAAATGTTCAAGGCAGCATTTTATTTCCGAGATGAGCTCAGTAAATATTGAATCAAAGATGAAATTTTTAATTAATAATGAGCAGTTCTCTACTTTTTGGAATTTAGTTTCACAGAAGCCATTTAGAAGCTCTGATCTTTTTAAAGGCTACTCAATAGTGAAAGTTGAGGAGCACTGGGAAAATTGAGGGTGAAATAAGCACTACTTAACATACAGTGGAATTAATTTCTCCTTCCTGGTACTCTGCTGGCATTCTTATATTCCACTTAGTATCCATTTCAAATACAAAATCTTTTCTCTGCCTTGTCTAGCCTCACTCAAGTCCTCATCTTCTGTTGCTTAAACCAGAGAGACAGGCTCCTAACCAGGGGCTCCACTTCCAGCCTTGGTATGCTAATGTCTGTGCTTCTAAAAAAAAGCCATAGGACCTGTTCAAAATGAAATCAGGCTTCGACTTTTCCAATATTTTCTCTTTTTTCAACATGAAATGTAACATCCTTATCAGTATTTAATGAGCTCTACAAGAGCTGGCCCAGGGTACTCTGCCATTATTCCAATCTTCCACCACCTTGAGGTTTGACACATAGCAAGATGGCTTCCATGTTTCTCCTGAGCTGTGCCAGGCATACTCCTACCCTTGAGCTGTTGCGTATTTTGTTGTCTGAATGGAACTTTCTCCTTTCAGATGTATTGTCTTCTCTTTGAGTAGATTTTTTTATCATAGGACTACCATGACTTCCTGTCAGAAAGGTACTTCCTCAGATGAAGAATCTGAGGGAGTAACCTATTCTCCTCCTTAATCACTCACTGGCAATATTTATTGATCTCTCCAATGCTTATAACCACCTGGTATACTTGGTGCATTAATTTTTCTTATAGTCTAATTCCCGCCTTAGATTTTAAGACCTAGGAAAGCAGGGATTAGATCTGCTTTGTTGGTTGGAATGTCCAAACTGTCACTTAAAAACATAATTAGGCAGAAATTTTAATGTTAATACCCTTTCAAGATTTGTTAGGTATTTGATATAAAATTGTCACACTAACTATATACATAAAATGTATATTTAGATTGCATATATATGATTATACATATGCAATAATAAAAAGAAAAATTTATTAAAGTAACATTCTTTCTGTAGATTGTAGCAAAGTCCTTGAGCCACAGGATAACAACCCCTACACATCTGGGCACTAGAAGACTGTCTAAATATGTATCTATATAACATTTCATTTAAAAACACACAGGTTACCTAGGCTTCGATTTCTCAGCTACTACTAAGAATAAATGATTCATGTCATTTCATGGTGAACCAATGACATGGAGGTAAGGATTAAATAAATTAATACATATAAAGAAGTTTGAACAGTACACTATAGCTGTTAAGTACCTAAAAACCTATTAAGTACCTAATAGGTTAAGTACCTATTAGTGAGGTGATAATCATGAAATCTTTACTTCACTAGATCAGCCAGAACAAGCCATTTCATTTTTATACTTTCAAGGCTTGCTATCTCCTCTGAGCAAGAAGTAGGTTCACTAATAAAATATAAGGTAAATTAAAAAGATCATCTGAAAAACAAGATTGAGAAAGAGAGAGAGAGAGAGAGAGAGAGAGAGAGAGAGAGAGAGAGAGACTGATTCACAGAGCTAGAAGTTTTGAAAGTTTTAATTCAAAATTCAAAAAGTAAAGTAGGTTTAAAGCAATAATTCTGTGAATACCTACAAGGCTAATAACGAGGAAAGAGAAGATAGTCCATTTAAACTCAAATTCTGCCTTCACTTGTGGAGGGAAATCCTCAGCTGGTATGAGTCTTTCAGCCCATGGCTTGCCTGTTAGTGCTTTGCAGAGCAATATGAATCCTTTATAGAGGAGCCTTGCCTGAAAAGAAACCATGATACTGTGTTATGCATGTTTATTTGTTTTTAATGGGGGGAATGAAAAGCTTTGTTTTCAGAAAGTGTCTGAATTCTTACATCCCATGTGAAGTACAGTTATGGGAATCAAGGAATAAATAGGTCATGACCTTATTGTTGTTACACACTGTCAGTCAATCCCCCAGATCCTCATCCACATACAAGCACAGCATTCAAAACAGTAGAAGCAACTCAGCACTAATCTATTTTTATTTTTATGTATAGTTGCATGTGTTCTTGAGATAGAGTTTCATTACATTGCCCAGGCTTGTCTCAAATTCATGCTCAAATTCACGTACTCAAGTGATCCTCTTGCTTAGCTGTAAAAGATGAAGTTTTTCAATAGACAGCCAGAAGAAAATCTTCATGCAGGAAACACACACACACACATTAGTGATTTTTTATTTGAATTTATATATACAATGCATACATATATAGAATATATGAAATATATGAAATCTATATGCAGAATTACATGTACTCCTAAATATCCAGTACTAAATCTTCTGTTTGGGGGATTTTATGGTTTCTAGACATTCCCATTGGGTTAGCATTCTCTGGGAACTTGCTTCAACTATCTCATCTACTTTATGGAAGAAGAAAATTTTGTTCTTATCACTTGCAGCTATATAATTTCAAATAAAATTTCACAGTTCTGTGCAACTCATTTCATCACCAGTAAAAACCAGGGGATGGTGATATTACCTAATGCATGGGCTTGTTGTGGTAAGTAAACAAGCTAATTTGTTTATTTTTCTTTGGACAGGATCTCACAATGTTGCCTGGGTTAGGTCACAAATTCCTGGGCTCAAGTAATCCTTCTGATTCAGTCTTCTGAGTAGCTGGGACTATAGGCATGTGCCACCATGAATAGCAATACTTATTTGAACGGATAAAAAAAGTTCTTGGGAGATTATGTGTTTTGTAATAAAAACCAACAGAAAACCTTGTGAACAATCTCATTTCAAGACTTAGAATTTGTTTTAAAAAGTCATTCAAGCAACATAAGTATGGTCAACGACTAGAAGCTTACCTTACTAGACAACTCTCACAACCATGTACTAGACTTTCTATAGAATACACTTAAAATTGTGAATATCAATTGCTAGCCAATGACATTCTGTTCTGTGGAAGACTAAAGAGGTTTATTTCATTTGGACAGACAAAACCAACATTAGTTCATTCAACAAATATTTATGGAATACCAAAATAGATTCAAACCATTAAGAGAACAATACAACTCTGTGTATATAAAAAACTGGGTGCTAGAGAGTTTTCCTTTCCCTCCTGAGCTCCAATTCTCTCTTTTCACTGCAGTCTCGATTAATTAGAGAACAAAACCTGTCATAATAAATGAAATTCACAGGGTTATTAGAGAGGATCTTCCTGGGTTGTGAGAAATAAGGTCTCACAGAAAGGACTGTATATTAAGGGAAGGAAAAGAATCAGGGTATTGGCTGTGCAAAAAAAGCATGGATAAGTACAAAACTCTGTGGTGTTATATATTGATCATAATGTTTTCTGTCCTACCTTTCTCTTTAGGGAGCCATATTTGAGGCATTTGTAAGTATGGTAGCAAAATTAAGTGAACACAGAGGACTTGCATTCTTTGGCCTGTGCAGATAGCTATATGAGCAAGGGAAGGGGAAGATTCCCTGATCTTATAATAACTATTAATGCTGGACATGTAGTTATCTATAGTGCAGCAGTCGCATGGGAGGACATCAGGGATGCTGCCTCAGCCACCAAGGTAGGAAAAGAAAAAGAAATAATTGGGGGGGGCACTTTTATTTTATTTATTTAGTTAGTTAATTAGTTAGTTTTGTGCTACTGGGGATTAAACCCAGTTCTGGAGATGAACTCAGGGGTACTATAATTGCACTACATCCTTAGGCCTTTTTATTTTTGAGATGGGGTCTCACTAAATTGCCCTCACTGCCTAAAATATGTGAAACTCCCTTACCTCAGGCCTCCCAAGTCACTGGAACTACCTTCTGGACATTTTTAAACATGACTTGAGACTTTCTGAAAATAGCTAGGGTAGGAATGAAATCAGGCCATCTTGGAATTCTGACATTGGAAATGAAGCAGATAAACAAATTGTTAAAGCAAAATATTGATGTAATATACTCTCAGACTATTGAGCTACTTCCTAGAATCACTAAATCCACCTTGATGGGAGAGTTTAGTTCTCTGAGTTTGAGCAAGGCCTCTGTGTGATGTAGATGTTTAAGAACTATTCAGCTGTATGTATGAGGTCCTTCAGATGATTTTGGTCTAGAAAAAAATCATCCTGACCAGGGGCAATTTTTTTCCCCAGTGGACATCTGGCAGTATCTGAAAACAGATTTATTTGTTATATCTGGGAGGGAGGGGGTGGTACTGAACCAATGTGTAGAGAGTATGGATATTGCCAAACATTCTACAATGTATAGGACAATCCCACCCACCAATAAGAATTGGTCAATATGAGCTACAGTTGAGAAATTTGCTAAAGTTGAGAAACCCTTGTCTAGAAAATTGTTTTCAATTTGAACACACTTGACAATCACCTAAAAAGTTTTGAAATTATTGTTACTTGAAACTCCTTTCTGAAGTTCCGATTCAAATGCTGTAGGGTTTGGCCTAGGCAACAGAAGTTGAACATCAAGGGAGTAGAATCTTGTTTTTTGACAACTTGCCCACCATGTTGTACAGTGGTGGTGAAGAGGCTTCTGTACTGGGGATTTCATAGGCTTGAATTGCTGTGAGTAACTGTATATTGAAGAAACCATTGCCAAAAATTGGTAAACTGAAAACCAGGGAAGGTAAGGACATCAAACTTAAATTTACTTGCAATGATTACATGTGTCAGAGTGTTCATTCTATTTATCATGTGGGTTCATCCTGTTAGCCTCACTCTTTTATCCCTAACAATGTCAAAATTTACAAGCTGAACTACAAATTACAAAGCCTAATGATTAAATAATCTGTAATCTGCAATAACTCTATTTTGGTATATTTTGTGTCTTTTTATTTCCTTCAGTTACAAATGAATTCTTAAGAGAAAAATCTAAGCTGCTTTGTCTTCACTGTATTTCTTTTATACAGCCGAGAAGTTGTATAGGTGTGAAGTAATGGGTTCAAGAACCAATTAATATTAATATCTCAATATATGGTGACTATGAGGAAATCAGCACTGTGTTCAAAACTCTGAAGGTAGTATAGTTCAGAAGAAAAAGACTTGGGACTGAGGACAATAATACATATGTGTTTGAAAATACATTTCCATTGATTTCTAACTTTGGGCAAGTATATTAAATTCTCTTTGTCTTGAATCCTTTACTTATAATATCTCACTTTAAAAATTTTTGCATAATTGAACAAGTCAAGTCATAGAATGTTTCTAGCACAAGGCCTGTAATAAGCTCTCCTCTTCATCAATAGTAGCTTATAATGTTTTTATCACATATCTCATAAGATTTTATATTATTTCTTTGAATACACTTACCTTCAAACAAGGGTTTAAAACCTTTTTGTTGTTTCAAAATCCTTCAGCAGTCTGCAGTAAGTTAAACCATTCTTGCAAGTAAATATATGTAAGCATTGTGAAATAAATGAAGACCACCCAGATGACAATAAGCAAAGGTTGTGTATACAGAACTTTCTATAGCAAAGGTGTCAGCCATCACTGTTTGCATTTAGCAGAGACTCCAAGAACAGCAGATGGGTGTGAAAACTTTCTGGGTATTGGAAGAAAAGGCTTCAGTTATTCCATAATCGGAGGCTGTGGGCATGAGGAATCTGGAAACAGCCTACCTAGAAATGGGGCAGCTTAGGCGCTTGGTTATTGGAGTATATTTGGCTCTCTCTGTTCTGGGTCAAGTTAGAAGTGGGGGACAGGGATTGAAAAACTGTCAGGGTTTTGTTCATTTGTTTGTTTTGCTTTCCTTCTATGTATTGCCCAGGCTGGTCTCCAACTCATGAATTCAATTAATCTGCCTGCCTCAGCCTACTGGTAGCTGGGACTACAGGAACGGACCACCTTGCCCCACAGAAATGGTTGGTTGTTGTTTCTAACCATTTAGAACCTACTGGTATGGAGATTGTGATTTGGCTTCCTGAACTGGATTCTGCAGATTATAATTTATGTCCCCATTGTGGTTTAGCCTCTCCTATTGCTTGATGGAGGTTTTGGCTCAGGGTTATATTTAGTATATGGTCACACAGTTTTATGTTCAATGTGAGAAGTGCAGAAGGTTGTAGATAGTAAAAACAGTCTAAAATAGAATTAGTTTTATGTCTAGTTAAGAAGTACTAAAGCTGTTACAGCAAATCCATTAGCTAATGCCCCAATTTTTTTTTTAAAGTTGAGCTGTGTTAAAAGCCGACCTAATTAACTTTGGGACAATTATTTGAACACTAAACTTTATGTTTATTTAATGTTTACAGCTTATTCAAGTAAAAGGACACATTGGTTTCTACTTATATTACAAATGCACATTTACATGTTGCACCTGTGCTCACCAACTATGCCCTTCACTTCTATCCACTCATTAATAATCATGAATTTACATGGATTCTGTAAATATTGAATATAAATGTCCATTTATGCTTACAAGAGCTATTTTCATTTCTAAATCCTAATCTATTTTTTCATAAAAAGAACTGCAGGGGTAATCGCCCTGTCATACTAGTCTAAGGACACACAATAATAGCAGAAAAACACTATTCTTCTTTGCTAGATGGTTACAATTAAAAGGGGCCTTTTCAGTGTTAACTAACATTCTCCAAATTAGTCCAGAAATGTTTAGGAGGTAAGTTTAAGGTTAACACTAGCCATCTCTAGCATGTATGATTTTCTTTTCTCTGTATTCTAATGGTTTTATAGAATACCATTCTCTTTTGTTTTATCAAAGCTTCACCAAGTGGGAAGGTTCACCTTTTCTCTAATCTCTTGTAGAGATTTCAGAGTAGCGGAGCTTTTGGCTTTACTGCAGATGCCTCTCCTTAGGACTCAGGCATGAATCCGAGGGGACATGAAATATCCCTGAATATCACACTTTGTAAGAAAATCAAGGAGCACATCTTTCCTGAGCTGGCAGAACATCTAGTGATCCTCCCACAACAAGCAAGGAGACTGAGAGGTCAGCAAGGGTCATTCCGAAGGTTGGTCTCTTAGCCATCTCCCTGCCCTTTCTGGGAGGCTGTCATGAGACATTTCTCATTGCCTAATGCATTCTGTTGCAGAAAGAACTTTATGCTCTGATCGCTCAGTTTTGAGCTGCGAACTCAAACCTTTTAGCTGCAGTCTAAAATTTGCTCCCGGGAAATGGTGCATTCTGCAACTGGTGTTGCACACTCATCTGCCTCCTTTTCCTTTGATGTGTCCTTCTAGGTGTGTCAGGACAAAGGATTGGAGCTATTCTTCCTTTCACTGGGTAACAAAATAATCAACTGTCTTAGAAGTTAGTCATATCCTTACTGACAAAATCAGTGTAGCCTTGGCTTTGCCCTCTGTTGTGTGTTCTCGACAAATTGCATCCCAAACTGAGGCTTAGAGTCTTGGTGACATTTTATATAGGTAACCAAGTAACAGCTACCCATAGATCTTTTCCCAGGATTTTCTCATTGGTTCTGCTTTGAAGACTGAAAATCTTTGGCTTCATAGCATCTCACTGCAAGTTCCAAAATGTCCACCCAGACCAGTGCTGCAGCACAACTGGTTGCTGTAACATTTCTTTCCTCTGATCTTCCTTCCAACTCCTCTGGAATTCTGGGGATTTTCACATCACCATATCTTGCTGGGATCATGTCAAGTCTACTCACTATAATAAATCCCTTAATCCCTTAACAATCATAGCAGATCAGCTTCCCTGACTTAATCTTGATGATAAAATCAGATTTTTATAAAAGCTTACAGGAAATCGAAAACCTCAAAAAAAGAGGATTTGGAACACATTAACAGATAAAAAAATTTTTTGTCTGTAAAAGATGGTCATTACAGTTTGGAATTAGGTCAGTTTAAAAATTTGTGGGATTTTTTCTGGGGGGGGGGATTTGTTGTTGTTGTTGTTTGTTTGTTTTTAATTTTTCCTTCCTCAAAGCTTAATAAGCACAATCCAAATATCTGGATTGTGAAGTAACAACTCTGATTGCAAAATCCTTGCCTCTTCTTCTAACTGAGTGTGTTTGCTAATGCCACATGTTCAATAATTGTCTTTATTTTTTTCATTGTTCTAAAATATAGAGAATGGAGCAAGCTTACTGCTCAAAAGCAAGTGCATAACAAATATTGAAAAATTTTATGGAAATGATTAGATCCCATGAAATAAAGTCTTTGCTTCTATTTAAAGGAAAATGTCTACTGATATGGGGGCAATTGTTTTTATCTGAACACATATAAGAGATTAATTCTGAAATCTCTTTTGGTTTTATGATGTGATAACAATGATGTGTCATATTTTTCTTAAAACCATATTAATACAACTGCAATTTGAAGATAAAAGCCTCACATACACTATCTTATGTTTCCTTATAATCTTGTTGATTTATATAAGGTTAATAATATACCCTTACTTTGTAAATAAAAACACTGAATCTCAGTAGTTTGAATGAACTATACAGTGTTATAAAACTTGGAAGGAGTAGAAAATAAATAATTCTACCAAAACATGTACTTTTACTTTTAAGAAATGCCGAATGTCTTCTCTGATATAAGTGGGGTAACTCAAAATGGGGTTGAGAGGAAGAGCAAGGGAGGAAGATTACCTCTAGATAGGGAATAGGGGTGGGAGGGAAAGGGAGAGAGAAGGGGAATATCATGGATGGTAAAAGGAGACCCTCATCATTATACAAAATACATGTGTGGAGATGTGAATTTGGTGTCAACATACCTTATATATAATCAGAGATTATATGTAAGCAGACGCAGAGAAGCCATCTGTTATTGAAAGTAAGTTTTAGATAGAACTTTTAAAGCTAGCCAAAAATGAAAAATTTGGAAGTATCACATGGTTTCTGTTTGGGGGAGTAGAAAATAATAATTGTACTTCAAGATAGACATTTTTTTTTTGTTCTGGGATGTCCCAATTTTTACACACATTTATTTTGTTAATTATTCAGTCAATTTATTTTTTATTTTATTTTCTACAGTATTCCACCATTTAGAAAAAAAAAAAAAAGCCAAGTTGGAGATTTATGCCTAACTTTTTCTTCTATTTGTCTCAGGGTCTCTGGTTTAATTCCTAGGTCCTTGACCCACTTTGAGTTGAATTTTGTGATAGGGGTTTAATTTCATTTTGCTACATATGGATTTCCAGTTTTCCCAGCACCATTTGTTGAAGAGACTATCTTTTCTCCAAAGAATGTTTTTGGCACCTTTGTCTAATATAAGATAACTGTAATTGTGTGGGTTTGTCTGTGTCCTCTATTATGTACCATTGGTCTACAAGACTATTTTGGTGCCAATACCATGCTGTTTTAGTTACTTTTGCTCTGTAGTATAGTTTAAGGTCTGGTATAGTGATGCTACCTGCTTCACTCTTCTTGCTAAAGATTGCTTTAGCTATTCTAGGTCTTTTATTTTTCCAGATGAATTTTATGACTGCTTTTTCTATTTATATGAGGAATGTCATTGGGATTTTGATTAGAATTGCATTAAATCTGTATAGTGCTTTTGGAAGTATAGTCATTTTGATAATATTAATTTGGCCTATCCAAGAACAAGGTGGATCTTTCCATCTTCTAAGGTCTTCTTTAATTTCTTTCTTTAATGTTCTGTAGTTTTCATTGTAGAGGTCTTTCATATTTTTTGTTAGGTTGATTCCCAAGTTTTTTTTTTTTTGAGGCTATTGTAAATGGGGTAGTTCTCCTCATTTCCCTTTCAGAGGATTTGTTACTGATATACAGAAATGCCTTTGATTTATGGGTATTGATTTTCTATTCAAATCTCCAACAAGTTGGATTAGGCCCCAATTTCTTTAATAAGACTGCTATAGTGCAAGAATTAAAATTAAAAAAATCAATAAATGTTATACATTCAAACTAAAAAGCTTCTTCTCAGTGAAAGAAATAATCAATGAGGTGAATAGAAAGCCTACATCTTGGGAGAAAATTTTAACCACACACACATCAGATGGAATACTAATCTCTGTGATATATAAAGAACTCAAGAATCTTAATACACACACACACAAAAAAAAACCCAATCAGTAAATGGGCCAAGGAACTGAACAGGCACCACTCAGAAAATGATATACAATCAATCAACAAATATATGAAAAAAAATATTCAATATCTCTAGCAATCAAAATAGTGCAAATCAAAACTACTCTAAGATTTCATTTCACTCCAGTTAGAATGGCAGCTATTAAGAATACAAACAACAATAAGTGTTGACAAGAATGTGGGGAAAATGGCATATTCATACTTTGCTGGTGGAACTGCATATTGGTGCAGCCCATATGGAAATCAGTTTGGAGATTCCTTGGAAAATTGGGAATGGAACCACTACTATCTGCCCATCTATCCCACTCCTTGGTCTATATCCAAAGGACTTAAAAACAGCATACTACAGGAACACAGCCTCATCAATGTTTATAGCAGTACATTTCACAATAGCTAAACTGTGGAATCAACATAGATGCCCTTTAGTAGATGAATGGATAAAGAAACTGTGGTATATATACATGATGGAATATTACTCAGCATTAAAAGAAAATAAAATCATGGCATTTGCCGATAAATGGATGGAGTTGACGAATATAAAGCTAAGTGAAGTAAGCCAATCCCCCAAACCCAAATGCAGAATGTTTTCTCTGATATAAGGATACTGATTAATAATGGGAATGGGGGGTGGGTGGAGCATGGAAGGAATAGATGAACTCCAGATAGGGCAAAGGAGAGCGAGGGGGAGGAAGGGGGCATGGGGGTAGGAAAGACAGTGAAATGAGATGGTCATCATTAGTAAATGTATGAAGAAAGGAATGGAGTGATTCTATATTGTGTAAACCAGAGATATGAAAAATCCTGATCTATGTGTGTAATATGAATTGAAATGCATTCTGTTGTCATTTAGAATAAATTTAAAAAATAAAAAAAAAGCCAAGTGCAAATGCCTTGGAGTTAGTTAACAAATTTTCTGTTGCATGCTGTGAACTTAGTATAGATAAAGAATTCTTCCCTTGTCAAAAGTTTTAGAAAAATTTTATTGTCTAAATATGGATTTTGTCACTCATTGCTTTAAAATGCTAAGATTAAAAATGAAATAAGTGGAATGAATGATATTTTGGATAAGCAGAAGAAAGGATTAGAATTGAATCACAGGATGAGAAAAATTTCTTGGAGGAAAGAAAAGAGGAAAACTATCAATATTTATAATTGAAATCCAGAAAATGAGAAAAGAGTAAAAACAATGTTGAAAAAGGTCATGGAAATTATTTTCTGAGGTTGAAGAAATGTGGCACAAATTAATGATTAACTACAAAGAAAAACTCAATACAACACAACAAAACTTCAGACAACAAAATAGAAGAATAACATCTTGAAAAGATGTTGGCTAGAGAAAAATGTTTTCTTTCTTTTTTCTTTTTTTTAACCACCAAAGAAGAAATGAAACAGCTGATAGCAGAAAGGAATGGAAACCTAAAATAATGCAATAAAAAATTTTAACTTCCCTGTCATCTTTAAATTTATTCCCACAAAGATTTCTTCAAAAATAAAGATAATATAAAGCTAATTACAGGCAAAAAAAAAAGCTGAGAATTTTTTTTTGGCAGCAAAATTGCATTAAAAGCATTAGTAGTTACAGAGTTCTAAAGGAAAAAGTAAAATAATTGAAGGCAGAAACAAAGACATGCTTGAAAAAATAAATAAACAGCCATTGGTAAGAAAAATGAAGTTATTATTAACTTAATAAACTATAAAAATTGGTTTTGTTGTGTGTAAATTATATGAATTATTAAAAGACAAGTAAATAATAACACAAAAGGCAAACAGTAAATGAACTTGAGTATTCTCAGTTCATAATTTTTTGGAATGTAGCAAATAAAATAATTTATATTAAACATTAATGAGTGACAGAAAAATACATGAAAAGTACATAGGGTCTATTAAAAAATAGTAAAAACATGGAAATATATTGAAGTAATACAAGAAAACAAATGAAAATATTGATAGAACTAGGGATAAAACAAGTATAATTAATAAAAGTGAATAGTAAGGGGTATATTTAATGTTTCAGTAATGATTGTAATAATGACAATATGTAGTAGAAGGAAGTACTTAGGACTAAATACCACAATTACATGTTAAAAATGCATTTCAGGATTAAAAGATAGTACATGTTATTTACATGACAACCATAAGCATGAAAGTAAAGAAGGGATGGAATTAAATATGTGGAAAAACATAAATACAAAAATTAAGAGATAATTTTTAAAGTATCATAAAATGCTGACTTTAAATTAAAAGGAGTATAAGAGAGAATGTAGAAATTCCCTTATTATAAAAAAGACAAATTTTATGATTTAACAACATTTTTTAAAAACATATAAAGTAAAATGATGAGTAACAAATTCTAAATCATGGAAAATTTAGCACAATATTTAAATAACTACTAAAACCTACTAAAAATGAATCACTTGATAAAATCCAACACCGATTAATAATCGAAACTCTCAACTAGCAATGTATAGAAAGGAACTTGCTTAACTCTACAAAGCATCTGAAAGTCACCTACCATAAATATATATTTCAAGAATATTGGCATCATTTCCCCACATATATGAAATGCGACAAGAATATCTGCTATATAAGTTACTGTGCATTTTTCACTACAAATCTTGGCCATAAAACAATGTAAGAAGAAAGCAAGTGAAGCTATAAGATTTGAGAAAAAATATAAAGCTCTCATTATGTGTAGTAGATATTATTGTTTATGTAAAATATTTAAAAGAATTACAAAGTACCAGTAAATTTACCAATATCACTGACTACAGGATCAATGTGCAAATCTACTATATTTTTATAAAAATTATCCTGCAATAATCACTAGAAAACAATTTTTGAAAAATGAAAACATTTATATTAGCTTCCAGAAAACATGTAGAACAAATTAAATAAGAGCATATGACTCTATGTTGAAGTTGCAAAACATCACGGTAGAGTCAAAAATCAAAAAATGAATTAAAAAATTCAACTCTTATCTAAATTGACAAGATTCTAAAATTTATACAAAAAGAGCAAATGGTAATGTATCACCAAGACAAACATGAAGGTAGAGAACAAAAGTTTTATGGTTTCTATTATTATTTATCTTGGAGTTCAGGATCTGGAGCAAAAGCTGTTGAACTACATGGACAGTTTTTGTTGTGTGGGGTGATCTCATGCCTCCTACCTTCTTCCCGGGAATTGTGCTATACTGGTGAGCTTTATGAAAGACGCAGAAACTGGATGAGTGGCACTTTCCTAATTCAATTTCACACTTTGGAGGAAGGGGAGAACAAAGAGTGATGAAGTGAGTGACTTGAATGGAAGTAATATCAGGAGATAGCAGACTACATATCTTCATAGAGTGAAAAGAAAATGTTTTTGTTCTTCTGAGAAAGCCAAGATAGAGAGTAAGGATAAAACGTGTGCCAAGTAGGAGACTTTCTGGTAATTTGAAATTGATAACATTTTTCTCACCTAAGGTAATATTGTAATAATTTTCAAACTTATAGCAAGATTCTCCTATGTAGCAAGATATTTTATAAGTCACTTTTTATTAGCATATCTTAACTTCTCTTCAAAGAAAAAGGGGATAAATGATGCACCATGAATAGATTTTCTAGCTCTGTATTTGAAAGTGACAGGAGAAAGGCAGGGAAGCAAACATTTCTAAGATGCTACTAAGATACAGAAGGAAGAACTTGATCTGAAGGTGCAATCAGAACTGGGCATAAATGAGCCTCAGAATAGGACATAGGGTTTAAAGTGGCAAAGGAATACTGAACTGCAACCTGATTAAAGTTAGAGGTGCAGACTAACATGCCCAGGATAAGACCAATCCAGAGTGAACTATTAAAGGTTGTGAAAAAAAAATCACTTTCTTTTATTTATTTATATGTTTAGGTTTTGCTTCAGTTTTCTTTTATACTTTTTAATAACTTTCAATTAAAGCTGGATGCTTATCTGCAAGTCAAAAGCAAGTATAAAAACATGGTAAATATAGTTTCAAAGAAGGTACATTAGAGGCTATTTTATAGGCATTTCTTATTTGTCTAGTACTTGCCCAAGGTATTCTAGAAAACAACCTCTGATCCATCTGTGCATGACTGTTTCCAATATTGAGTTCAAATAAAAAGAGGATCACAAACGCTTTAGTTTACAGATACCTATCTCTGCCTAGTAGTAACTAGATGGGAGGTATCCATAGGTAATTCTGCAATGCCTGCCACAAGCTCTAGTTTTGGAATTAGGATAGTAGGCATATCATGTAGTTCTTTTCTTCTTGAAATGTATAGTAATGGTAGATAGCAAGTTACTTTCCATTTTATTAATAATATTGGTGCAAGATTTCTGGGAAATTTGAATGAATGTAAAAGAGTTTGAGAAAATAAATTTAAGGTTCTATAAATTCAGCTAAATCTCAACAGGATAATTCTGTTTATAGTTGAAACTCTATCAACCATTACTGAATCCATTAAAAAATCCCATAGAGAAACATAAAAGACCTTTAACGTTTTACCCACAGAGATTATAACCTTAGCTATAAAGTTGTACTTAGCTGTTAGGGAATTTCATTTGTCATTATTATTATTATAGAGCATGGGCAGATAAGGGGTAGACTTGTAACCAACACTAAGGATCTCTACTTAAAAACAACAGTGATAAAATGATAATAATCATAAAAACCAACATTTATGTATTAGTTTCCAGGAGCTCTTTGCCTTCAAGAACTTACTCATATTGCCTAGAAGAGATCTAGGTATATAATTGTTACAAATTGTATTTTCAAAACTTGGCCCCACCAATATTCTTATTCTCATATGTTCTTCCAGAAATTTTCCTACTGCTATTAACAGTGAAGTATCTTTCTGTTTCTGTGGAAACTGCAAAGGTCTTTGAGACTGCTTTGACAAGTGGTATGTGTGGAATTGATGCTGTGCCTTCTGACTTAGGTGGTTAAAGGTGACAACCCTTATTCCTGGCTTGCTTTTGTTTTGGGGACACTTACCCTTGAATCTCAGCTTTCATGTTGGAGGATGCTCAGGTTCCACAGAGGCCACATGTGTATCTTCCTGCTGACAGGTTTACCTAGGGACTCAGTTGAACTTACCTACATTATCTGCCAGATGTGGAAGAGAGAGACATCACCATGTTCTCTCCTTGGCCTATATGCCATCCCAGATGAGGTTGATGGAAACAGGGAATTAGATAACTCTGCATAAATGGCACATTTACGAACAAAATAAAGGGTGTCCTTATTTAAGCAAGGAAATTTTTAGGTATTTTTTTAATATACTGATAGACAACCAAATAAAATACCTAACAAATTCAATGAATTCTCACAAGAGTCATTTGAGGTAGGTACCTCATTAGAATTCTGTTGTGTATAAGGGAAAACATAAATAATTAAGAAACTTGTCGAAAGTCATATAATTTGTGAATGGAATGAATATAAATGGCCAACCCATATATCTATAATTACTAAATATATATATTTTTAAAAGAATAGATGTGAACCATTTTACCCAGCTGCGCTGTCATGATGTAACCTTCTCACCTCTCACTTTCATTTCTATGTGAAGGCTCTGGGAACACTCATTGTGCACTGTGGTTAACTGTTGTTGGTGCAGAGCAGGAGATTGACTCTAATGGCGAATGCTGTCATTTATGCCTTGGTCCACACTCAGTTCCCAGTGTGTTCAGTCCTGTCCTTGCTTGATCTACCTGGGCTCTCTGATCTCCATCTCTCAGGTATTTCTCTAGGTCATGGGCTCCACTATAATGACTGAATTCTAGTGACTCTTTAGATGCGGCTTGCCAAAGCTCTCTTGCTAGTAGTGAGGTGCGACTATTAACTGAAAAAATATATCCCAGCATTTATATCTATTCTACCAACATTGATCAATATAGTGAATATCTATTACCCTTTCAATTTCCTGTATTGTCCAGTGGTCTGCACAAAGAAACTCATCTTATAAATCTAGCTTCATCTACATTCCAGGCTCATTTGCACCCCTATTATGTTGTTGGTTAAGTCCAATTAATATTCATAAACATAACACACATTTCAAGATAAGTTATTCATACAAGGATGACATTTCTTGGAACAAAAATTAGCATGCATGACCTTTCAAAAGTGAAGTAAGTTTGGAGGACATAGAGTAGAATTTATGAAATAATAAAACATTTGAAACACTATGGAACTATAATAGAAAAATCAGAACAAAGGATGATCAAACTGATTCTCTTAGATGATGAACATTAGGCAAGTTAATAAGTACACTTCTATCTTAAAACTCTTCGTAAAAAAATCTCTAAGAATTGAATTCATTCATATCATAATATGTTAACCAATATACTTACAAATTTCCTTTAAATGATACTTTAATTTTCTTGCAAATTGAACATTTTTTACATGGTCATAAAACTGGAAGAGATGGTTTATTCTATGTAGACAATGGAAAGTTGGATTAGCAGCCAGGCATGGGAATGTCATGGCAGAGTGCTGTCATGTATAATGTGGAGCCTGAGGCAGGAAAATCACAAGTTCCAGGCCATCGTGGGCAAAGTAGAGAGGTCCTATCTCAAAATCAAGTTTTAAGAATGAGCCAAGGATGTAGTTCAAAGTTGAAACCAGAGCACTCCTAAGTTTAATCACTAGTGCTGAGAGAGAGAGAGAGAGAGAGAGAGAGAGAGAGAGAGAGAGATAAGTTGAACTAGATTATAAAGTATTAATTTAATACAAGGCCTATGTCACTGAATTTTTATTTGAATTTCCCCTGGTATGGTAAATGGTAACAATAAACAGTAACTGCAATCCTTCACTTGTCCCTGGTCTCATTTCCTTTGAAATGTGACTTTGCTTCTTCTCACACCATGCGACAGCACCTTTCCCTGGAGTCTGAACTAGCCATGTAACTTGGTTTGGCCAAGACAGCATGGAATAAGAGATGGTGTGCTAGTCTCAAAAGGCATGTCTTCTCCCTCTGGAATGTCAATCCCCCTTTATGTTTCTGTGTGAAGTTTAGGGGTATTGCCATTTAGCCATTTGCTATCTTTTCATCATCTATTTTCTGACTTATTAATTTTTTTTTTTGGTACCAGGAATTGAACCCAGGTTTACTTAACCACTGAGCCACCTCCCTAGCCCTTTTAATTTCTTATTTTAAGACATGATTTTCTTAAGTTGCTTAGGGTCCCACTAAATAGTGGAGGTTGGCTTTGAACTTGCAGTCCTCCCATCTCAGCCTTCCAAGCCACTGGGATTACAGGGGTGAGCCATTTTACCAGACATCTGTCTGGCTTTTACCTTCAGGGGGTCAAAAGGAGAATTCCAATGATCTTTTCATGGATTGTGGCTTGTTCATTTGGTAATGATCGGCTTTATTTTTATTTAGCTTAAAGAGTGAAAAAGGTGACAACTCAGCTACATGTACTGATGAGCAACATCTAATTATTTGCAGCCTGAGATAAATAGAAATAATAGACAGCACTGAAATGCAGGCCCCAGGGCAACGCCTATTAACCTCATATCAAGCATTAAGGTGGCATGAAGTTTGGCTTTTCTAGGCATGTTAAATTAAATAAATCATGAGTGTTTTGAAAAGATTTAATTTCTTTTTTTCCTGAAAATAGAAATATAACGAATTCATAATTTTAGACCGAAACTCAAATGACAAAATTATAACAGTTTCTAAAGAAGAATTTCTTTTGATTGTTTGTTCAAATGATGCAAGTTTAATTAATTGGCTTTTAGAAGCAATAAGATTGCCTTTGCAATTCATGCTTTGATTAAATAAAAAGAATAAAAAAGAGAGGTCATGAAAGGCAACACATTCATGCCCTTCACTGACCCTGAACTGCTCCATCCTTATTTTGTTTGTTTTTCCCCAAATCCTTGATAATAAGCTCCTTTTCTGGAACAATTACCAGTCACACTCTTCTCTGTAAAACAGACAACTTGCCTGTATTATATTTTGTAAGAAAAAACTAAGAAGAAACAAATTAAAATGGGAAATACTAATGGGTGCTTGCTGGTGATTTCAGCCATGCCTTCTCTTTAGGGATGAGCTTTTCCATCATCGATAGACCACTCAACATGGATGCTGTAATAGCTACATCAGAAGCAGTTTTATCTCAAACCCTACCTTATTTACCACTTACTCTCGTCTTCCCTTGCCTCATGTTCTTTTTTCCAAGAATATACTTTGCAAAAATTTCAACGTTACATTATTTCAAAGCACTTGTAAGATATTGCAGATATGTTCACATATAGCTTTATTTAAAGGTCAAAGATTCAATGCAGAAAGAGAGAGACATTGGTCCAGCACTGGCAAAAGGGTCCTTATTCCCACACAGACCATCTGTCTCCTAGTTGAACCACCAAGGTGTGTGTGATATATCTTGGTTATGCATAACTTTCCAGTGGAACTTTTTATGCTTTTACATGGACCTTGTCAAGTTGGACTATCTTACCCATTATGCCAAGTAAACAATGTCCATAAACAAACTGGTCTTGATGGTTTCCAGAGAAGGTTCAGACATAAAATACCACATCATAAGTTCTACTCTTCATTTGTACATGAATCAAAGTCAAACTTCCAGAAATTCCCTGAGTTAAGGCCACAATTTTCCTGACCAACTAAAAGTCAACTCTATCCATTCAAGCACCTGCATTTTTCTCCTACATATATACTTTGTATGTATTTTGAATTTTTAATTTTAAAAAAATTAATTGTATGTATTTTTAATTTTTTATTAGGGCTATGCCATATATATTTAATTTGTGTCTTCTCTCACATTTATATTGGTTGCTCTCTCTTTTTCTATGCATATACTAACTTAACTACTTATCTTTTTCTGTTTTTCTGTGGACACTTAATGATCACCAGTAAGTAGGTACTTAGGCTACTGAAATAAATAAAAAGGTATTTCTGACAACTCTTATTTCATAGTTTTGAATACCTGTATCTTTTGTCTTCTTTTTTAACAAATATAATACATGTTAAGGATATTGTGGGGAGGGGGAATGGAACTAGAAAGGCATAGGGTGCAAAGTATATATCCCAGAGTTAACATGGGATTTTTGTCCCTTTAAACTCGGCTATGGTCAAGTTTAGCCCTAATTCTTTCCTAGAAACATCTTTCATCTCAGACAGTACAGTGTAATGCTTTTATTCTCAGAAATACTAAAATATCATGTTGACCTTGAAAATACCTGGTGATAAAATCTGTCCTTTATTAAGCAAGTCTTTACAGGGATGAAGGAGATCGTAAATTAGTGCTTATCTTGCTCTTAACTTTTGGCAGGCATTTTACACATCTCTTTAGAATGACCTGAGTTTTTCCCGAAGTCACTCAGGATAGCCACCCTTCAGCAAGGGTAATTGATTTATTTCTCTTCTGAATTGGAGGAAGAAGTAATTTGCTGGATGTAGCCTTGAGCAAAAGCAAATGTTGAGTTGACCTCATTCGCCATCTATTTTCAGGATAACAGTGGATGACAAGGGTAAATAAAATAAAAAAGAGATGATCACACACACACCTGGCTGAACCCATACAAAGACAAGTCTCCTATTGGTAATTATGGTAAGTATCTCATTTCTCCTAAGGAGTTGTTTTTGTATTTTTTTGTTTGTTTTAGTGGCTTATACTTTTATTAAAGCATAGTTTCATTCAAACTAATAAGTTTCAATAGACATACAGATTCATTTCACTTCTTTCCACTGTCCTCCACACTTGATTAATCATGCCATTTGACTTTCTAAATCTCCAATTTCTCTCATCTCAATTGCCTCTCTATATTCCCAATTTATATTAGTTCATTTACTCATATTGTTATTTGCATAATATTTTAATTTATTAATCTCTGTGTCAGCAACATTTTACCTCTTAATCCAGATTTTTCACTATGCTAACAGAAATATATTTCTAAAACCCAGATTTAAATCAAATTTTCAAAAATCGGTTTATCGCTACCAACTACTGTAAAATAAAATCAAAACGTGTGAAGATATCTGTCTCAACCTTAAATCACCTCAATTCACAAATGGTTTGAGCTGCTATCATGTGCCCTACAATGGCCAGCCTTCTGGACGCCCCTGTTCACTTTCTCTCCAAGACCCGCTGCTTTCCTATTGTGTTTGGTGCTCATAGAATGCAGTGGTAGCTCTATACTGTGCCCACTCAGATGGGCAATACCAACATCTCCTCTCCAAATCTCTTGCACTTTCTCTTTCCTTCATTAATTAATATTTTTAATCATTTCACTATAGAAATATTCAAACATACATAAACAATCAAATCTAGGACCAGCCATTTCTCTGAGGAGCTCATCTTGTTTTCTGTGGAAAATGGAATTGAGTTCTCATCAAGATAAAGAGTGATCATTGATACAAGTGATGGGATACTGGCCCTTTTCAATGATCAAGATCAACAAATATTTTTGTAGATAAAATATGAGCTGGCACTCATATATTCAATTTACATTTAAAGACATTGAGAGTTGAATTAACTTTTTAAAATATTTTTATCTGTTTTCTTGCATGCTGAATTTAGTTCCACATACAATTAACATAAATTACTTATTTGTCTCATCCTGTAACTTATACATAATAGTTTCATAATAACATAATAAGGTTACTATGTTAATACCAATATTATTATTGATTACTCTATAATACTGTATTGCAGTTTTTTGTCATTGAAGTATGACAAGTGGAGTCATTTACTTGTTTTAAAGTTTATTACTGAATTTAAACATACATGCACATACAAATATATACTATGGTGACTTACCTAAAGAAGGCTCCATTGAGTCTAATCAGTTGCTTGGCATAAGTACCTCATACAGTTTTTGAATACTGACTGCAAATGACTTAAGAATGTGGCTCAGTCAAAGTTGAGGTAAACAGTCTCAAAATCTACAGATGAGAAGCAGGGAATGGCAGATGTTGATAAAACCTGATTATTGGAATTTCAGTTTATGAAAGCATATATATTAAGCTGTGTAAGAGGCATCTTTCTGGATATTTGGTGTTGGTACATCCTTCAAAGCACACTTTGCTGGAGGACATCTATTTGACTTTCAATTATCTTCTCATGTGAATATCTTCTACAATGGAAAAATACTGTAACCTATAACTCGTTTATTCATTGAAGATTTTTACTGACCTGTGTAACTACTTAGCATCATTTGGTAAAATTTATTTACTGATTATAAATCCAAATACAGAGAGAATCTATTTGCCTTTGATAGATAGGACGGAAGGGTTATAACTGTGGTTTTATTAAGTTTGATGACATCCTGAAATCGAGTAAATGGCTGAATTTCTTCTCACTCCAAACATCTCTTTAATAATATTTAGTTATACCTTTATGAAGGAAGCAATACAAAAAGCCAAATGTGAAACATTTCCAGCTGCTATCATTGTGCCTAGTTTTAGGCCTCAGATGTGGGGTGATCAGGTTGTTTTAAACACAAACAGTGCAGAGTGTAGTGCTTGGGCTCCAGAAGAAGCAATGTTGGTGAGAGGACAATCTCTCCTGAAAATCACTGGTGTTCTCATCCGAGGTGAATAGCACATGGGGTTTAGGGGATACACAATTGTTCAGATGAAAGATGGACACCTAAGCAACACAAACTTTCATAATCTAGGTACAATTGAACAAAAATCGAATGTCTCCAAACAAATCTTATTGGTTTAAACATCTCCTGAGAATTCATGCAAGTTTCAAGGAACTTTAGAGGACATTCAAACTACAAAGGACTCTACGGGGGAAGAGCAAAGTGCTATTTCCAGCAAAAAGAAAATAATAAAAGGCAGAGAGAATTGGCTTCAAGAAATACCTTGGGACAGCCTGAGATCAGGACTTATTCTGGGTCCCTTCATAAATTAAAATGACATTTGGGACAGCTTTTAAACTGGAAAAGTAATCTTTAGTTTTTCACAGAGCAGAGCCTGTATAACTGTGGCGTGCAGCTGTGTAATTAACTGCAGTGTATACATGCAAAATCAGCTCTGCCCTTCCACTTTAGTACTGAAAAACTAAATTGCTACTTGGGCCAGAAATGTTCAGAAGGGGAAAAAGAGAAGAAAAATGGGAGGCTGGGGATGCACATAGAAAGGCATGGTGAAAGATTTAAAATGAGAAGGTGACACGAAGGTCATGGGCCTACTTAACATCCCCAGAACTTCTCCCACAAACCCTGTTTGAGTTTGGACAAAGAAAGAAAAAGAAAGAGAAAAAGTGAATTAAAAATGCGTGTGCAGGGCTGGGGCTGTAGCTCAGTGGTAGAATACTTTCCTAGCATGTGTAAGGCACTGGGTTTGATTCTCAGCACCACATATAAATAAAATAAAGGTACATTGAAAAATTAAAAAAAAAAATTAAAAATATGCATATACAACATCTTCCATACAAGTAGATAACAATAATCCCCACAAACCTCACAGCATGATCAAGTGAGTCAAACAAACACAAATGACCACCAAGAACAAAACGAGAATAATCTTAGTTAATAAACATGCAGGAAAAGATAGAAAAAAAAATCTCTGTTTTGATCCTTAATGAAGGATATAGTAATAATCACCATTAATTAAACCATTAGAAAAAACTTTGCTAGGTAAATTAAAAAAGAATAATCAGGCAGCTAACACTTGAATCCATCTTTTGATTTAGCCCCATTAGAGTCAGGACAACTAATATTTTGTGTGCCTTTGACATGATGCAATCTGAAGCATACAGCAGTCTATGGAGTAGTCTTGTCAAATTTGGAAAGAGAATCCAACAAAATTCTAGAGATAATATCCATTCTTGGAATTAAAAAGGGGTAGGAAATCAAGCTAAATGATGTCAAAAGCAAGCAGCCACAGAAAGTGGACAATCCTACAAGACATTGCTACCATTTCTGTACTAAGCCAATAGCAGGGAAAAAATGGAGTGAGTTATTGATTTAAGTTAGAGAGAGGTAGAGAGAAAGAGAGAGATTATAGATAAGGAAGCACTTAAAATTTGGATTTTGTTTTATTATATACTTGAAAAAAATTAATTGTAAAAAAAGTCTTTAAGAGCCAACCAATAAAATACAGTTTTGGACAGGTTATTATACACTACCAAAGGATTATTGTCAACTCCATTAGTTGTGATCATGGCATTGCAGTTATATAAAACAAGATGTATGTTTTAAGAGATTATTGCTCTTATCACTCAGCTTTTCATCACTACAACAAAATACCTGGAAATCTACACAATCTGTTTATGAAGTCCAAAGGTTTATTTAACTCACAGTTTTGGAGGCTGAAAGTCTGAATGGTAATGTATAGGGTCTGGGAAAAGACCTGTGACAGAGGGTGGGAATGTTTATGGAAGAGTGATCATATCTTGAACTCAGCTGGTAAAGCCAGCCTAGCTCCCTTTAAAAGAAATAATAATAATAATAATAATAATTATTATTATTATTATTATTATTATTATTATTATTATTTTAAAGAACAACCAAAGTGTTATATAATAGCTGTGTTTCTACCTCTCAAGGACAGGGCCTTCAATGGTCCAAGAACCTACCACTAGATCTCACCTTGAAGTTTCCACAGCACTTCCCAATACCTGAAATCACATGAATCCTTGGGGGATATACAAACAACATCCCACCATAGCATTGCAGGTAGCTGAACAATACAGATGGTCATAATTCAAGCACAACTGACCTATAAATCTTAATTCCACAGATTAAAAAAAATCATTGGTAAAAGTATAGTCTGATGGGGCTATGGTTGTAGCTCAGTGGTAGAGCACTTGCCTAGCATGTGTTGAGGCACTAGGTTCAATCCTTAGCACAGCACAAAAAAAATAAAAATAAAAATATAGTCTGAGATTTGAATAATTACAGGTATGTTTTACAAAATTCTGAGGAAATGACCTTATATGCTTTCCACTATTTTACTGAAGTGAGGTGTGAATGCCATTGAAGCAAATTTGCCAAAACATGCTAGATTTTTAATCTAGAAAATCATTATACTATTCTCCATAAATGTCTTAGAAATGAATTAAGACATTAAAAATATAAATATAGGTTTGAGTTCTTTTATAAAGATACATTTTAGCTCTTTGGTTCAACATGAATTTTTGTGGCATCTTTCATGTGCCAGGTCTGGGGATTCAATGTTTACTATTCAGATACAGTCTATGCAGAAAACCAACTTACTGTTTGTTTTTTCTACTTTCTGTGAAAGACCAAAATAAATTAACACATTATTACTAAAGCTATATTTGTGAAGGAAACGGGCAGGATACTAAAGTAATGAATCATGGGAGGGAAATCTTCAACATGTTGGGCATGTGGATCAGACCCTTAGATGACAACACTAAGCTGATACCTGAGTGTGTCATCATGGGTTTAAATAAGAGGGTTTTGGTTTTGGTTATGTTTTTTTTTTTTTTTTTCCAGGGAGAATGACATTTCTAAACCTCTTAGTTGGGAAAGAGTTTGGCTGGACAAATAACTAGAAGGTCACGACTGGATTTAAACCTGGGCGAGGACCCAGATGAGGAAGAGGAAGAACAGGAAATAAGTCTGAACATATCTCTTAAGCCCTGGAGTAGGACAAATTCATATTTTAGTGAATGTGAAATAGAAAGATACAGGAGGACCTTAATAGAATGTCATTTTCATTTAGACATTTTTTTATCACCAAAACTGCTTCCTATAAAATAGTATGGAAAGTATAATATGTTGCTCTATAATAGTCTAGAACTTCCATCATGTATTTACTGCTGGCTTAATGTTCTGTGAAGATACAAAAATCTTAAACATATATAGTAGCCAGTAATTTTAGAATAGGAAAAAGAAGGATAGGAGAAAATAGGAAAAAATCATCAAACACTGAATTATCTACAAATCCAAATTACTGTTTAAAGCAAGTATATTTTCAACACAAGAATACTAATAACAGGAAAAAATGAAATAGTTTGATTTTAGACAGTTTCTATTCTATTTTTTCCCTAATAAAAAGTTATATCTGGGTTAGCAAGGTTCTCTTGAAATGCAAATGAATGAAAAACTTATTTATAAGG
Organism: Marmota monax; assembly: GCF_021218885.2. NCBI lineage: Eukaryota > Metazoa > Chordata > Mammalia > Rodentia > Sciuridae > Marmota > Marmota monax. The sequence continues at coordinate 1,597,862 of NW_026693208.1, read as the reverse complement.
TACATAAAAACCCTTGGGAGAAATAACAAAGGGACAGCTACAAAAATAATAGTAATAAATTACGTGAAAAACTGTTTTGATATTCTTTTATGATGGAGTAAACATGGAGGACTACTTCTGACACAGTCTGTGCTAAATGAGACTAAGAGTAATGTGTCTACCTGTATTTAAAGTTCCTTATTTACATTATTTTAGTACTACTTTTAAAGCATTTGAAACTCATATTCAGAATATAACTGAGTCAGATTTGCCTAGTGGAATATCTGTTTTACACAAGTCTGACTTATTTCTGACATGCTGTACAAGCAATTGTGTGAGGATGGCAGACTTCAGAGAGAGTGGTAAGCTAAAAATGGCACTATCATATTTCATTCTGTAATTATAGAAGCTTACACAGAGAGTCCTAATATATTAACCCATATGAGTAAAATCCTCCACTTGGTTTTATACATATTTGTTTTAGACAAAATTATAGAGAAGGGTAAATTCTCAAAAGTAATCTAGTCATATTGCTTGTAATTCCATTGTTGGGTTGAAATCAGTTTCTAATCAATCTCTGCTTATATTCTCTAAATCAACATTACACTCTCTATCATTTATAAAACATGTTTCCTAAAGACCTAATACCATATCATGTCTTTGGTATTTAGTAATACTCTATCTCTCTCTTGATACATCAGTCAATTATTGAGAAAATTTTGTGCATATTCACCCTATATGAAAATGTATCTATCCATGCACATAAATGTGTCTTTAGCAATCAATCTGATGAGGAATTTAATGTTATAATTCTACTCTAAATTTAAACTTTCTGATTCATTTCTCCTGAAAAGGAGAAGACAGCACTATCTGGAAAATGACTTTAATATAAATCAGGGGAAGATCTTCCAACTTATAGAAAGAAGGCAGAAAGTTTATCATGTGTCTTTCTGCCACAAGACTTCTGTAATACTCTTAGTATCTGTTTAATTATCTGCTATAGAGTGTTTCTCTTTAGAGAAAAAAAATATTATAGGAAGGCATTATCTTAGTTTAAAAATCGTACTAAAGCCATGTAGCACTCAATAGTTAATTTCAGATACAGTAAAAAGGGAACCTTTGAGCATAAACAAGGGGAACCTATTAGAAAGTAACTTAAGATATTAGGCAGAGCATTCTAGGCAGAGAGGAAAACCACTGTATACATAGACAGTGAAGTTACAAACCAGTTGAGAGGGATTTGGGAGCAAGTGTTGGGGCTTGGCAGCAAAGCCTGGAGTAGAATAAGCACAGGAAAGAATAAAAGGTAACATCAGAGAGTGACAGTGCATGTGACCAAGTAGGACACTGCAGGTAACAGTAAGTGTCTTGATTTTTCCTCTAACAGCAATAGGGAGCAATGGGAGGCTTGAGACGTTGTCTCAACACACTTTGACTTACGTTTTAAATACCTTAGGTGTGAAGATGTAAGAGAGCGATCAGTAGATGAGACCAGTAAGGACATGGTTGAAAAGTGTGAAGAGGAAATGGATATAAAGTTAGGAAGTGGTCAAATGGCAGGAATATTTAGTGACAGCCCTAAAATATCCTTGTGGGATAAAGAAAATACATGTTGCTGGAATGATGGGTAGATTTATATAATTTATAGTAAGTGGCTAAATAAATCAGCTTCACCTGATTTAATGGCTCTTATCCCAGGGATATGATATTGAACTTGAACTGTATTCAACTGTATTATAAATGACAGTTGCTTAAGTCTTCGCTAAGTTTCTGAGGCTGGCTTTGAAATCACAATCTTCCTGACTTAGTCTCCAGAGCTGCTGGGATTATGTGCGCACCACCATGCCCAGCCCTAGAATCTTTTACACTTGTAATTTATAGTTTTATAAATTAAGGACCAATACCTGGAAACCAAGTCCATAATGGCATAGAAAGGATGCTTGCAAGTTTCATAGGTAAAAAGAGACAAATACAGTAATATGTGGAATGAATAGTGGCCATATTTACACAAACATATAATTATATTCCTATAGCTGTTAAAATAAGCAACTGAAAAGTAAAACAAATATCTTCAAATATAAGAATACCTCAAGTAATCAACCATAGTGTTTTATTTAACTTGAGGCATACTCTCTGTTAAAATACAACAGCTTAAAAATGCAATTTCAACCACATTAATATTTAAAATATATAATTATGTTAAATAGAAGCAGTAAATGAGTACTGACTCAAATGAAGGATTCATTTAAAAACTATTTGGCTCAAAATTTAGTGTTAATTGTGATGGTATAATGCATATATCTAAAAACTTTTATTTGGCCATAAATTCATCACCAAAGTACCTGCTAAGTATTTATTTTTATTTGTTTTAAGTGAGCCAATTTAAAAGAAAATAAAGAAACTTCATCTTGAGTACTTGCATTGCCACATATGAGAAGTTTTGCTTTCCTGTGGATGTCACATTTTACAAGGGTTATTGACAACCAACCGTTTTTGGTGAGGCACTACATTTATCCTAGAATATTTTATTTTGTTGTTGTTGTTGTTGTTGTTGTTGTTGTTATTATTATTATTATTATTATTATTTACCAGGGATTGAACTCAAGGGCTCTCAAACACTGAGCCACATCCCCAGCCCTTTTTTTGTATTTTATTTAGAGACAGGTTCCCACTGAGTTGCTTAGGACTTTGCTAAGTTTCTGAGCCTGACTTGGAACTCACAATCTTCCTGCTTTAGTCTCCTGAGCTGCTGGGATTACAGATGTGCACCACCATGCCTGGCCCTAAAATCTTTTACACTTGTAATTTATAGCCTTATAAATTAAGGACCAATATCTGAAAACCAAAGTCCATAAACTATGTGCCATGATGAAGAAATTATTAAAGCTTTGAACTCTTCACAAATTGAATGTAAAGAAATGATGTTTTTTTTTTTGTTTCTAGAGTAATCAAGCAAATTGCTGAATTGCTTATCTGACACATGAAGTGAAGCTGGAAGGCAGATGGGGTCTAGGTGGCTGTCATTCATATTCCAGCAAACAGAAACTTGGAAGTTATGAGCCCTGCCAGGAGATGCTTCCAGACTGAGGAAAAGGTGGAAATAGAAGCCTAGTTTGGTTTGGCCCAAGATTCAATGTAGTTTTATAAAGTAGGTCTCAAGAAAATCTTTTGCCTACTGCACAGAATGAGGGCTAATCAGAGAAACAGCCCGTGCAGACTGATGTTATTAACCCAGATATTATTTCACAGTAGGATCAGAAGCATCCTACTGCAAGGTCAGAAAGGAAGGTAGAAGTACAAGTGAAGAGCAGGAAGGTAAAAGAGAAAAATTTGTCAAGGGAATAGAGTGAAGGGGATATAAGTACATTTCTGACCCTTCAGCCATGGGCATTCAAGCAAGTTTTATTAATATTATTGCTTTTATTATTTTTATTATAGTTATTGCTATTTGATTGCTCTGATCAAAACCAGCATAGAAAACTTCAGTGGTGGATGTAATAAATTTGGTTGCATCAGGAATGACAACTGGTGGGTTTTACCAACAGGGATCTTAGACCAGCTGTAGAAATATCTGCACACCTGCTAACAGTTGTATCTGCCAAGAGATTCATGATTGATGGCTTTTTTTCCCCCTACCAAATCCTGGAGAAAATGCATGTTAAGTAAATTTCATTTTATTAGGAATTGAAACTCAAATATTATCATGTGAATACTTAGTTGTATAAAGGTATTTTGTCTCTGTTATAAGTTAATTTTAAAATATACCATTTAAAATAATTTAAAAAGTAAAAAAATGGTGTTCTAATGCATTTCGTATGTAAATTTTCAAATTAGGAAATGAAAACTACAGAAAAACTTGTTTTTCAATGTCCCATCATTTTAAGAAAACTTCCAACAGAGGCCACAGTCACTGGCACAGCAACTCCTTTTAGTATGTTACACTTGAGCTAAAATATAAAAAGCAAAAGACACCTGATTCTGATGTTGAATTGTAATCCATAATATATATATAAACATTGTTAACTGACAATCAAAATTTTGTCAGTTTGGTTTATAATCTTCTTGCTGAGATACGCAGTTATAGCTAGGTATTCATTACAAGTACTTAGGTTACAATTTAGATAATAATAAGGATTAGAATTTTTAGGCTTTTTATATAGATAGATGGATATTTTCCACTATCCAAATATTCTCCAATATTTTTTGCTATAAGTAAAATGATTTACATTCTGGTTTTTAATTCAACATTGAGGTAGCTGCATGATGAAGTAATAAAGAATTTATTAATAAAGAATTTGTCAAATGATAAAATTTATGAGTAAAAGCTTGAAACTTTAATTATGAAGGCAATAAAATCCTTTTTATTTCTTGAAAGGTGTTTTGTGCCTAAATTAAAATATTCAATATGGTGTCAAAAATTAGACACAAGCCATTAATTAGATTTAATTAAAATCAAACAATTAGTATAAGCATTTGTCATAGAGTCTGTTATATTATGAAGACAGTTCTAATTCAATCAGCATAGACAGAGCCTTGGGATTATGTCGGTTCAACAAGCACAATCATTTTGAGAAAGGACCTCTTATTAGTTCATTGTAATAATACAAAATAGTAGAATTCACCATGACACATTCATATGTGCACATATTATAATTTGGTCAAATTCATCTCCTAATATCTACCCTTTTCATCTTCTCCCCCTAGTTCCCATTGTGTACTCTACTGGTGTCCCTTCTATTTTCAGGAAAATTCTTTTCTACCCCCCATCCTTTTCCATCTGTAGTTTTCACAAATGAGAGAAAATATATAACCCTTGGCTTTGTGAGTCTGTTTTTTTTTTTCACTTAGCATGATGTTCTCCATTTCCATCTATTTATCACAAATGACATAATTTCATTCTTTATGGCTGTATAAAACTCCATTGTGTATATATATCACGTTTCCTTTATATATTTGTTCATTGACAGTCACCTAGCCCATTTCCATAACTAGTCTCATAAATTGTACAGCAATAAATATAGTTATGCCTATATCTCTACTGTATGCTAACAATGTTTTTTTCCACATTCCCACCAGCATTCATTATTATTTGTATTCTTGGCAAATGCCATTCTATTTGGAAATGAGATGAAATTTCACGGCAGTTTTGATTTGCATTTTCCTGATATTGAACATTTTGTTGTATATTTGTTGGCTATTTTACATTTATTCTTCAGAGGGATATCTGTTTTATTCATTTTCCCATTTATTAAACAGATTGTTTGGGGTGCTTTTAGTGTTTTTCCAATTCTTTTTACATTGGCCCATAGAGCAGCTAACTAAGATTTTCTCGCATTCTGTAAACTCAAAGCCTGTCTTTCCACTAGGAATTTATATAATAAAAGTTGGTGAAGGAAAAAGATGGGTTTATTAAGTTAAATATCATTCTAGGCATCTATCAATATTTCTTACTTCTCTCAGTAAGAAATAGAATTTCTCAGGGAATCACTCTCCCAAAAAAAATTCCCAGAAGAAAACGATTTTTATATACACAGAAGTTTGTAGCATTGCAGTCTCAATCAAGATATAAATTAGATATACAGAGGCAGGGCTATCCATATTCCTTTGATGAATGCATAAAGGCCAAACAAGAGCAAGCATTAGGGTCAAGATCAAGTCAAAAAAGTTGAACATGATAAAGCTATGAGTTGGGATAAAAGAATAAAAGACTCACAACAAGGATCATTTGTTGTGCCATGATAGACCTGCATTGGATTTTACCAATCTTTGATGATAATTCCATTTATAACAGGATCTACTTTATAGAGCTTTGCAACTTTTTTCTATTTAATAAGCATGGATTTTAAAAAGGAAAACCTATTATAAGAGTATAAGTTAGGGATCTCCAGAGAAACACACAGATATCTATTTATCATGTATCTACTGTGTTTGTGAAGGGAGAGAGAGAGAGAGAGAGAGAGAGAGAGAGAGAGAGAGAGAGAGAGAGAGAGAGAGAGAGAGAGAGAGAGAGAAAGAGAGAACTTTTAAGGAATTGATTCACACAATCTGGAAGGTGTGATATGAGGCAGGAGAGGATGCTGGAAACTCAGGGGAGAGTTGCGAGTCCCCTCCAAAAGCATTCTACTGACAAAATTTCTTCTCCAAGAGAGAAGTCAGTATTTTTTTCTATGAAAACTTAACATTTGAGCTGGGCATGGTGGCACTTGTCTGTAATCCTAGTTACTCAAGAGGCTGAGACAAAAGGACTACAAATTCCAGGACAGACTGGGCAATTTAGTGAGAACCTAAATCAAAATGAAATAAAATTTTGAAAGGGCTGGTTGTGTACCTCATTGGTAAAGTACTTCTTGAGCCTGTGTGAGGTTCTGGGTTCAAACCCCAGTACTGCAAAAATTAGAAAACAAAACCTGCTTTATTCAATGTCTACCAATTTAAATGTTAATCATGCCCCCAAAACACATTCACAGAAATGATATTTGGGCAAATATTTGACACAGATGATCAGCCAAGTTGTCACATAAAATTAGTCACTGTGGTAAGACTGTTAAATGTGGCCAGGACTGCTTATTTTAGACCCTTAGTGAAAAACAGAATTTTTTCAGAAGCAGACACAGGGTATGACACAAACTGTGACCCAAGTGCACATGAAGAGGTGATCTAACTGGGGCACAGGGATATTTTTGTGACAACCCAAACTGAGATAGTTTTAATTGGTCCTTCTGCAAAGCTGAATTTTAGCATTACATTTGCCATTACACTGTTCATGACATAGACTTTTCAGGAAACAAAGGGATAAAAATTCTGAAACTCCTTGTTTTCAATTCCCTGTAACTTATTTGGATTCCTTAACAATCATGGATTCCTAATCATTACTACCACATTCAGCTGATCTCCTTTCTCCCACGTGAAAGAAGAAAGACCCTACGAAGCCAAGTGAGCTCAGCTGTGTCTTTTTAAAAATTTATTTTAAATTAATACATAAAATATAAAAATTATACATATTTCTGTGGTACCATACAATGTTTGGACACATATATACATTGTGTAATCTCTAGATCAGGTAAAACATATCTACTTCTTCAAGCATCCGTCATTTCTTTATGTTGGAAATATTCAAAATTCTTTCTTCTAGATTTTTTTTAATATTCAGTCCACAATCACTATCTGTAGTCACCCAACTGTGCAATAGGACTTCTTATTTCTAATGACAAATTAGAGGATTCTGACTGCAACCCACTGATTAATCTTTTCCTGTCCAAGCCTCCCAATATACCCTAGCCTCTGTTCAGAACTCTTCTCTCACCTTCTATGAGAGGAACTCTTAGTTTCCACATATGGGTGAGATCATGCAGTTCTTGTCTTTCTGTACCTGGTTTATTTTATTTAATATAATAATCTCCAGTTTCATGCATGCTTTTGGAAATATCAAGGTTTCATTCTTTTTATGGATGGAGAATATTCCATTGTATATGTGCACTACATTTTATTTATCCACTCATTAGATGATTTATATGTCAGTTGTTTTCATTTCTTGGTTATTATGAATAGTGCTGGGATAAACACAGGAGTACAAATGTTTCTTCAATACACTGACTTCGTTTCCTTTGGACATGTACTCAGTACTGGGATGCCCACCGCATAGGATAGTTCTAATTTTCATTTTTTAAGAAATATCCATGGGAGGACAGGGGACATGGGGATAAGAAATATGGTGGGATGAGATGGACATCATTACTCTAGGTACATGTATGACTGCACAAATGGTGCAACTGTACATCATATATCACCAAATAAATGAAAAGCTGTGCTCTGTTTGTGTGCAATGATCCAAAATGCATTCTGCTGTCATTTATTAATAATAAAAATGAATTAAAAAAAGAAATATCCTTATTGTAGTATACAATGACTGCACTAATTTACATTGTTTCCAACAATGTGCAAGTTTTCTCTTTTCTCCACATCCTCACCAGCTCTAATAATCTTTCATATTTGGGTAATGACCATTCTTGCTGGAGATGAGGTGATAGTTTTGGTTTTGGTTTGCATCATGTATAAAGGGTGCTTATAATATATGTGTTTCTGATGCTTATTAGAGTTTGAGAGTGTGACTGATTGGTGCCCTCAAGTATCATTTTATGTTTTTTTGGAGACCAGTTCTTTTTCAAACACTGGTCATAGGTCTAAATTTTGGGCATAAATATTATGTTTTTTTTTTGTTTGTAAAAGAGATGTGCTATAATTCTTAATAGTGATGCAATAATTTTTATGAAATATACATAATTACCTAGGAATCACCATGAAAATAACAGTGAATTAGTATTTAGAAATGTATTTTCATTTGTCTTTAACCACACACTGGAAGTCAGTTTTTTAAGTCACAAATATTTGAAGAAATGTCCAAATAATTTACTCAAACCTAATCCTCCTTCATTTTCATAATCAACTCTCCAGACCTGCAAAAGTATTGGCAGATAATCAGCAATGTATTTAAATTTGGGTTTTTCCTTGAATTTCAGACAGTTATTCATATTTTTCCTCAGCTACTGACTAGGATAGTTATTTGTCTTATCAACCAGGTTGGATGCATATTTGAGTTTATATGCTTGATAATAAATTGCAATTATTCAAGACACAAGCTGGAACAGGTGTTACTTCTAAAGAGTATGCATCTGGGAAGCAAGTGTTAAATAAGCAATTAAGTCACACATAATTGTGTTAAACAACAGAGCTGCTCTTTTTTTTTTCTTTTTTGGCTAGGGTCTTCATAGAATTAAACTTATTGTGTGAATTGCTTTCTCAACATTTATAAAATCCTATATACCTTCAGCTTCATTTTCTAACAAAACTGTTTGAAAATTATAGGATATTACTTTTTTCCTGAATGGCAGGCAATTTTTATTCCCAAATTCCAATTGAGTCACCGCATACACTTTGAAAATATTTTGCAAAATTCAGTATACTTGTAGCCAGTGTTTACAAAATAAGTCAGAAATTGTTTTAAAAACATGATTCAGTAAAATCTTTCTTTGAATCAGTTTTTGCAATTTTTTCATAGTTATAATGAGACCAGTTCAAGATTACCAAAAATCTAAGGAATCGAATAAAAGTTTTACCTCCTAATATTACCAAGCAAAATATATTAAAAGATGTGGTATATAGAAAGTTCCTTTATATTTTTCAAACTTGAGGCCCCATGGGTTGAGGAGGAGATCTGGGAAAATAAATTTTAAATACAGCATGCATTATTTCCCTTGCCTCCCCTTTTAATAAGTGGTTCCAGAGCTAGGCCTACTTTTAATCAAAAAAGCTGATCCCCTAATACCTAATAGCTATTATTGGATATTTACCAAAATATTCCCCTGCCAAGCAACATAAACCCTGAATTCTGATAGGCTAGTTCAGGCAAAAATTTTTCACCATTATTTGTATTTCAAGTTAAAAGAACAGAAATCTTTTTAACAGAAAGTTATTTTTTCCTGGAAAGTCTGAGTTTCTTCAGCATGGTAATCTATTGGCTCAAACTGATGCAGAGGGAGGATGCAGAGAGAAGCAAGTGAGAACCTCCTTATCTAAATTCTTGACATTTCCATAAGTTGACCATGGTTAGCATTTTCTTGGATCTTGAGAGAAATTCACAATCACAAGCTTTGTAAAAGATTTGATGAATTCTAATCTGTATTTTAACAAGATCCCAAACTCAGAAACATTAATGTCTGAAAAGTGATGATGTGCTTAAGAATTTGGTCCAGAGCTAGGCTCATTGTATAGGATTTGAATAATGATTTCTGACTTTTCATGGTGTGCAAAATCCAATATAGTGGGATGCTTTAGCTCAGATTCTTGGACATAGCCCATAAATAGTACATGAGCAACATGACAGGAATTTACAAATTTGATGCTGCTTGCAATTTTTGCTGAATAACATCAATTAGATATTTTTTCCAGTCATTCACACCTAAAAGGGAGGCAAATTGGAGTGAAAACATGGGCACTAAAATTATTTAGTTCTGACTCTAATCCTTTAGAACTTGGGTAAGATATGTAAAAATTTTGCACATTGATTTCCTCTTCTATCTATAATTTGGGGAATATAATGCCTAATTTGTGTTGGGATTGAGTTAGAAAAATTGTGTTAATTTCTTGGTATAAATACAAAACATATTTGTACTTCCTGTGGATATATGTATAATATAATAGAATTGAGCCCATATATGCATATTCTACATAATTAGAAAAATATATACATATATGCACATATATTCATATTCTATATTATCAGTGTTTTGCATATATTTTTATAGTTGTGATACATAGATAGATGTATGAATATTTATGTGGTATGAACATGTATACACATATACCCTATATAGGGATATATATATATATATATATATATATATATAAATATATATATAAAGTTTGCATGTGTGTTTATGTACCTATATATGCAAATACATACATACCTCCTAGTATTTCTAGAACCTGCACTTTTTTGACACATTCCTCCTATATGCACTCTGGATTCTTCTCTCCTTATTCCAATCTTTCTGACTTTAAAGGTCTATTAAGAACACAAATACCTTCAAAAATCCTTCCTTAATTCACTATTATTAATTGAAGATATTAACTTCCTAGTATTCTGCCTCTTTTATCTCATACTGACAATTGCATTGGTATGTATTGATCTATATGGTAAGATTATTCCACTTCCCATAAACATAATAGGCTAGAAAACAGTAATAAATTCTCTGTGTGTATAGTAAAACCTCTTAAAACTTAGTGGCATAGAATAATACTCCTTTTAATTGTTTACATTTTTATGGGTCAGGAATTTTGAAAGGATTATTCTTAAGGTTCTTTTGATCAAATTTTGATAATTCAGATTTGTTGGACTATATAACGTGTCTTCTGTGTAGCTGTACTCAGTCTGTAAATGGCCCACACTCAAAGATTCAAGAGGTCTCTGCCATGTATTTGAGGCTTTGATGCTGTCAGCTGGGACATTTAATTACCTTGAACATGATCTCTTTCCAAATGTGTCCTCATTTATCAGAGAGTAGCCACAAATACCTCACAATTCCATCAATATAGTCCCGGCATCTGTACAGCATGGTACCTCGTTTCAGAAACTAAGCTCATAAAACAGAATGTTCCAGCCCTAAAAAAAAAAAAGTATTTTTTTTTACAGTTTAGGGATGGAACTGAAAAGCACCACTTTGTTCACCTGATATTGATAAAAGAAAGTCACAGAGCCAGTAGAGATTTAAAGTGAGGGAAAGATAGGACATGAATATTGGGAGGTGTGGTAATTATGGGTTAAAAAAACAATTTATGACACAAATATCTTCATGCTTTAGTAAATTCATAGAAAGGGAGAAATTTATTAAAAATTTATACTATATTCCTCTTACAACAGAACTGAATTTTTTAAAGGATATTTGTATGAATAAAGGGAACCTATTACTCTTTTTTTGCCCAGAATTTCCATGAGTTTCTTCTTCCATAAAATGAAATAACAGCCTAAAGAAAATACATTAGGAACTTCTAGATAATTTTTATACTGAAATCTACTTGGGAAGTAAATTTTCATCAAGAGTTCTAGGATTTCTCCCAACTCTAGTATTCTTGGAATTATTGTTTTTTTCCTTATTACTAGCTAGAGAATTTTACAAGATAAATTAATAACATTCTTCTTATTTGGTGCTTTCATTTTTTTCTTTTATTCTTATTGAAATTTTCAGTTTTTCATATATTTTCTTAGTAGATGCCAAGGTAGATAAAGACTATTTTGCAAGGTATCCTTCTTTGTGGGATCAACAAATATCCCATTACTTGCTGTGCCCACCTGTTCCCTGTATCCCACAGTGTTTCTCCAACAGGGAAGTTCCTCTTGGCTTCTGCAATTGGCTATTCATAGTAGAATGCATATGGAGTACTAATCGGAATGTATTACATTAGAAAGTGCCAAAAAGATATTGTCACACTGCAGGCCAGACCTCGGGCTCTCCTCTCCTGCTGCCAGTGCTTGCATCCCAGTGATGACTTCATGAGAGCAGAAGCAGCAGGATAAGGTGGAGCAAGAGGAGGGACTCACACTAGGTGACTGAGTGGCTCTCTTGGCCTACTGCAGGCGTACTGTTGGTTTCTGCTAGTACAAACTGTTGGGTATTTCTTCTCATTTTCTCTTCACCTTTTTTGAGCATATGTAAAAACTACAGCCAAATAATTTTCTTCTCTCAATAAAGTTGATGCTATAAAAATAGCAAAGAGCAAGAATGTCAGTTTTCTCAGCACTAAGGAGAAAAAAAAATGTTTTTGATGCTGTCATTTTCAAATTTTACCGAACTCTTCTTGGAGAGAGTATTATGTATATGTGTGTGTATGTAAATATATATCTACATACACACACACACACACACACACACATATATATATATATATATATATATATATATATATAAATTATGAATTTATAAATGCTTACAAATACCATGAACATTATAAAAACTTGGGTATGTTTAACATAATATTATAATACATTGAAAGTTCTCTTTTGGTATGTACCATCCCTAACTTTGCATTTGCATGCTTTCATGCCAGGTAAGTCAGCACAACAGTAAGGAGGACTATTCCTGGAAGCTATTCTTGTACCTGGAAAATATCTTAACTATTAGTGTCCTACCATTTCCATCTAATAAGCACTATCTCAGTGTAAGTACTCTGATGAATGTTGAACACATGAATCTCTAAAACTTTTTTATCAAACTTTAGAGTAAGTACCATGATCTCCATTTTACAAATAGAATAACTAAAGCTCCTAAATGTGAAGCACTTTACAAAGGTCAAATCTGTAACTAAAATCAGGATTCATATGAATGCTTTTCTGCCTCATGTAAAACCACCATGTTCGTGAGATGGCTTTTATAAAGATTAGTGTTTCAAAGAGGAGCAAGATAGCCAGGAAGAGATATATAGCAACTGGAGGAGTCACTCTCAGAGCACAGGGCTGGACAGGAAAAATGGTCACACGACAAGATTTGATATGACTATTTATTCACACCTCACTTCCCTGTTTTCACCTGCTCATATCAGATTCACATTCAGTTTCTCCAACTCTAATCTAAAGGATTGAAATAATTGAATTAGGTCTGTTCTTTCTTCAGTGAAATTTAAGGAAAAAAAGTGACACTGAACAGTGGTCACTTTGAGAAATGAAGATTTATTGTAAAAAATCTGTAAGTAGTGGTGCTGAAAATGAATCAATTTATCTCATATAAATTATAATTATAGCTACTTCATGTGAATAAGTGCATGGAATGGATTAATAGACAGGTCTCTTGTAATTTTTGAGAAAAAATTATCTTCATTTCAAAGTGAAGAGAAAACAGCCAATTTCAAAAAGATACAAATGTATGAAAACTAGTCAAGAATATCAGTACAACTTGTGTGAAATGTTGAATTTCTATCTGGCAGTCATAAAGCTCTGACCATCTACATGAATTGCCATCTAGCTATGCACCCTTCCGCACCTCCAAAATCAAGAGCGGCATGACCTGCAACTCCAGAGTTGAAAGTCACTCATAATATCAAACTGTCTTTTCAACATATAAAGTGTTAATAACCCCTGTACTTGGGACAAACATATGTGCAGAATGTACTAGAAAGTCCATAATATTCATACTGAGAAGATGCCCTTTATCTTAAGGAAGAAACAAAGTCAGAAGCACAGTATATGATCCTGACAGGCTCCTTGAAAATGTAATTATTTTCAAATGCTCACAAATGCAGGGGTGCTTCCTTTTGTACATACTGCATCTGAGTAAAATTAGCAGAAGTAGAGGAGACTGTCTTAGAATAACACCACTTTTCCAAAAATGAATGTTCACTTTGACACTTAGTAAATGATAACATCAGATCAATGTGTGGATGAGGGCAAATGCTTAGATGGCTATATGAAAGTTATTTGAACTTAGTTACATTAGTAAAATATGTGAAGCCAATAATTTGCCCAGCATATATTATAAATCACTAATAAGTATTTATATTATAGGACTTATGTATCATCTTCAACAGTAGAGGTACCATACAGAGAAAAGAGTCATGTTTCCTTATTGCCAGTATTGTTCAGTTTATATCATCATCAACACCATCATCATCAACTTCATTGCTATCATAATGGCAACTAATTATTTAGTCTGTGCTTGTTATAAAATCCTATGCAATACCATATAGATACAGTTATTATGTATATAATAGACATGCGCAAACACACACACACACTGAGAGGAGACATTACTGTCTTGAAAATGTAAGCCTGGATTTAAAGTGGTTTATGAGCATCAATATTGTTTTATATATATTTATATTTATATATATATATATATACATATAAATATGTGTATATATATACACACACATACATATATACATATATTATAGATTTTTAAAACAATATTATAATATATGTTCTAAGTATTTTATACTAAGTATTAATGTTATAATGAATCTCTTTGGAACAAAAATATACATCTGACTCAGTGTCAATTTCAAGATTGAACTTCTTACCTCATTCCTCTATTTTTTAAAATTTAAATATCAAATTCATGTTTAGCCAGAATTGAGTCAAAATGCATAATCCCTGTGCTTAAGCTGAATGTATTAAAATGTCTGAAAACACAGACAAATAAATGAAAGACTAGAAAATAAATTCAGGGACAGGAAAGGGCCCCATGAGATTCAATTATTTGTGAAGCTCTAGTGCAAGAATTTTAGAGGGACATTGGCAATGGGAAAGCATATTAACACATTCAGAGTAAGGTGAATGACCAGGCCATGCCAACAGTATGATGAGGGGAATAGAAAAAGACCCGACTTCAGAATGATGAGTAAACACCAGTGCAGCTAAATAAAAAAAAAAAATCAGAAGAACATTGGGAAATGTAAACCTCAGCAGATGCAGCATTTCCAAACTAAAAGTTGAAGGAACCGGTGAGGGATTCAAAGTTCTGAAAGAGAGATGAGGAATTTTCTCACTGAGAGGAGACACTGAATTCTAGGCAATGTATATCTGAACTATAAAGGAATTCATGAGTTTCAACAGTATTATATTTGCTAGTTGCCTGGGAACACAGAAATCTGGAATTGGGAACTCAGACTAGCAGGAAGGGGAGCAGACTGGGTATATGTGAGTTGGAGAACTGAGGTTTATGTTCAGACTATGGCCACAGAAAAGGCAATCAGAGTTTTAAAAGATAGCATCTGTAGGGTGCAGCAAACTTGGGGTATGATGAGATTGCAAATGAGCTTGCTGGTCATATCACTTTGTGTGGGGAATTATAAGTGGATCTGATTCTATTGTTCTACATATGTGGATTCTCAGCTTCAAGGAGCTGGAGAAAACAGAGGCAGGTTGAGGAATTCATGGTTCATGTGTGCACTGCAAATTAATGTCACGTGACACAGGAGACAGAGTGCAGAAGAGATACAGATATGCCTGCAATTCAGAGGTGTATTTTTTTTTAAGAGCAGTAACAATGGCAGAAAGAATGATTGAGGTTTTGCTTTTGCCAGGCACTGAACTAAGCACCTAACTTAATTCCTTTAGAAAATTTCTTTTGCCAGGGAGTTTACTAAGGTTTAGAAAAGTTAAGTTAGTAGAGACCGACCCAATATGGAACCAGAGCTAGTCACACTGTATCTGATCCCAAAGCACTTTGGACACCATATTGCCTCCCACGGTTTTAATCAAGGATAGATTCAGAATATTAAGAAAATAAATGTGATGAGCTTCTGTTTAGATATGGTTACAATGAGGTGATTGCAAGTCCTTCAAGTAGACAAATAGAGGTAAGGCTAGAGTTTGGGAGAGATGGAGTTTGTGAGTGCAGATGACTATCTACAAATCTTACAAATAAAAGATTTCAATTGAGGTCCCAAGAGTGATGGGAATTCCTTAAGAAAGAAAAACATACAGAGAAGGACAGAGGGTCAGTAGGTTGCATGGGAACTAGCAGAGCATAAGAAAGCATAAAGAAAGCCAAAGAGGGCAGAGATATAGAAGAAGGAGGCCTAACGTTGGAAAGTCAAGATAAGGATACCTGTGGAAGGAATCCTCCTTATTCTATTACTTAATGGTTTCCAGTAATGTAGAATGAGAACAGCTGGCTCTATTGATATGCAAATACTTAGAATACAAATATAGAGATCTCAAAAATCGAATGTTTTCAAACACAAAATGTTTTGTGAAAAAAGAATATAATATTCATTTGTGTAATGAACTGTTAGAAGTAAATAGGGTTCTCAGTATAGAATGAAAGAATATAGCTTTAAAACATAAATAATCTACTTAGCCAAGGGACTGTATAATACATAGAATGGCTATTATGTTAGGCTTTTATGATTTGGATGTTTCCTTGCAAAGTGAATAAGAAGCATAATGGGCTTTTTACCTTTTCCTGACTTAACTGAATGCCCTCAGAACTCCCTTCAGAAGCAAGGCTCTTTTCCCCACAATGTGATGATGATGGTGCTGGTGGCTAACATTTATTAAATACATACCATCTGTCAGTGTTCTTGTTTTTAGATAATGTTCATTTAACCCTCACTTCAACTCTATAAGAGAGAAAGTGTTAGCCTTATTTTTTAAGATGAGGAAATGGAGGCATAGATAGGGTAAGTAGCTCTCCCCAGATATTAGCAAGCCATGGATTTCAAACCACGAAGTCTGACTCAGCAACATTCTCCCATACAGACTCTTGTAGAATCAAGAAAACCATTTATGCCATTGGAGAAAGTTTTCCACAGGAAGATCTATATCACTCTGCACTCACAGTATTTACTTGCTTATAAAATCATCAACAGAACTACCAAAAATAGTATTATTTATTCAAAGAGGTTGAGATGCATATACCTGGGAGAACACATGTCCTATAAAGGAAAATGATAGAAAATATTGAGAAAGAATTTAATTATCCTGAAAAAAAAAACAATTTATATGAAAACCTTTAAAAGTGGAAGCCAATTAGATATATTCCATGCTTGTATAATTATGTCAAAGTGGATTCTACTGTTATGTATAATTTAAAAGAGCCAATAAAAAAAGCTAGTATGCAAATTAAAAAAAAAAGAAAAGAGTAGAAGCCATAACTCACAAGCAGGAAGACCTAATAGGTACCCAGCTTACAAAGTTTGTGGAGCATGTTGTACTCCATGAATAGGATCCTGTAGAAAGGATTCTCCCCACCCTTTCCCAACGGCTTTCCTCCTACCTTGGCTTTTCATGCCCCAGTCCAGCCCATTTCATCCATTGATCCATCCTGCCTCAGAGGTGAATTTCCAAACACAAACTGAATCATATACCCCTTCTTTAAAAATATTCCCCAATTGATGCTTTATAATTGCTCCAACATGACAAATACAGCTTCAAAACTGTCCCCAGTGCCTCCTATCTCCTTCCCTTTCATTTTTTGCCTACATGAAGAGTGTCCCCAACTTGCCATTACATGAACACAACTAACACTTTGAACTCACCAGGCCTCTAAAATTCTATTTCTATGTCTAAAATACCTTTATCTTTCTCTGCCTCTCAAACACCTATTTACTCTTGGAGACAAAATAAAAGTTTATTGTGAAGATTCAACTAACACCATGTCCCTCTTCCAGTTCTTCTCTTCTCAGGCTCTTTAAGCACAGTGTGCATCATTTCCTTATAAAACTCCTCCCACTTTATTAAACATTTAGAGACCCTACCAAATTGTAGCTCTTCAAAGAAAGACTTTTATTTATATTCTGAGTAAGCAGAGTGCTTAGAATAAAGTAGACTTCAGTGATTGTTTCTGCAATCGAAATAAAGGCAAAACCAATGAGTTTCAAAAATATGATTTATTTTTAGCAGTTGATCTTAAGCCACTAGTATAGTTAAGCCTATTAAGTATACATAAGTACATATTTTGTGAAGAGCTATCAATTGGGGGGAGAAATAACTGTTTGAAAAATCATTGCAAAATACTTGTACATATTAGTGTCCAGGATGATACATAATCTTTGTTGACCCAGCCAAATGACCTTGACAATTTAAGTTTTAGAGATTTAGGTTTCTAATCTCTGAAACAAATTGTACACCCTATACTCCTAATTCAGAAGGCAGTCATGAAATGGAAAAGCAATGATATACCTCAAAGCCATAGAGCAGGGCATCCAGGAGAGCCTAAGCAGGCTGGTCTTTGATGTCTCACCAGGACATAGGCACAAGATGAAAGGCTAGCTTAAAGTGGGGAGCAGAAATCAAGTACTAAACTCTGGCAGAGAGTTCTGGACCTTTCACTCAGTAGGAAAGGCAGAGGTGTTAGTCTCACAGGAACTGGAGACAAAAGCGAAACATGCCGCAGGAAAAAAAGAATGACACATATCACTTTAAAAAACAATTTTGCTAGCCGGGAACCTTGGTGCATGCCTGTAATCCCAGCAGCTCAGGAGGCTGAGGCAGGATGAGTTCAAAACCAGCCTCAGCATCTTAGTGAGGCTCTAAGCAACTTAATGAGACCCTATCTCTAAAAATATAAAAAGGTCTGGGGATGTGGCTCAAATGAAATTTGTGCCCTCACTAATGTAAATGTTTCCTTCTTACATAACATTTAGAGAGGGAAAATAATTCTTCTAAAAACTCAGGAGAAATATTTTTCTAGTGGGAATTACATATTAAAAGCAATTGCATTAAAATGTGCCAGTGGTTCAAAACTGATTCACTTTATTTTCACATTAGTTGTTTTTTTTTTTTTTAAGATTCATTTAGTATGTGATTTCAATGATATTTAACAATATCAATTTTAAAACTAATGCATGCAGAAACGTCTTAGTTTTGCAAAGTTCAGTTGTTTTAAAGTCCCTTTAGCATCATTTACAAATCCCTACTTTAGCCATAATAATAAAGTGTAAAATTTTAAAATATAGTATAAAATTTGAGCATGTAATTTAGATGTAGTGAGTGGTTGCTATCTGACCTAGATATACTTCCCAGTGATAAATCATTTAAATTTTGGAAAGATGTATATAAATTTTAAATATGGTTTGAATAATTCCATTAAAGGGAACAAATTGGCTTATGCAAAATAGACTTTGATATTTTTCCTTCTAATGGTTTCTTACTGTTGCCAGGGTTTATTTAATTAATTTGTAAATCATATTGAAACCTTTGTCCTCCAACAGTAATGAAACTGCAGACTATTTCAGCATTATGATTTTTAGAAGAGCTTCTATATGACTCTAGGAGCAAAATATAACAAAGAAGTTATAGTAGGTCATCATCTTGAAGTTAATAAGATTACATATTGTAGTATCATCTATATTTAAGTTAATTTTGATAGCTTAATGACTATATTTTTGCATCTATGCAATTCTCCCTTACAATATGAAGTGAAGTTCTGCCCTAGACCTGTTAGATTGTGTTTGTCCATTGATTTTACGGATGAAAGTTCTTTAAAATCTTAGGGTTAGAATATGAGGATTTGGAATTTCCATAAGACCTTTAATTTATTGAAAACCACTTGGGGTGGGGGAGCTTGTACATGAAGTGACCCATAATGTCACAGACTTTATTAAGTCTTGAACAGCTGCCAAGAAGGAAAGGACAGCTTCTTCTGGATATGGAGATATCTAAAGATGAGAATTTCACTTTGTGTTAAAAACACGGTTTGGGGTTTGTTCATTTTGTTTTTCTCTCACCAGCTCACCAACCTAGCAGCAGATATGATTTATAACATGTTTCACACTGATTATACATTTTAAATCTCATGTGACTTATTTTACTTATGATTCATTTTTATTGTTTTATCCACAATAGATACCTCAAAATTATCAATATAGTTCTTCAAAAATTCAAAACCAAATATGATTGTCTTTTTTGTCATAATCTTAGATATTTGACCCTTACTGATAATTTATTAAAGAAGCATTCTATTTGTATAAGGTAAAATTTTAATAGTTTTTATAAAAACTTATTAATAAAACTATCATTAACAGACATTAACAATTATGAGAGGTTTTTAATACCCTCTGAATATTCATTTATCAACTGCATACCGTACTTTTTTGGGGGGAAGGGTGCTGAGGATTGAATTCTGGGGCACTCAACCACTGAGCCACATTCCTAGCCCTTTTTTGTATTTTATTTAGAGACAGGGTCTCATTTAGTTGCTTAGGGCCTCTCTAAATTGCTGAGGCTGGCTTTGAACTACCTATCCTACTGCCTGGCCTCTAAGTGACTAGGATTACAGGCTTGAATACTGTACTTTTAACCCATTTATACTATGTATCTTTTCCTTAACCAGGCAAAGATCTATTAGGCAATCAATATTTAATCATCTTTAGACTTTTATAATTATTTGCCAACATGCATTTAATACACTCTCAAATACCTAAAAGAATTAGAAATTATTTTGCTGTTTCCTTCTTATTTATTCACAAACATTAAAGAATATTAGAAATGACCAATTTCCATATGTAGATATTATAAGCATTGTTCAACTTTACTGAATTTGTTCATAGTTATAACAAATTTTGGATAGACTATTAATTTAATTTTTCTACACAAAAGATTATGTCAATTGCAGACACTAAAAATCAACTACATTAAAAAGATATTTAGCCGGGCATGCTGGCACACACCTGTAATCCCAGCTGCTTGGAAGGCTGAGGCAGGAGGATCATGAGTTCAAAGCCAGCCTCAGCAAAAGCAAGGTGTTAAGCGACTCAGTGAGATCCTGCCTCTTAATAAAATTCAAAATAAGGGAGATATGGCTCAGTGATTGAGTGCCCCTGAGTTCAATCCCTAGTACCAAAAAAATAAAAAAGAAAGATATTTAAAAATGATTCTATACACAATACACAATAGCAACAAAGAAATTAAATATTTAGGAATAAATATAACTAATGAGGTAAAAGAGCTATTTACTGAAAACCGTAATTACTAATGGAAGATATTGAAGAAAACCCAAATAAGTTAAAGGTAAGCAAGGTTTATAAATTAAGTGAATAAAATGTCCATAGTTACAAAAGCAATATATAGATCAAAATTATAAAGGCATTTTTTCATATAAATAACAAAATTTCTAAAATTTGTAAGGAACCACAGAAGAGTCCAAATAGCCAAAGCAACCTTTGGTAAAAAGAATGAAATGAGAAGTCTCTGACTATCTGATTTCAAATGATTACAAAAAGCTTTAGAAGTTTAAGAAAGCTATAAATCAAAACAGAAAGAAATGGACTAACAGAACAGAATAAATCGATGCATATATGATCCACTCATTGTTAAGAAGGGCACCAAAAATAGGAAACGGGAAAAAGAAAAACCTCTTCAATAAATTGTGCCTGGAATACTGGGTGCATGGAGGCAGAAAAGATGGTAGAATGAAATGGAAATTGTTACTCTAGGTACATGTATGACTGCACGTACGATGTGACGCTATGGTGTGACCACTGAAATGAAAAGTTGTGCTGCAATTGTTTACAAGGAATCAAAATGCATTCTGCTGTCACATATGCCTAAGTAAAATTAATTAATTAATTTTAAAAAACTGGCCATCTACACACAAAAGAATGGAATGTCTATTATGAAAAAACAAAAATTTTGCAAGTGTTCACAGAATGTGGAGATAAGGGAAACTGAACACTATTGAAGTAAATATACATTGGCAAGTCATTATGGAAAACAGTATGAGATTCCTCAATAAATTAATCATGGAACTACCAAATGACCCAGCAATACCATTTCTGGGGTTTGCTGGATGTATATCAAAAGAAAATGAAAGAAATTAAGTAATTAAGAAATTAAGCAATATTTGCATCCTCTTTCATATTACAATAGGTAAAATATGCTAAGTATCCATGGACAGAGGAATAAATAAG
The DNA here is from genome assembly GCF_021218885.2 of Marmota monax. Classification (NCBI taxonomy): domain Eukaryota; kingdom Metazoa; phylum Chordata; class Mammalia; order Rodentia; family Sciuridae; genus Marmota; species Marmota monax. Next base: position 1,575,983 of record NW_026693208.1, on the reverse strand, counting down.
GGAAATGCAAGATTTAATATATATATGATTTTATAGTTATAATTATACATAATTATACATATGAGTTATATATTATATATTTACATATATTTAATATATAACTATAATATATATACTATATATGTATATATGTGTGTGTGTGTGTGTGTGTATATATATATATATATATATATATATATATATAGAGAGAGAGAGAGAGAGAGAGAGAGGGTTTAGATGTGGTGTTGCCCAAAGGCTTATGTGTAAGACAATGCAAGAAGTTTCAGAGGAGAAATAATTGGGTTGTAAGAATCTTGACCCAATCAGTTAATCAGGGATTAACTGAGTGGTAACTAAAGTGGTAGGGTATGGCTGGAGGAGGTAGGAAAGGAGCTGATTTGGGGGTATATATTGTGTATCTGGCCAGTGGAATCTCTCTCTCTGTGCTTCCTGATCACTATGTGAGCTGCTTCGCTCTGCCACACTCTTCCACCAATGATGTTCTGTCTCACCTTGAGTCCTGAGAAATGGAGTCAGCCTTCTGTGGAGTAAGACCTCTGGAACTGTAAGCCCTCAAATAAACATTTCTTCCTTTAAAATTATTCCAATCAGATCTTCTAGTCACAGCAGGAAAAAAGCTGACCAAAACATGTATATAATTCAGCCATAAAAAGATGGAAATCTGCCATTTGAGACAGAATGGATGAACTAGAGGATATTATGCCAAGTGAAATAAGACAAATACTATATAATCTCACATATATTCAATCTAAAAAGTCGAACTCAAAAACAGAGGGCTCAGGGTAGACAAATGTTGACAAAAAATATGTATATTAGCATGTCCATGAGTCTCTACTTCATATATTCTTTTTCAGTAAAGATAGTTCTTTACGTAAATGATGTATTGTTACTACTATATACCATTCTGACTACTTTCCTGCAGGATTCTTGGCTAGCATAGTGGCCATGGAAAGTGTTTGATCCATTATTTCTCCTTTAGAAGGAGTCCTTTGGAGTAGGAATGCCCTGTGCAATTTTGAAAGAATATTCTTAAAAAGCATTGGATTGTATAGGTGCTGAGAATGAAATATTTTTATATCATTCAGGCTATCACAGTAAACTAGTCTGTCAATAGAGTAAATGTAAAGTGACTATGAATAAAATATATAAGAATCACAAATGAAAAAGAGGGTGGATGCCACTTTGGGCTAGGCATAGAAATAACTTCAATGTGCTCTAGAGACAGCAGTGCTTACATTATCATAACAGTTTTACAATTGATGCTTTGGGGACTGCTCTAGCACATGCTAGCATAAGCCTATATATGGTATAATATACAAACTACATACTGTAAGTTTTTAACACTTTTGATGATTTTATGAGCGGGTGTTTTCACATGATTAATTTATTTTTAAAAGTATTTTCATTTCCTGAGCTAAAATGAACAGTAGTTGTATGAGCATATGGGGGGGGGGGGTTGTGTATGGAGGGAGTGAAAGTGTGTCAATTACAGAGATATGAGTACAAATAAAACAGAACTGAGTAGAATGTAAGATGAAACAGCAACTGAGGAAGTAGGCATTAAAATAAGAAAACACAGTGATGTAGAAGCTACAATGGTGGGATGCCATTAACTTAAGATCTGCTGTATTTAAGACACTGTGTGAGGGACAATATTGGGGTCAGTTCACAAAACTCAAATAAAAATTTTAAAATGCTGAAAAGTAGAATCTAGTCTAGTCAACATAGATAGACCTACACAACTCAGATCACCTGAGGAAAGTCACTGGGTGAAATCATGGAGGTAATGCTGTTGAAGTTTGCAGTAAGAGGTAATAAACTGAGCATACACAGGAAAGCAGCTATTTTTTTTTCAGGAAATAAGAAGATTTGTGTGTGTGTGTGTGTGTGTGTGTTTTCACCTTGTCTTAATGAAACCCTCTTCAGATTCATCACAGCTATTCTTAAGCATTCAGTTGTGATTTTGTGAACTTTCAATGTGTCTGGGGAAAGACTGAAACATTTGAAAAACAGTGATGTGTTCATTGCATAAATGACTTAATAAGCAGTCTGCCACTTTGTGTTTTGTCAAACTTTACACTACCTAACACATTAGAACATACACTGCAAGACATTTAGAAGCATTAAGTTACAGATGATTTCATGACATAATAGATTTATTTTCTGACTCTCATTTCCTATCTACTTCACCAGAAGTATGGTAAGACTCATTTAGGGGGAAAAATGACCAAATATAGGAAAAACAAAACCACACACATATATTGAAAGAAATTAGAAGTAGTGAGGATCAGATATTTTAACCAATCAGAGCTGATTCAAATGTTTTCTTTGGTAAGCAAATAAAGTTAAAAATTCATTGGTGACATGTACCTATATAGGTAAGACAAAAGAAAAATTACATAAGCCTTCTGGTACTTGATATGGCCTTTGTAGTATGCTGGAGGGCTAACAGGAAGGACTACCAAGCAGATTCTTTCAGTCAGAATTAGCAGAAAATTCTCTGACCTCAGTTCACTTGCACTCTAAAAATCCTAATGGTGTGAAGAGAAGTCGATTTCCAGCGTCATCCACTCTGTAAACCAGGGGTCTTCATGAATCTGAAAACTTTCCTAATGAAGTTTAAAGAGCAAGACACAAATATTATGAAATATGTTTCATTGGGGCTCTTTTTACTGACAAGTTCTCCATCAGACTTGGACTCTGATAATAAATGAAAAGGTAGCTATACTCACACTGTGTGCACTCCCACATACTCAAATCTTAAAACAGCAGAATTTTAAATCTTTTAGAAATTTTAACAATTTTTTTTTAAATTAAAAACTCCTCTCTAAATACAACAGCTTATGAAAGATACAGTTTCATACAGTAGTGTTTATAGTCACAATTACCATAGGCCTAAATTAGGGTAATTTGAAGAAATGAGTGAAAGTTCCTCGATTAGTATTAGCAGGGTCTAAATTGAGCTGATTATAGGGTTGAACAGAGGAAAAAAACAAAAGCATTAATTATATACATTACTCCATAGCTGTGCAAAGTTGGAAATTGACTTTCAGAATTACCACTGATTTCCTTATGTTTTAGTAACATACTCATAGGAAAATAAAGAATAAATCTTGCTCAGTAATAAAAATGCCATGTAATTTAAAGAGACTGTACTATAAATAATAGGGTAAGAGAAAGGATTAATACAATAACATATTATGTACCATGAAACCTTAATGGTAAAACAAATCTGGAAAATGAATTTGTCTTAATTTTTATTGTAGGTCCATATTATTTTGAGGCTACCTGAAATTGCTTCTGATGGTTGCTTACATTAGACTGTGAATTGCTGATTACTTTTTATTATAACTGAGTTTTCATTTTAAAATATAAGGCATAGGGTTTGTTTATAATACATAGAGCTCTAGTTTATTATTCCAACATTTTCATTTTTATCTCTAAGTTACAATGTCACTTTTGCTGTCAGAACTATTAGGCTACTAGTTTCTCTTCATTTACAGTGAGCTGACTTACTGTTATGACCAATCATGACAGCCGCTCCTCAAAACAGCAGATTAATCGGGGCCTACTTTGCCCTTCTTAGGAAACAAAGCCAATTCAGATCATTCGGAGCATCTATTTATATGTGCTCTTGGGAGTGAAAGAACATGCAATTTGTCCTTCAAATCTTCTTTCATTCTTTTTTAAAGAAACACAAAATCTGTTTATTGCTTTTGGAAGTATGGTGAGTTGGATAATATTAATTCTGCCTATCCAAGACCAAGATGGATCCAAGGTAGATCTTCTAAGGTCTTCTTTGACTTCTTTTTTTAGGGTTCTGTAATTTTCATTATATAAATCTTTTGCCTCTTTCATTAAGTTGCTTCCCAAGTATTTTATTTTTTGAGGCTACTGTAAATGGGGTAGTTTTCCTCACTGATATACAGAAATGCTTTTGATTTATGGGTGTTGATTTTATATCTTGCTTCTTTCCTGAATTCATTTATTAGTTCTAGAAGTTTTCTGGTGGAACTTTTGGGGTCTTCTAGGTATAGAATCATATCATCAGCAAATAGTGCAAATTTGAGTTCTTCTTTTCCTGTGTGTATTTCTTTAATTTGTTTTATCTGTCTAATTGCTCTGGCCAGCATTTTAAGAACAATGTTAAATAGAAGTGGTGAAAGAGGGCATCCCTGTATTGTTCCAGTTTTTAGAGGGAATGCCTTCAATTTTTCTCCATTTAGAATGATGTTGGCCTGGGGCTTAGCACAGATAGCCTTTATGATGTTGAGATATATTCCTGTTATCCCTAATGATGTTTTGAACATAAAGGGGTGCTGTATTTTGTCAAATCTTTCTCTGTGTCTATTGAGATGATCATATGATTCTTATCTTTATGTACACAATGGAATATTACTCAGCAATAAAAAAGAATAAAATCATGGCATTTGCAGGTAAATGGATGGAGTTAGAGAAGATAATGCTAAGTGAAATTAGCCAATCCCCAAAAAAACAAATGGTGAATGTTTTCTCTGATATAAGTAGGCCGATTCATACTGGGTTGGGAAGCGGGAGCATGGGAGGAATATATGAACTCTAGATAGGGCAGAGGGGTTGGAGGGGAAGGGAGTGGGCATGGGGTTAGAAATGATGGTGGAATGTGATGATCATTATTATCCAAAGAACATGTGTGAAGACAAGAATTGGTGTGAATATGCTTTATATACAACCAGAGACATGAAAACATTGTGCTCTATAGGTGTCATAAGAATTGTAATTCATTTCACTGTCATGTATAAATTTTTTTAAAAAAGAAAGAAAGAAACATAAAAGTGCTTAAACATCATCCATGGTGCTAGGGTTTGGATTTAAACATGGCCCAAAGGTCCAGGTGTTAAAGGCTTAGTCTCTTGTTTGGCACTATTGGGAGGCTAGAAACTTTAAGAGGGGGCCCTAGTTTTAGATTGTAGGGGACATTGGAGCTGCAGGCCCTTCTCTTCCTCTGTTTCCTGGCTACTGTGAAGTCAGCAGCTTCTGCTGCTGCATTCGCCTGCCATGGTGTATTGCCTCTCCATGGTGCTAAAATCAACATATAATCAACCACAGAATCCAAAACTGTGAGCCAAAATTAACCTGTCCTTTCTTTAAATTGATAACCTGGGGTATTTTATCACAGTAAAATAAAGCTAACTAGCAAGTGGGTTTTCATAAGAATGATAGCTAAGTTTGAATTAATTGGGTTAATTACTCAGAGTGTGTAGAAATATCAACAAACAGATTAAAAATGGCAACTGGGACATAAGAATACTGGTAATAAATTAAAAAGTAAATTTCTAAAATTACTAACCTAGTTTAAAACTTGCTTCATATTACCTATGGGATTGTTGAAGTCACTCTTTATTAGTTACTTGTTTCTAGTAAAACTAAATATCTCCCACTTCTTTTTCTACAACGATACTAACTAATGAAGAGAAAAGAATTTTCACTGTCATTTAGCACTCCCCAGCATGAGAAAAAGGCTTTTCATGTAGAAAAGAAAAATGTCTTTAAATATTGATAAAATAGATTTCAGAAGAGCAATAATCACCAGCAATTCTCAGAGAGAGAAAATGTTAGTCATCGATCCTCTTCTCCTTAGGACATAAACTGCTTTGGAGCAGAGAATCTCAAGTAGAAACAGTACACGGAAAACCCTTTCTGATTTTGCAGATCCATAATTGCTCCCTGTGGCCCCAGAAGAGAAGTCTGTGCAGCATGCTAAATCAGATTCCTGTCCTCTTGCCATTTCATTCCCAGCATGGTTTTAGTTTTGCTCAGCTGCTGCTTGCAGCAGAATTCACTGCATCTTCTGCTGCTTCAAGCCTTCAGTGACCATCTTCTGCAAAGTAGATGATCAGTGACTTACAGAACACAGTCATCAGCAATTTTGGATTCTAAGATGCCATGCAACGTAGGAAGCATGACTCCTGAGTCATGAAGATCAGAAAGAGGAAGTCAAAAAGAAACAAATGCTGGAAATTAAATTTTAAAATGTCATCAGCTATAAGACTCATCATGATCTTAGAGATGATAAGATAGAAAAATGAGAGACTTTGAATGGACAAAATATGATAATATGAAAAATTATTCTTACTAAATCCTGAATGACTTTCTCATTTCTAAAGATGATATAACAGAACCAGGCTAGCTAGAGGGAAAACAGTATGATAAAAGTAAACAATCATCTTTAATTTTTAAGGGATTATCTATGTAAAGCAAACAGAAGCCACCAAAATCAGAAATTCTGAAGCTGTTTAAACAAACACCTCTTCACTCCACTATACTTCACTTTATTCTTAATCATATCTTCTTCATCTGTGGAAATCTGCCTTTATTCCCAGGGACTATGGTGCACATTAAAATTTGTGATATGCCAAACTAGAACATGCAATGCCCTGTCCTTGAGGGAGGAAGGTAAGATGTATGAAGACCTAGTAAAAGTTTCTAAAGATTATTAATCTGCTTTGTCCTGTGAAGTAATAAAATTAACTTAGAATCTACTAACTTAGAATCTATCCACTTATAGAATTGCTAAAGGACGACAGAAAAATATGCTTAAATATCATAAATGTTTTTGGAATAAAAAGCCCTGTTTTGTCTCTCTCTCAAATACTACTACAAGATAAGATTGCATATATGAAAAAAAAAAGTAAATTTTGGGAACGGATCTTGATTAAAGCATAAGAATGTTGAAGTAAGGTGTTGTATTCAAATGTATACAAAATCATATATTCTGAAAGTAAGAACTTGTACATACACATAACCGCACCTTTACATATTCATAATTAAGAACAGGAATAGGCTTACAAAGTGTAATACATAAATCTTAGAAGAAAGGACAAGAGAAAAACACCATTGTATGTGTTTAGGCACAAAGCTCTTATAAATTACACAAAACCACACGTATCATGTTGTATTAACAGAAAAAAAAAAGAGAGAGATAAATTAGATGTGGTCAAAATTAAAATAGTTTGTCCCACTAACAGTGTTATAAAACTAATTTAAAAACAAACTATAGACTGGGAGAACATATTTGGAAAACACATAATTGACGAATAACTTATATCTAGATATATTAAGAACTGCGTGTATTTTTATTGTAAGAAAACAAACAACCTGATTTTAAAATGAGCAAAAGGCTTGAACAGACACATCACTAAGGAATATATTCTGATGGAATACAAACTCAAGATGTTCAATGTCAGAACATCATTTTAAATCACTGGGGAAATGAAAATTAAAACTGAAATGAGATTCTACTACACATTTATAAGAAAGACCAAATACACAATACTGATAACATCAAGTGCTAATGAGGACTGAGGAGCAGTTGAGACTCTCCTAATTTGATTCAGGGAATACAGAAGAGTGTGGGTACTTTGAAAAATGGTTTATCAGTTTCTCATGAAGTTCAACATACCCATATGACCCAGCAGTCCCACACTTAGGATTTACCCCAGAGAAATGAAAACCCAAACTCACACAAAAACCTGTAATGAAGATGATTTTAGCAATTCTATTCATAATTTCCAAGACCTGGACATATCTTGAAAACCTTTTGATGTGTAATTACATTTAAAAAGTTGATGTATTTATATATCAGAATATATATATATATATATATATATATATATATATATATATATAACAATAAAAAAGGATGAACTATTGGCCCAACTAATTATTTTATAAACTTCTAAGGCATTAGTAATAAGCCAATCTAAAAAGCTTATATACCTAATGATTTTATTAATATGATATTCCTGAAAAGATGAAATTATAGTAAAGATCAGTAGTTTCCAGGGATCAGAGTTGTGGAAGTCTGAGATTAGAAAGGGAGAGAAAAGTGAATTTTGAGGAGTAATGGAAATATTTCACATCTTTGTAGTAGTGAGAGTTACATGACTATACACATGTATATAAAGTCTATAATTTTACAACAAAAATATATTTTGATATATACTACTTTTTAAAATAAAATTAAAATATGAATCTGTGGGAAGAAAGAAAATAAATACCAGCATTCCTATCTGTGAGTATTTATCCAAAACAAGTAAAATGAGAATCTTGCATTCTCATGTTCACTGTAGCACTTTTTACTATAGTGCAGAGGTAGAATCCACTTCATGTCCATGGATAGATGAATGGATAAAAGAAAGGTGGCATGTACATATAATGGAATACCGTTCAGGCTTAAATTATGAAGATTCTGCTAGATGTGACAAAATAGGTGAGCCTTAAGGACATCATGATAAGTGAAATAAGCCAGTCATGGAGAACAAATACCACATGATTTCATTTCAATGAGTTGCCTAGTGTAGTCAAATTCAGGAAAGACAATTCAAGATGCTTTGAGAGGGACTTGGGTAGGAGAGGCTAGTTGCAATCAATAGGCATAAAGTTGCAACTATTTAAGGTGAATAAACATTACATCTGCTGTGCAACCTGGTGCCTACAGTTAACAATATTATACTGTACATACACAGAATTTGGTTAAGAGAATAGACCTCATATTGTGTTCTTACCACAATAAAACAGAATTAAAAAAAAAAAACAGAGATCAATATTGTTTTGCTCATTCTAGTTTCTGAAATTGTGGAAACAGCAAAAGTACTTCTTGTTTTCTCCAAATATTTTGAAGAAAATGAAATTATACACTCTGAATTTTGATCTTATTAAATGCCTCAGGTTGTTTAAAACTTCCCCCATCTCTTATTTTTTTCTATTCTTAATCATATCTTTAATTAAGTAACAGAGCCATTAGGTCAAAAGAAAATTGAGAAATCTTTCTAAGAAATTAAAATTTAAAAAATTGGTAAGCCACATACTTGAGGAAAAAAAAATGAAAGAACAGACTGACTTAAAAAAAACAGGAACTAAAAAAAAGTTTGTTTTCTAAGTATAATGTACTCAGTTATAAATCAATGAAATGATGTAATTTATCCTAGTTTCAAAAATGATTAAAATATTTTATTTGTTATTAATATCAAACTCAGATAACACTGATAAGAAAAGAACCTTTTAAAGTAGCAATTTTGTAGCACACTCCCTTTCCCCACACTACAGGCCCCAAAGGTATTTAGATTGTGACTTCAGGGCCACACAGGTAGACTGCTGGAGTTCCAGTGTTCTCACACATCATATCCAAGTGATGATACAGATCTCAGATTTCTGTAGGGAAACTGCTTAACAATGCATAGGCCTCTAAATTATTGAATACATTTATCTTTTTTCTTTATTCTTATCATTTTTAGGTATTCAACCAATTAGGTTGTGTAGTAGACATGTACAACCTAACTATATTTTATTTCAACTCGGGAAGAAAACATCTGTGTGGAATCAATGAAGTGACATGCATAAATCACCTGGAATAGTGCTGAGCAGTTCACAGGTGTTCATTATATACTTGTCTTTTAATTTTTTCCAGTCTAGAAAGGATAAGGTCTTCTGTCAAAGGGGATATAGAGAGTATTCCCTTCCACTTTCTTTTTTCCAGCTGTAATGGGTTGAGACTTAAATTTTACATTTTTCATATTCCCAATTAAAAGAGCAGGTAAAGCTTTTGTCTGTGGGTCAAAAAGAATGTAGGTGTCTGTGTGGTGACTTGGAAATTTTTAACTTTGTTTATTTCTATAATATGGTATAATTCCTTTTCTCCAAATGTAAACTGGAAATAAGCTACGTGCCAGGCTACAAAGAGAGAATAATAGAAAATAAAAAAGAGTTTTTTGAAGATGACATGTTCTGTTATTTATTTTTTTAATTTAGATTTCTACTGTTTCCTTTTGTGAAAATAAAACACATTCATATTTTTTTCATAGCTTGGACACAAAAAGGAGCTGAAAACACTGAATGTCCCAGTTTCTCAGAAGTGTCCATCCGATGAACAGCACTTTCTAAAAGCTAGTGGGACCAGGCTGAAATCAGATTTGTGGAGACAGAAAATGAAGATCAACAGCTCATGTGAATGTGCCTGTTACATCTGACAAGGCAGAGAATCCAGGGGCAACATCAATCCAGCCATCCAGCATCAAATGAAATCAAATAAGAAGAATCAAGTATGTAAGAACCCTGCAGACATAATCTATTTGGGAACATCCTGAAAATAAAATTAGTTAAATATCTTTCTTTACAATGTCTCTGAACATCTTCAAAATAGAATCACCATGAACAGGTTTTATGTAATTGAGAAATGATATGTCGGAATTTAGGTCATGAGTTCTTAAATAGTATCCCTTCTATTCTCATAGTCCCATGTCCTTTCTTTGTTTAGTCAGCTATCCTGCTCCATACTTCTTAGGGAGGCAGCAAATGAGAAATCTGTTAGAACTGTGTTAAACCAGATATGAATCCTTTATATCACTTTTTGCCCTAGAGGAAGTACCTCACATGATCTGAAACATACTATTTAAAGGTAGATAGATGCACCATCTCTCCTTCTGCTGTTCAGAATCAGGAAATAGGAGGGGGATTCCATTCCATATTTGGCAACCAAGAATAATAATATTAGGAAATCTCATGATGGCTTCTGATAACACATCTACTAAATACTTTAACAAACAAAACTCAACTCTTTGTAAAACTCGTAACTAGCATTCATTGAAAATTGATGGAGTTAGAGAAAATAATGCTAAGTGAAGTTAGCCAATCCCCAAAAACCAAATGCCAAATGTTTTCTTTGATATAAGGAGGCTGATTCATAGTGGGATAGGAAGAGGGAGTATGGCAGGAATAGACGAACTCTAGATAGGTAGAGTTGTTGGAGAGGAAGGGAGGAGGAATGGGGTTATAAATGATGGTGGAATGTGATGATCATTATTATCCAAAGTACATGTATAAAGACACAAATTGGTGTGAATATACTTTGTATACAACCAGAGATATGAAAAATTGTGCTCTATATGTGTAATAAGAAGTGTAATGCATTCCACTGTCATATATAAATAAAAAATTTTAAAAAGAAAATCTACAATATTTTCATCATTGTGCAAAGTATCATTTTATTTGAATTAATAGTCATAATATATAGTCAGTATAAAAATGGAGTCAGTATAAAGTGAGTACTGTTTTTATCTTGATTTTTCAGATGAGAGAACTGGCTCATACAAATAGCATGTGTTGGATTGGAGACTACAGAATGTGTTCATTAAAATACCATATCTGATAACCTCAAGTTTTAGTGGTTTTCAGTTATGACAATATCATCTCGTAGGGGAAATTTTGGAAAAGAGTCTACCTTGTTTTGTTTTGTGTAGGTTTTGTATTTTTGTTTTTGATGCAGTGTTTGAGTAGTATTATGCAGTGTCTTGGAAAAAATTGCCAAGTATCTTACAATGCATGGAACTGTTGTTCCAGAAAAAGTTGTCCCATGTTTAAGTAACGATTCATGATATGAGTTTACATATTTAAAATTATTCTTTCAGGTATTAAATAAATATCAAATTTTCATGCTATGCTATTATACTGGTCCTCTTTTGAAATATTACAGAGTCATTCACTATTGCAACATACTAAAATGCCACATTTGAATTGCGATGGGGTTATATGTATGATTTGGGAAGACTTGCTATCTGAATATACCATCTTCCAAATGTTGAAAACTTTTGTATCTCTTTATTCATTTGGTTTTTCATATACTTTTCCAGTAATTATTTTAATATAATATTAATCTTGTATATGAATTATTAGCATTTAATGTCCTTAAGACTGTTTTATATAGTAATTAAAATTTTTCCATTTCCAATTTCATGTTATAGTATATATAAAGAAAATTTATTTTTCTATTTTGGTATAATATTCTGCAATCTTGTTAAATTCACTAGCTATTTCTGGAAGCTTTTTGAGTAGATTATTTAGTATTTTCTATATAGATATTCACATCCTTTGTTAAGTAAGGCACATATTTTCTTTTTAATTATTATTTTTTTGCCTTATTCACTCTTGCTAGAACCTCCAATAAAAAAAATGCATGGAAGTAAAAAACTGACATTTTATTCTTTGTTCCTGACTTCAAAATGAAGGCACTCAATTTTATACCATTATGTATATCAAATATTGGATTTGGAAAATCTCTTATAGGTTGAGAAACTTTTTATTCTTGTTTATAAACATTTTAATCATGAATAAAAGTGAATTTGTAAAATGTTTTCTCTGCATCCATTGGGAAAATGATAAGTTGTTTTTTTTTTCTTTTCTGGTCTGTGATACGATAAAATATATCATAACAGTTTTATAATCCTCTGATGAAACCCATTGGAACATAATGTACTATCCTTGCTAAATATTGTGTGATTTTATTTGCTAACATTTTGTTAAAGAGTCTCAGTTCTTTTTCCACAAGGTTTTTGATGTGTAATTTTATTCCTATAGGTTAACTTTTTCTACTTTTGGTATCAGCATACTGTTGGGCTTAATAAAATGAATTGATAACGTTCTCTCCTAATCTCTTTTCAGGAAGTATTCACATTCAATCAGACCTATTCCTTCCTTACACAGTAGGAAGAATTTTCATGTGAGGTCATCTGAATCTGAAGATTTCTTAGTTGAATTGTTTGTTACTGAAAATTATGTTCTGTAATACATGCTGTATAATTCAGTTAATACATTTTTTAAACATACTATCTTTATGCCTCAATGAATTTTTGGTACCATACATGTTGTTCAATTTACATTGTATATATATATATATATATATTTTTAAATGTCCCCTTATTGTCTTTTTAGTCTTTGAAATTCTTAGTAAGAATCAATCATTTCTGAAATTGGTAGTTTATATCCTCTGTCATGTTTTCTGTTCAGCCCAGCTAATTAACTTTATGAATATTTTCAAATTAACAGCTTTTGCTTTAAAATAATTTCTCTTTATTGTTTTTCTGGGTTTTTTATTTTTATTTGTGCTATTATTGTTATTTCTTCTTTCTACTTGTTTCCTTTCTATAGGCTTAAAGATTGAGTCTTAGATAAATGATTTTTAGAAAAATCTCTTCTTCACTAAGGTAAGCATTTAATACGCATAATTGTAGTCTCACTATGGTGGTGTAAATTCAACAGAGCCTAGCTCTTCCTCTATTTATATCTAAAAACTCTAGAAAAAAATATAAACAGTAACCGTTCTGAGAATACTGGAAAGTCAACCAACAGGCCATTTTGGGAGACTAATTGAAACTGGAGAAGTGACTTGCATAGAAAGGTAAGTTGACTTTTTCATTCCTTTCATGGCTCACATTTACTAAGGGGACCTAGTCACAATGGCTGTGTGAACACATTGGCACAGCCAGGTAAACTCTAAAAGAAGTCACTTCTGAGATTCATTACAGAATACTGTGGCCAAAAGAAGCAGAGAAACAAAATCTGCACAACAAAATGTGTGTGTGTGTGTGTGTGTGTGTGTATGTATGTTATTACCTAATGAGGGGTATGGTTAAATTTTCATAAAACTGAGACCTAGCTAAGAAGAAGACTGTTCCATATATGAATTCTGTACATAGATCTGCCTAAATTTTGGGCCTATCCTTAAGCTGATCAGACATGATAGAAACCCAAACAGGTATAGCTAATGCTTTAAGAAATAAAATAATATTGAAAGCACAGCACAAATCTCAGACAAACCTCTTATTGGCATGTGTAAGAAACAGACACACTGAATGATGTTAAATTTGAAAACAGATTTGATTTTATAACCATTATCCACACAAAATGAAATAGAACTTTTGTTCTAAATCTAATCAGGTTGATTGCCAAATAGGACAATAACAACAGAAATAACAAAAATTACCATTCTTGATAGAATTATAATGAGATCTGAGAGACCACAGTTATTCATAATGCCCAGGATATAATCCAAAATTGTTTTGCATGTTATGAATGAGGAAAAAATGTGACTGATTTTCAAATAAGAGGAAAATAAACGGATAATAACCACAGAAAAAAACGTTAAAGCTGCTATTAAGGATGCTTTAGGAAGTAAAGTTAAACATGCATGAATATTTTAAAAAGAGAAATTCTCAAGAGAAATAGAAACTATACAGAAAAATAAGTTAATAAAATAATTAAGGAAAGTTACCCTAAATTTGAACACAGAACAACAGAAAGTATTGTGAATGAAAGAAAAAATATTTAAATATTTATATGTTGAAATACTTAAGTACATGAACAGAGCCTCAGGGATCTGGGAGACACTATCAAATTGTATAACATATTGGGATCAGGGGTGTATCTTAGGTTAGAATGTTTGCCTAAGATATTCAAGGCCATGAGTTCAGTCCCTGGTATTGCATTTTTAAAAAAGCATAAAATATATGTTAGAGTCTCAGAAAGAAAGGGAAAAGATACTGGGGCAAAAAAATATATTCAGCAAAATAAATTCCTCAAATTTCGTGAAAAATATTAATTTATAGATTCAACTGAACTCAAAGAAAACCACAACTAGAAAAATCATAAATTTCTAAAAACTAAAGAAAATGGTAAGTCTTGAAAATAGCTAGAAGAAAAGCAAAATCGTTTGACTTTTTAGAATACTGTGCAACTATTGAGAGTCCTGTCTATTGATAGATTTAGCCCACATTTTTCACCCTGTTATTTAACCTATTAATCCTACTAATATTAAAGTTCTTGTCTGATAGTTCAAATATCTAAGTCATCTCTCAGTTTGGTTGTATTGACTACTTTCTCTCTTGAAAACGAGTTATAATATTCTTGCGGTATATAAGTTTTCATTTATTGCTTGTTAAATATTGATTGTAAAAACATCAAGAGACAGATGCAAATAGTATATACACCTGGAAATGGATATTAATTTTCTGTCAGATTGTTCATGTGGGAATTGTGACAGTGTAGTCAGAAGTTGAGCCGGTTTGAATTATACTATTGCTTTAATTATTTGCATAACTCCCACACTTGAAATTTTCTCGAGTTCAGGATGCTTTTTCCTTGTGTCCAGTGTGAAGAATCGGGTGACCAACAATTTTTTCAGTAACCCCCATGCACCTTTGGATTCTGGGGTCCCACCATGCCTGATTCACAGTAGAAGGGGTCTCCGCACTCTCACCTCACCTCTGCTCTAGAATATAGTTTCCTGTTACTTGGAGCAAGGCTCATGTCAGAGAAGATTTCCTAACTATCTTGCTGCAGCCTCCATCACTGGTAAATCTAGTGCATGGGGACTGTGGATTTGGTTTTGCTAGTGTTTTTCCACTCCTCACATGACAATCAAACTGTCTTTTTAGAGGGGGATTTCTAGAGAGGAGGAGTTATTTCTGTCTTCCCTTCTCCTGATGGTTATAGACCTCTGATTTGTGTTGGGCTGGGTCTATCCTGGGCTCATGAAGTTTTTCTGTTTCTTCCTCAGAAGCAGAGAGATGTGGTCTCTACTCTTCCACAACTTCATGGGAAGTTTCCCTGGGTCAGTGGCCAAAGGTTTTCTGTCCCTCGCCCAGCAGTAGTTTGCCATTGTTGGTTAATAGGTGTGAGACTGGGGGTGGAAGCAAACATTTTATACTTCAGCCCATGGGGGGCTTTATTTCTATTCCCACCATAAAACCAGTGCCTAAGCCCCAGAGTAGGAAAACTTTCCTTACTTTCCCCCAGAGACTTTTCATTGTTTGACAGAAAGATTTGAAAAGAAAGCAGGTTGCCCTCCTTGCTTGCCATTGAGGTGGGACTGTATCAGGTATTCTGCCTGTTCCCAGTCCCAGTGTCCTTTGTGTCAGGAGCTCCCAGATACAATAACATCCACCCTCCATAACCAGTTTCACTTCCCAGTTTATGTTCCTTACAGTCAGTTGCAGTCTGAAAATCCAGAATTAAGCGATTTATGCATTTTAAATTGCAAACTATTCTTAGTAGCATGATTAAACTCTGTGCTGTCACACTATCCCACCTGGGATGTGAATCATTCTTTTGTCCAATGTATTCCTGCTACATGTGCTACCTGCCTGTAAGTCACATAGCAGCTATTTCAATTATCAGATCAACTGTTGGGGTATCTCAGAGCTCATGGTAAAATAATCTTTATTTTACTAAAAAATGGCCTGAAAGAACAAGAGTAGGGGAGCTGGCAATTTGAATATGACAATGAAAAGCAGTAAAGTGTTTCTCTTATGTGAAAAGGCAAAAATTATCAACTTTGAAAACATCATATAATGAAGTTGCTAAAATTTACAGTTAAAGTGAACCTTTTATATATGAAATAGGGAGAAGAAAGAAGAAATTTATGCTAATGTAGCTTTCACACCTCAGACTGCAGAAGTTAAAGCCACAGTATGTGGTAATTGTTTAAACTGAAAAGCATTACATTTGTGGGTGGAAGACATGAAAAGAAAATGTGTTCAAATTGATGGCTAGAAAACTTTGAACCTATATAAAGATTTCAGCAAGGTATCCCTGAAATGATTGATATCGAGCCATGTAATGCAAGTAAGGATGATTGCACAGATTGAGGAATAGGATTGAACTGAAAAATAAAAAATTATTGTAGAGGCTACATCTGCTAATGAAGAAGCGTATTTCTGGCAGAGTTGGAAAAGCTGATTAAGGAGAAGCTAGCATCCAAATAAAGTGTTCAATTGTGATGAATCTAGTCTCTTCTGAAAAAAGATGCCAAATACAACCTACTTGAATAATACTCTAAAGGAGATACCAGGGCATAAAAAAATGAAAAGACAGATGAAGTATTCAGAGGTGTAGAAAATACAGATGGTATAGTATACAGAGGGGAGAACCCACATGTTCTCAATAACAAAGTAAAAAATTACCTGCCAGTGATCTAGCAATATAATCAGAAAATATGTTTCTATCCAAAAGTGAAAAATCCTTGGAAGAGGCAGGGTTCAAATTCTAAAGGCTACTAATAACAAACAATGCACTTGGCCATCCTGAATATGTTTGCTATGAAAATGAAATGTCAAGATTATATTTTTAGCCCCAAATGCAAACTTATTGCATCAGTCCCTTCACCATGGCTTTATTTGATTGGTCAATGTGCTATACATGCACTTGATATTTGATCCAGTGGATTAGCAATTGATACCTCAACCTAGACACAAGGCAGTGCTATAAACCAATCACTAAGGCTAACCTGGTAACCTTCATCAAAGCTGCAATGCATGAATCAAAATCAGACCATTAGTGCCTGCAGGAAGGACTTAAATAGTGAAGACATGAATGATTTTAAAAGCTTCCTGGGGTTTAATGAAGAAATTTAGGAAAATCATTCACACAGCAAGACAAGATAATGAAGAAGGATTTGCCAATGTGCTTGATGAATAAGTGAAAGGACTTAGTAAAGGCCATCCAAGATGGACTAACAAGAAAGAAGAAATTGGAGTAACTTATTGAGCCATCTACAGAGACAGGGAAAGGTGGGGGAACAAAGAAATAAACAAAGAAAGAAAAAAGAATAAAGAGAAACTAAAGCAGATCCAGCAATGTGGACCATATCAATATTTGTCAAAATGTTTTAAATTGCACAAATATAAAAGGACAAAGTCAAACTCATGGAATATTATCTTGGAGGGATCAGAGTGTTAAAATCATCTGCATGAGGACCAATGCATTAAAATCTCACCAGCAACATTTGGATAAATTTAAAAAAAATAATTGACAATAATGTTTTTATAAAAGATTTTGTCAAAAAAAAAAAAGCAAAACAAAACAAAACAAAAAAAACCTTCCCCAATCATTGGATTGGCATAGTCTGCTACTGACACTCAACAATAGATACCATCAGAGACGGAAGATGGCGGCGAATAGAGTGCATCACCCCAGTGTACCGCGTCACTGCGCAGGTGAATAACGAGTTAGAACAGCCAAAAGCTATCTTGTTAGGAATTTCGAGCAAAATTGGGGTGCACCGAAACCTAGAGGAAGGATTTCCATTGCCAGAGGATCGGTTACTGGGGCTCAATCGCCAGTGAACCATGCACCCAGAGATTCAGGCTGTTTGATCGGCAGCCAGCCCCGCTGCTATAGACTGCAGCGTGCCAGGAAATGGCGTGACAGCAACGCAGAGGAATGGTACTGCAGATTCTGTGGGGTCCTGCCGGCTGTGCCCTCACTGTGCTCCAGGCTGAGTTCTGGGTTTGAGACGGGGGAAGGAAGTGGTCCAGTTCTGTCCTCCACATGTGACAGCCCACCAAGGAAGCCAGTGGCCACCATCTTGGAAAGCTGACGTCACCATCGCCAGTTTTCCAAGGATTGCAGCACATTCAGTGATAGAACAGGTGTGTGGCATTTAGCACATCTCCCATACAGCGGGGAAATGCATAAAATCTCTCCCCGGCTTTCCGGGGACGTGATTAACAGAGTGAGTGTGAATAGAGGCGTGGGGAAAGGGAAAGGCACCTGACCTCCAACTCCCCCATCCCACCAGCAGCAAAAACGAAACCTGTATGGCCAGCTCCGGGAGGAGGGGCTAGCGGAAGGAATCAAAACAATAGGGGCCAGTTCCCAATAGCCGCGCTCCACATCCAGGAAACTGCAGGCCCAGAGTGTAGCTTGAACTGCTGAGAGGTATCACACTGGGAAAGGCCTGGCTGGCAAGAGAAGCAAGGAGACTAGAGACCAGGAATAAACCTAAGCTAACAGGTTTTGAGAGACACTAGGGGATGGAGGAGGGAGTGGCCTCACATGGATTGCTTCCTACAGCCGGAGAGCAGAATCTTGGCCTGGAAGGCACAGCACCACCTACTGGAAGTGAAGAAAGTAGAAGCCTAACAATGCCTTTATTTTTTTTCTTTCTTTTTTTAATTTTTTAATTTTTTTAATTTTAATTTCTTTTTTAATTATTTTTTAATTGTAATTTTTATTTTACTGCATTTTATTATTTTTTATCATTTCTTTTTCTTTTCTATTCTTTTCTCTTTCTTTCTTCTCTCCCTCTCTCTTTCTTGGTTTGCTTCCTTACCTTTTCCCCATCTTTCCTCTTAAGCATAACCACCCAGATTACGTACAACTTATTAAATGCAAATAGATGAATACTACAAATCGGTCTATAGTCTGTCTAAGCCCTTAACTACCCCCAAGTACTCCTGTCTATTCTCTTGTTAATACCCGGCTGCATTTGAACAACCCCCCAAAGAAGCTAACATATACTAACCTCCATACCATCAAATTGCCCGACCTCAACATAAAATCCTAAGTTCAAACCTCAATTCTCTATATGTCATCAAAATCTGTAGGCCTTTAATAAAACTAATGAATTTACCTTAAATCACAATTAAATCCAACATCTCTAAACATTGTCTCCCAACACAAAGGAAAGATATTGGAACTATAAAAAACAAAACAAATTTAAAGGAGAAAACAGAAACACAGCAGTCAACAGAGTTGGAAAGTAACATGAGCACCATGAAAAAACAAGGGAAAAAAGGATTACAAACAATGCAGTACAACTTAAGTTCACAGGAGAACCTAGAGGCATCAGAAAAATGGACATAGAAAGAACTCAAGGCATACCTAACTTAGATGGAACAGAATATTAGAGAAGACATTAGACAGCAATTCCAAACAATAAAAGTATACTTTGAAAATGAATTACATAAGCAAATTCAAAGGGCAAAGAATGAGCTCTACCAGGAGATAGAGATTTAAAAAAAAATCAAACAGTAATCCTAGAAATGCAGGAAACCATAAACCAAATTAAAAACTCAAACGAGAATATTACAAATAGACTAGATCAAATAGAAGTCAGAACATCAGATAATGAAGACAAAGTTTATCAACTTGAAAAGAATATAGTCAACACAAAAAGGATCCTAAGAAATCATGAGCAATCCATCCAAGAGATATGAGATGTCATAAAAAAACCAAACTTGAGAGTCATTGGAATAGAAGAAGGTGTAGAGGTTCAAACCAAAGGAATGAACAATCTATTGAATGAAATAATCTTAGAAAACTTCCCAGATATGAAAGATGGAATGGATTGCCAAATCCTGGAAACCTACAGGACCCCAAACATACAAAACTGTAATAGACCAACTACAAGACACATAATTATGAAGATATCCAACATACAAAACAAAGAGAGAATATTAAAAGCTACGAGAGAAAGGAGGCAGATTGCATTCAGGGGTAAACCAATTAGGTTAACGGCTGATTTTTCATCACAGACGTAGAAAGTGAGAAGATCCTGGAACAACGTATTTCAAATGCTGAAAAATAATGGAATCCAACCAAGAATACTGTATCCAGCAAAATTAAGCTTCAGATTTGACAATGAAATTAAAATATTTCACGATAAACAAAAGTTAAAAGAATTTGCAGCCAGAAAACCAGGACTGCAAGGCATTTTGAGCAAAACACTACAAGAAGAGGAATGAAAAACGGCACCCAAAACTAACAGTGGGAGGTAACTCAGTAAAGGGAAGAAAAAAAAATAACCAAAAAGGAAAAACTAGCCATATTAAAATAAATAAGTAAATAAGCATGACTGGGAGTACAAACCATATATCAACAGTAACCTTAAACATTAATGGCTTAAATTCACCAATCAAGAGACATAGGCTAGTAACCTGGATTAAAAAAACAAATCCAACAATATGCTGCCTTCAGGAGACTCATATGATAGGAAAAGACATACACAGGCAGAAGGTGAAAGGTTGGGAAAACATCATACCACTCACATGGTCCTTGGAAGCAAGCAGGAGTGGCCATACTCATTTCGAATAAAATCAACTTCAAACCTAAGTTAATCAAAAGGGATAAAGAAGGACACTATATACTGTTAAAAGGAACCATCCACCAACAAGACATAACAATTATCAATATGTATGCACCAAACAATGTTGATGCAATGTTCATAAAACAAACTCTCCTCAAGTTCAAGAGTCAAATAGACCACAACACAATAATTATAGGTTACTTCAACACACCGCTCTCTCCATTGGTCAGATCCTCCAGACAAAAGCTGAATAAAGAAACTATAGAACTCAATAACACAATCAATAACCTAGACTTAACCGACATATATAGAATATATCAACCATCATCAAGTGGATACACGTTCTTCTCAGCAGCACATGGATCCTTCTCAAAGATAGACCATATATTATGCCATAGGGCAACTCTTAGTAAATATAAAGATGTGGAGATAATGTCATGCATCTTATCTGATCATAATGGAATGAAACTGGAAATCAATAATAAAAGAAGTAAGGAAAAATCCTGCATCACCTGGAAAATGAACAATATGTTACTGAATGATCAATGGGTTACAGAAGGCATAAAGGAGGAAATCAAAAAATTCTTAGAGATAAATGAAAATACAGACATAACATATCGGAATCTATGGGACACAATGAAAGCAGTTTTAAGAGGGAAATTCATTGCCTGGAGGTCATTCCTCCAAAAAAGAAAAAACAAACAAATAAATGAACTCACACTTCATCTCAAAACCCTAGAAAAAGAAGAGCAAAACAACAGCAAAGGTAGTAGAAGGCAAGAAATAATTAAAATCAGAGCAGAAATCAACGAAATCAAAACAAAAAAAAAAACATTGAAAAAATTGATAAGATTAAGTTGGTTCTTTGAAAAAATAAATAAGATCGATAGACCCTTAGCCATGCTAATGAAGAGAAGAAGAGAGAGAACTCAAATTACTAACATACTACAGAAATACAGAAGATAATTAGGAATTCTTTTGAAACCCTATGTTCCAATAAAATAGAAGATAGTGAAGATATCGATAAATTTCTTAAGTCACACGATCTGCCCAGATTGAGTCAGGAAGATACACACAATTTAAATAGACCAATAACAAAGGAGGAAATAGAAGAAGACATCAAAAGACTACCAACTAAGAAAAGCCCTGGACCGGATGGATATACAGCGGAGTTTTACAAAACCTTCAAAGAAGAATTAATACCAATACTTTTCAAGTTATTTCAAGAAATAGAAAAAGAAGGAGCTCTTCCAAATTCATTCTATGAGGCCAACATCACCCTGATCCTGAAACCAGACAAAGACACTTCAAAGAAAGAAAACTACAGACCAATATCTCTAATGAACTTAGATGCAAAAATCCTCAATAAAATCCTGGTGAATCGAATACAAAAGCATATCAAAAAGATTGTGCACCATGATCAAGTAGGATTCATCCCTGGGATGCAAGGCTGGTTCAATATACGGAAACCAATAAATGTTATTCACCACATCAATAGACTTAAAGATAAGAACCACATGATCATCTCGATAGATGCAGAAAAAGCATTTGACAAAGTATAGCATCCCTTTATGTTCAAAACACTAGAAAAACTAGGGATAACAGGAACTTACCTCAACATTGTAAAAGCTATATATGCTAAGCCTCAGGCTAGCATCATCCTGAATGGAGAAAAATTGAAGGCATTCCCTCTAAAATCTGGAACAAGACAGGGATGCCCTCTCTCACCACTTCTATTCAATTTAGTTCTCAAAATACTGGCCAGAGTAATTAGACAAAAGAAATTAAAGGCATTAAGATAGGAAAAGAAGAACTTAAATTATCACTATTTGTGGATGATATGAACCTATACCTAGAAGACCCAAAAGGGTCTACAAAGAAACTACTAGAGCTAATAAATGAATTCAGCAAAGTGGCAGGATATAAAATCAACATGCATAAATCAAAGGCATTCCTGTATATCAGTGACAAATCTTCTGAAATGGAAATGCGGACAACCACCCCAATCACAATATCCTAAAAAAAAAAAAAAAATACTTGGGAATCAACCTAACAAATGAGGTAAAAGATTTATACAATGAAAACTACAGAACCCTAAAGAGAGAAATAGAAGAAGATCTTAGAAGATGGAAAAATATACCCTGTTCATGGATAGGAAGAACTAACATCATCAAAATGGTAATATTACCCAAAGTTCTCTATAGGTTTAATGCAATGCCAATCAAAATCCCAATGGCATTTCTTGTAGAAATAGAGAAAGCAATCATGAAATTCATATGGAAAAACAAAAGACCCAGAATAGCAAAAGCAATTCTAAGCAGGAAGTGTGAATCAGGCGGTATAGCAATACAAGATTTCAAACTATATTACAGAGCAATAGTAACAAAAACAGCATGGCACTGGTACCAAAACAGGCGGATGGACCAATGGTACACAATAGAGGACACAGAGACCAATCCACAAAACTACAACTTTCTTATATTTGATAATGGGGCTAAAAGCATGCAATGGAGAAAGGATAGCATCTTCAACAAATAGTGCTGGGAAAACTGGAAATCCATATGCAACAAAATGAAACTGAATCCCTTTCTCTCACCATGCACAAAAGTTAACTCAAAATGGATCAAGGAGCTTGATATCAAATCAGAGACTCTGTGCCTTATAGAAGTAAAAGTTGGCTCTGACCTACATATTGTGGGGCCAGGCTCCAAATTCCTTAATAGGACGCCCATAGCACAAGAGTTAATAACTAGAATCAACAAATGGGACTTACTCAAACTAAAAAGATTTTTCTCAGCAAGAGAAACAATAAGAGAGGTAAATAGGGAACCTACATCCTGGGAACAAATTTTTACTCCACACACTTCAGATAGAGCCCTAATATCTAGAGTATACAAAGAACTCAAAAAATTAAACAATAAGATAACAAATAATCCAAACAACAAATGGGCCAAAATCCTGAACAGACGCTTCTCGGAGGAGGACATACAATCAATCAACAAGTACATGAAAAAATGCTCACCATCTCTAGCAGTAGAGAAATGCAAATCAAAACCACCCTAAGATACCATCTCACTCCAGTAATATTAGCAGCCATTATGAAGTCAAACAACAACAAGTGCTGGCGAGGATGTGGGGAAAGGGGTACTCTTGTACATGCTGGTGGGACTGCAAATTGGTGTTGCCAATTTGGAAAGCAGTATGGAGATTCCTGGGAAACCTGGGAATGGAACCACCATTTGACCCAGCTATTGCCCTTCTCGGACTATTCCCTGAAGACCTTAAAAGAGTGCACTACAGGGATACTGCCACATCGATGTTCATAGCAGCACAATTCACAAAAGCTAGACTGTGGAACCAACCCAGATGCCCTTCAATAGATGAATGGATAAAAAAATGTGGCATTTATACACAATGGAGTATTACGCAGCGCTAAAAAATGACAAAATCATGGAATTTGCAGGGAAATGGATGGCATTAGAGCAGATTATGCTAAGTGAAGGTAGCCAATCCCTAAAAAACAAATGCCAAATATCTTCTTTGATATAATGAGAGCAACTAAGAACAGAGCAGGGAGGAAGAGCAAGAGAAAAAGATTAACATTAAACAGAGACATGAGGTGGGAGGGAAAGGGAGAGAAAAGGGAAATTGCATGGAAATGGAAGGAGACCCTCATTGTTATACAAAATTACATATAAGAGGTTGTGGGGGGAAAAAAACAAGGCAGAGAATTAAATTACAGCAGATGGGGTAGAGAGAGAAGATGGGAGGGGATGGGAGGGGGGATAGTAGAGGACAGGAAAGGTAGCAGAATACAACAGTTACTAATGTGGCATTATGTAAAAATGTGGATGTGTAACCGATGTGATTCTGCAATCTGTATATGGGGTAAAAATTGGAGTTCATAACCCACTTGAATCTAAAGTATGAAATATGATATGTCAAGAGCTTTGTAATGTTTTGAACAACCATTAAAAAAAAAAAGGATACCATCAAGGCTTGATGACCCAGGTAGAAAGAAGCCAGTGTCTTCTTTCTAATGTGGCATCAGGTCAATACTAACCCAGAAGGATATCAAAATACCTCTGTCATTCACCTCCTTTCCTTTATGTCAGCATTATTATATCATAGATTCACAAGAGGAAGGTTTAGCACAGTAAGATAAGATATTTTGAGGGAATGAAACCATGCACTCATATGTTTTATCCCAGTACATTAATATAATTGTTTATCATTGTAAATCTCTTAGTATACCTAACTTATAAATGATATTTATGGTTCTATATATGTATATGAAAAATAGTACTGTATATGTGGGGTGTGGTACCTTCTATAGTTGCAGGCACCCACTAGGTGTCTTGGAACACATCTCCATGGATATGGGAGGACACCATATTCTAAACTGCCGTGATGATCCACATATCATCTTTAAGAAACTATTATATGCTTACTATTTTCTTCTTACTAACATTTTTAACAGCTGTTCCTCTAAAGGAGAGGATTGTGTGTCCTGTTTTTCCTAGAAGAAGCTTGTCACCCTTTGGAATTTATTTTACATAATCATCTTGCAATATTAGTGGGCTGAAGAAAAGCTGTGAGCTTGCAGATTATCCAGCTTTTTCTTTTTTGTTAAAGACTGATTTGTTTTAAAAATCATATGTATAAATAAATCAAATTTTGAATGTCATTTAAAGTTAGTAGAGAGATCAAAGTATTCATGATATATTTGGGTTGTCCTATCTAATGAAACTACGCATGGTAACCAAAAAAAAGTTCCTGGAAAGTTTTAGCAAGACATCCCCACACATTGACTCCACATTATTTTAAGCCGGTATCCTGTATTCAGATTTCCCATATGTGTCTACAAAGGAAATCATAGTTTTTAGGTATATTTCAGAGAACTGAAGTAGATTGTCCTAAGAAAGAGTTTTGTTAGGTGTAAACACTTAACAAATGTAAACTTTAACCTATAGTCTACAGAGGAATACAACACCTTTATTTTAAAACCCAAGTTGCATCTTCTGACTCTTGTAGTGTGCAAAGTACAGGACTTAATGCTGTCATCAGCAGCTCTCCAATATTCAAAAGATGAGAAAATAGTATTCCCATCCATTTTGTGGACTTTTGCTATGTGAATGAGGTAGTATATCTAAATGTATATTCTAAATCCAAATGTTTTCTATAAATAGATTACCTTAATAATAGTAATAATGTTGATAATAATGATGTTATAATGACTGATGATTCATCATGATGGGCAACTGTCTGAATTAGAAATAGTAAATATAGGGGGAGGAGCCGGGCCGCCGCCAGCGCCCGGAGCAGGCCCAGCAGCTCGCCGGCGTGATGACCGCGTGACCCCAATTGGAGAGGGGGAAGAGCGGAGCCGCCACCCGCGCCCGCAAGGTGGGCAGACCCGCGACCCAGTGGTACACGGGCGTGGTAGGAGGGGCAGGGCAGAGCCGCCGCCCGCGCTTGCAAGGTAAGCAGACCTGTGACAGACTGGCGGGTCAGGCCCAACGGCCTGCCAGCGTGGTACACACGTCACCCCAACTGGAGTAGGGGCAGAGCAGATCCTTCGCCCATGCCGGGATCAGGCCCTGCCAGTGTGGTGGTCACGTGACCCCAATTGGAGTGGGGGCGGAGCGGAACCGCCACCCGTGCCCGCAGGGTGAGCAGACCTGTGACCAACCTGCAGATCAGGCCAAGGAGCCTGCCGGCGTGGTACACACATCACCCTAATTGGAGTAGGGGCAGAGCAGAATCGCCACCCGTGCCAGGAACAGGCCCAGCGACCTGCCGGCGGGGTAGTACAGCATCGCTTTATGTTCAAAACTCTAGAAAAAACTAGGGATAACAGGAACATACCTCAATATTGTAAAAGCAATCTATGCTAAGCCTCAGGCTAGCATCATTCTGAATGGAGAAAAACTGAAGGCATTCCCTCTAAAATCTGGAACAAGACAGGGATGCCCTCTCTCTCCACTTCTGTTCAACATAGTTCTCGAAACACTGGCCAGAGCAATAAGACAGACGAAAGAAATTAAAGGCATAAAAATAGGAAAAGAAGAACTTAAATTATCATTATTTGCAGATGATATGATTCTATACCTAGCAGACCCAAAATGCTCTACAAAGAAACTATTAGAGCTAATAAATGAATTCAGCAAAGTGGCAGGATATAAAATCAACACGCATAAATCAAAGGCATTCCTGTATATCAGCGACAAATCCTCTGAAATGGAAATGAGGACAACCACTCCATTCACAATATCTTCAAAAAAAAAAAAATACTTGGGAATCAACCTAACAAAAGAGGTGAAAGACTTATACAATGAAAACTACAGAACCCTAAAGAGAGAAATAGAAGAAGATGTTAGAAGATGGAAAAATATACCCTGTTCATGGATAGGCAGAACTAACATCATCAAAATGGCGATATTACCAAAAGTTCTCTATAGGTTTAATGCAATGCCAATCAAAATCCCAACGGCATTTCTTGTAGAAATAGAGAAAGCAATCATGAAATTCATATGGAAAAACAAAAGACCTAGAATAGCAAAAACAATGCTAAGCAGGAAGTGCGAATCAGGTGGTATAGCGATACCAGACTTCAAACTATACTACAGAGCAATAGTAACAAAAACAGCATGGTACTGGTACCAAAACAGGCGGGTGGACCAATGGTACAGAATAGAGGACACAGAAACCAATCCACAAAACTACAACTATCTTATATTTGATAAAGGGGCTAAAAGCATGCAATGGAGGAAGGATAGCATCTTCAACAAATGGTGCTGGGAAAACTGGAAATCCATATGCAACAAGATGAAACTGAATCCCTTTCTCTCGCCATGCACAAAAGTGAATTCAAAATGGATCAAGGAGCTTGATATCAAATCAGAGACACGCCGTCTGATAGAAGAAAAAGTTGGCTACGATCTACATTCGGTGGGGTCAGGCTCCAAATTCCTCAATAGGACACCCATAGCACAAAAGTTAATAACTAGAATCAACAAATGGGACTTACTCAAACTAAAAAGTTTTTTCTCAGCAAAAGAAACAGTAAGAGAGGTAAATAGGGAGCCTACACCCTGGGAACAAATCTTACTCCTCACACTTCAGATAGAGCCCTAATATCCAGAGTATACAAAGAACTCAAAAAATTAGACAATAAGAGAACAAACAACCCAATCAACAAATGGGCCAAGGACCTGAACAGACACTTCTCAGAGGAGGACATACAGTCAATCAACAAGTACAAGAAAAAATGCTCACCATCTCTAGCTGTCAGAGAAATGCAAATCAAAACCACCCTAAGATACCATCTCACTCCAGTAAGATTCTCAGCCATTATAAAGTCAAACAACAACAAGTGCTGGCGAGGATGTGGGGAAAAGGGTACACTTGTACATTGCTGGTGGGACTGCAAATTGGTGCAGACAATTTGGAAAGCAGTATGGAGATTTCTTGGAAAGCTGGGAATGGAGCCACCATTTGACCCAGCTATTCCCCTTCTTGGTCTATTCCCTAAAGACCTAAAAAGAGCATGCTACAGGGACACTGCTACATCGATGTTCATAGCAGCACAATTCACAATAGCAAGACTGTGGAACCAACCTAGATGCCCTTCAATAGACAAATGGATTAAAAAAATGTGGCATTTATACACAATGGAGTATTACTCTGCATTAAAAAATGACAAAATCATAGAATTTGCAGGGAAATGGATGGCATTAGAGCAGATTATGCTAAGTGAAGCTAGCCAATCCCTAAAAAACAAATGCCAAATGTCTTCTTTGATATAAGGAGAGTAACTAAGATCAGAGTAGGGACGAAGAGCAGGAGAAGAAGATTAACATTTAACAGGGATGAGAGGTGGCAGGGAAAGGGAGAGAAAAGGGAAATTGCATGGAAATGGAAGGAGACCCTCAGGGTTATACAGTGGAGGGGGTAGAGAGAGAGGAGGGGAGGGGAGGGGAGAGGTGGGGAAGGGGGATGGTGGAGGATGGGAAAGGCAGCGGAGCACAACAGACACTAGTATGGCAATATGTAAATCAATGGATGTGTAACTGATGTGATTCTGCAATATGTGTATAGGGTGAAGGTGGGAGTTCATAACCCACTTGAATCAAAGTGTGGAATATGATATGTCAAGAAATTTGTAATGTTTTGAACAACCAACAATAAAAAATTAAAAAAAAAAACAAATAAAATATGGTGTAAGTGAAAAAAAATAGTAAATATAACTAAAACTGGTAAAGATTGTATGATATCAAAACATATATAAAAAAGTGAAGATTCATCAGAAGATCATTACACACATTCATTCTTAGTAACATTGGATAAATGAAATATAGAGACAAATTCAATATTAAAATTATGTACCATTAAATATTGATGCTTTAGGGCTGGGGATGTGGCTCAAGTGGTAGAGTGCTCGCCTGGCATGCGTGCGGCCCGGGTTCGATCCTCAGCACCACATACAAAGAAAGATGTTGTATCCGCCGAAAACTAAAAAAAATAATAAATATTAAAAAATTCTCTCTCTCTCTCTCTCTCTCTCTCTCTCTCTCTCTCTCTCTTTAAAAAAAATAATAAATAATCTGTGTATGGGGTGAAGGTGGGAGTTCATAACCCACTAGAATCAAAGTGTGGAATATGATATGTCAAGAAATTTGTAATGTTTTGAACAACCCACAATAAAAAATTAAAAAAAAAAAAAATAATAATAATAATAATAATAATAAATAAATAAATATTGATGCTTTAACATAATATACCTCCAAAACTGTTTTTCTCAAATTATCTTTTTAATTTAATAAAGACAAATTTTTTGTTATATGATTTCCTATTTTGTATTTGTTCTCTGACTTTCCAAATACATGCTCTATAATTACTACTCTTAATGAATTAGCCATATTTTTCCTCTGCACAAGTTAAATTTTGTTTTTGTAAATATTTTTATTGTTGAGTTATATTCATACCTAATAGTAGGCTTCTTTGTTATATATGTGTACCTGAACAAAGCAGATACAAATTATTTATTCTATTTTATTTCTCCTAAACTTAGTTTTAAAATGTCTAGCTAACTTGTCTTAAATACCTCCCTGATAAAGAAGCTGACATCTAATCCTTGTTCTCTATATCAGGACTTTATTTTAGGAAAAAAATAATAGTGTAGCACAAGTTTTGGTTCTGAATATTTAACAGAATAAATAAGATATATTAGGCATAGTAAAAGTATAATAGCTCACAGAGAAATGATTAATTTTGTATTTTATTCATTCATTGTCATAACAAAGAATTACTCTTTAAATAAGTGACAGATTTGAAATAAGTTGACATAAGCAATTTTATGTATCCAATGAAATATAATCAAGGAATTTGTTTCCTCAAATATAATAAATCCTTATTTCCTTTGTGAAAAAATGATATGTCTGCTGTTTACTTGACATGACATCCAACTTAATTTGAGTTTGCAGAATCCCCCCAATTATTTATTCATTCATATTTGTAAACTGCATCCAAGCAATAAACCCGTGCATATGGCATCCCAAAAGAACCTTGAGCTGACAGTGAGACTTTAAACAGAAAAATTAAGCTTGCATTGTACTTATTTGCAGTTTCAGCTTTTGCTAAAATAGACAATTATTGAAATGAAACATCATTTATCATACTTAGCAAGTAAAAGATGAATTTGAATTGGTAGTAGTATAGACAGTCTAACTTATGATATAAAAGTATATTTAAGATAGGCAGTAGATCAAAAATTATAATTTGGCCAAACCACAAATTGCATTACACAACTTAACTATTTTCTTTTGATATGGTCATCAATATGTCTATCATTTACTTTTTATTTTATTGAGCTCTAATTTGATTGAAAGCTAATCATGAATTTGATTTATAACCTATATTTACATATATGGTTACAGATAATTATCTAAATGATATATAAATTGTATAGGACAGATATTTTTGTTCCTATTTTTCTTAAGTGAACACCAAGACTCAGATACATACTAGTTTGTGCAAGGTGAACTGCTAACTAAACAGAGTTCAATTCATTTCCACTTGTTCCGATTTCAAATATTTTCAAATTCTTTTTTTTTTCATTCTCATAGTCAGTTGTCAGTATTCAATGGTTTTCCATTTAGCAATAAAATAGTTAAAAAAAATAGAAACCCCAAAATCAAATAAGTCTGCTTTGGCTCTTCCTATTGATTTGTATATCTCTTTCTGTTTTTAAAATACAAGCTGAGAGAGAGAGAGAGAGAGAGAGAGAGAGAGAGAGAGAGAGAGAGAGAGAGATGCTCAGTTGGTTCACTTCTTCACCTTCCAGTTCCTCTTCAAGCCTCTAAATAGCAGTACCACTCCAGTAATTTTCTAATTTCCAAACACTTCTCTTCAGGCTCTATCACTTGACTTTTGTGCACACTTCACATTTCTCCATCTCTTCCTCTTGAAAACTTTTCCTTGGCCTCTTGTTCACCACAGTGCTTCCACAGCTGTCCTTGACACTTCAATTTTCTCATTACATGTTCCCTATAAATTATATCTTCCATTTCTATGTCAACAGCTACCATTTGTAAATTAACGACTCAGTGGCAGAAATAATTAACTAAAATCCATGATCCCCTGACCTAACAGACTTGTCACTAAAATACAGATGGTTGTCTCAATTTTATTTCGTAGTTAGGTGAGAAGCACTGACAATGTTCTGTGAGCTCAGGTAGTGGGTCCTTGGCTTATTTAGTTGGGCCTTCTATCCATTTTATATTCTTTAGAATCACCTTTCCTTACCTCTGAGTCTACCTCCATCCTCCTGGCAAATGTCTACTTGGCTATTGAGAGTCAGGTAGAAAATATCTTTCTAATAAGTACTATTATTGTCACTATCAAATTTGCAGAAACATCTGTCCTGTTTACTATTATACATTTGCAGAAAGCCATCTATGAATTACAAGAGGGTCTTCTCTCAGTATGGTAGCCAGGGAGATTTAGGTTTGGCATTGTGAACTGTCCATGGCTCTCCCACGTCAACAGATTGCTTAATGCACGTGACCTTTATTTCCACTCTACTAGGAAGATCCTTCATAGTAGCTCCGGAAATGGCCATAACCTGTTGGGAACTGGAAAGCCCACCTTTAACTTTTTAGAGAAGGGCCTTCTGTGGAAGGCCTTTGATATTTCCCGATATAAATAAAGCAGTTGCGGGCTCCATTTTGCCAGAGTCTAGAAGCTGGATCCCTCTGATAGGGCTTGTCCATCCTGCCCCCGCTTTTGAAACTATTTTCTGTGTCCCTTGGTTTTTTCGTTGTTCTCTTTTTCCTAGTTTTTATTTCTCAGCCAGCCCATTCCACTGAGGGGAATCCCATTTCTACCGACCACACGTGATGCAGGCAAGATATATTGTCACATTCTAGACTATAGATCTTTTGTTTTTATTTTATTTTTTTAAACTGGGATTAAATCCATGGGTGCTTTACCACTGAGCTACTTCCACACCCTCCCCACCTTTTTTTTAAAAATTTTTTATTGTTGGTTGTTCAAAACATTACATAGTTCTTGATATATCATATTTCACACTTTGATTCAAGTGGGTTATGAACTCCCATTTTTACCCCATATACAGATTGCAGAATCACATCAGTTACACATCCATTGATTTACATTGAAAGATTCCTCTTACTATTTATATTACAAATATAAAAGATTGAGCATTGAGGAACTTCAAAGAAAGTGAATCAAGAGGCCAAAATTCAAAAGAAAGAAGAAAACTATAGACACGAGTCCCTGATGTCATCTGTGAACATTGGAAGAGGCAGTTGAGAGTCTGAGAAGCTAAACTAATCAAAGAGGGAGTGTTAGAAGGAGAGAAGGTGTGGATGTTTTAAAAAGAATATATTTTTTTAAATTGTCTATTTATTTATTTATGCTTTCCTTAGTTTATCTCAGCTTTTGTTGTTTTTAAATTCTTTTTTTTTAATTTTTTTATTGTTGGTTGTTCAAAACATTAAAAATTTCTTGATATATCATATTTCACACTTTGATTCAAGTGGGTTATGAACTCCCATTTTTACCCCATATACAGATTGCAGAATCACATCAGTTACACATCCATTGATTTACATATTGCCATACTAGTGTCTGTTGTGTTCTGCTGCCTTTCCTATCCTCTACTATCCCCCCTCCCCTCCCCTCCCCTCTTCTCTCTCTACCCCCTCTACTGTCATTCGTTTCTCCCCCTTGTATTATTTTTCCCTTTCCCCTCACTTCCTCTTGTATGTACTTTTGTATAACCCCGAGGGTCTCCTTCCATTTCCATGCAATTTCCCTTTTCTCTCCCTTTCCCTCCCACCTCTCATCCCTGTTTAATGTTAATCTTCTTCTCATGCTCTTCGTCCCTACTCTGTTCTTAGTTACTCTCCTTATATCAAAGAAGACATTTGGCATTTGTTTTTTAGGGATTGGCTAGCTTCACTTAGCATAATCTGCTCTAATGCCATCCATTTCCCTGAAAATTCTATGATTTTGTCATTTGTACATGAAAAAATGCTCACCATCTCTAGCAGTCAGAGAAATGCAAATCAAAACCACCCTAAGATACCATCTCACTCCAGTAAGATTGGCAGCCATTATGAAGTCAAACAACAACAAGTGCTGGCGAGGATGTGGGGAAAAGGGTACACTTGTACATTGCTGGTGGGACTGCAAATTGGTGCAGACAATTTGGAAAGCAGTATGGAGATTTCTTGGAAAGCTGGGAATGGAGCCACCATTTGACCCAGCTATTCCCCTTCTGGGTCTATTCCCTAAAGACCTAAAAAGAGCATGCTACAGGGACACTGCTACATCGATGTTCATAGCAGCACAATTCACAATAGCAAGACTGTGGAACCAACCTAGATGCCCTTCAATAGACGAATGGATAAAAAAAAATGTGGCATTTATACCCACTTTTTTTTAAAAGACAGGATTTCCCTAAATTGCTTAGGACCTCACTAAATTGCTGAAGCTGGTCTTGAGCTTACAATCCTCCTGCATATTCAAGGAAGAAACAATTCTTCTCAATCCCTTCAACTCCTAATACATTTCTTACTGGGTCAATCCATATGATCAATTGTTTTCTTTTTTCTTGTATATTTTTTATTACAATTTCATCATTATTTTCAAAACAATTACCATCAACTATGATTTCATAATAAGTTGCAGTGATTTTTTAACCAGTTAAGTGCAATGAAATTCACTCATTCTGTTTATTGCTAAATATATACAACTATATACCTACCTACCTATCTATTCACTTATACGCACACACACATACACACAACACACACACGTGCATACACACAAATACACACACACACACACACCACTCATGCAGAATACATACAAAGGCATAGTGCACATTAAGAATCTATTCTCTAAAAGCTCTTGAAAACTTACTTCTTAGTTACCCATTTTGGATGAGATGGGTAAGCATCCTGAGACCAAAGTCTCTGCAGTTTTAAGTATGGCAATGTGATTTTATTTCCAATAGATACTGGAACTTATTTGAGCTTTTTAAATAGGAATGGGTTTAGATGGAGTGGTTAACATTGTATTTACCTCTTCACTTCTCAGAGTTATCATTTTTGGATGATTTATCTTGCTGCTAATTCTAATTCAACTTGGGTGAGAATACTCCAGGTGAGCATACTATTTGAATTATTGCCCCCCTTGAAAGCACTCTTCCCTACATTAAAAAATCATATTTCAGTGGAAGACTACAAATTATACTTGGTTTAATAAATATTTATATTTATTTATATTTTAATATTTTGTGCTATTATTCATTCCTGATGAAAAATAGATATAGTCATGAATGTTTAAAATTTACTGTATTAAACACAAGTTAGAGAATATAATTTTAAGTGGGAAGTTTACAGTTACATTAGTACTGTTAAGATCAGCTGAGAAAATGACATAAACTATGGGTGACTGACTTCAATTTGACAAATATTTGATGTCCCTACCATTCTTGCAAAGTGTATATATACTGTCTGAGTTAATCTGAGAAGAATTCTATTTACATCTGTTTTACTACTGATTTTTTCAGGTGAATAATGCATTGGTATTTTAACCACATAGAATTACTACTTATTAAAGTTGAAGGGATAACTTTGGTTCTTTCATTTGCTTTTGATGCAAATAACAAGTTATGTTATTCAAACTGCCTAATAAAAATGACAATACGGGACTGGGGTTAAGGCTCAGCCGTAGAGCACTGGCTTCTCATGTGCAAGGCCCTGAGTTCTACCCTCAGCACCACATAAAAAATAAATAAAATTTAAAAAATGATAAGTTATATGTAAATAGAAATGTATGTCTTGAGTTAAGTAAGACTTTAGACAACATGCTATCTGGAAGATTAACTATGTTATCAAAAACCTCACTTATTTCTACCTTTTTATACTCCCTTTGATTTTGCCTTATCCTATGGTGGCTACATTGAGAAGTAAAGATAATAGTCAGGTATCTCTAGGACTACATCCTTCCTGATTCAAAATTAGTAAGAAAGAGATGGACAATTTCTTTCCCAACATTTCCAGAAATGTATGAGAGGTTTGCTTTGACTAAAAAGATTGAGGCTTGTTTGCACAATTGAATCTACAGCTCTAGGGATCATGAAGAGCTGCCCATATACTCAGGCTATACAGTTCCAGGGTCAATAACTCTTGTCAAGAAACAAGATAGACTGGCTGTCTTACCAATCAGTTTTAATCACTGAAAGCAAAAAAGATCAGTTGCTAAGTCTCATAGCTAATAATGGTGATAGACACTGTTATCTTCTAACAATCAAATCAGAATATAGACACTATTATCTTCTAACAATCAAATCAGAATACTGTTTACTGAGAGAAAATATGAATAGAGAATGACAGTGCCACAGATGTTCATCCATGAATAGGACTTAAGTTGAAAATAGAAATGATTTGATATTTTCTATGAATTTTTAAACAAGTTATATTCAAATAGAACAGGTGGATACTAAAATGATATTCTCTTATATAACATTCATGTTATTAACTGCAAGAGAACCTGACTATATAGCCAGATAGGATTTTACTTAAGAAAACAAAAAAGGTTTGCTATATGCCCTGCTTTCTTCTTCATTTTTGATCTATATGAAGAGCAAAGCTCACAGAAGTAAATTTTGTATCTCGAGTTCCTTTTTAGGAATTCCAAATATCTTAATTTTTATTGGTTGCAAATGTCATACTGGATGAGATTTTTAAATGTAGTTTGGAAGTTTACCTTCTAATTTGGGAACATCGAACTTAACAATGTTTTTGTGTTCTAAAGTTTTGTTACAGAAGACCGGCTTTCTATCTCTGAGAGAGTATCTCATCCATAGCTGTGAATTTAGTTGCTATCTTTATATGGACAATTACCAAATTTATATCTCCATTACAGAATTTTTCCATGGTTTAAACATGTATTAGTTTTAAACATGCATTACATTTAATGACATATATCCAAATGTATATATGAAAAAAAACTGTTGGGATAATTTTGAATTCTTCTTTCTCAGGGATGATAGTCTTTAGCAGCCATAATCTCTATACTTCTAATCTAAATACATGCCTATAGAGCAAATTCAACTTTCTCCACACATAACAGCATAAATGGAAAAACGTATTTCTAAATTTCTTGTGTTATATCCTAGATCCTCTTGGAAACTAATAATGGAAAACTTCAGATTCAAAATAAAAGTGGTAAAATTAAACCTAATACAGCACCTAACATTCAATAAAAATTAGTTAAATTCACGTAGATTTTTGCTTGATCCAGCCTTTTGTTTAATAATATTTTATATCTGAGGTGACACTTTATTATTATTATGAAATTAAGTATATGTATAGATATATGTAACATACAACAGTATAAAGAATAAATATTGAATACTTTAATTCTGCCATCCCTAAGCACACAAGTAAAATATTTTGTTCTTTTCCTTCTCCTCTTTATTTCTCTACCTATGTAAATAGAGTAATAGTTCAACATAGAGGCACTTACTCAATATGGTGTGTGAGGAGCTATCTCACTGGAAAGGAAACTAGAGTGGTACTTGCATTTTTCTGACATCAAAACTTCACTAGTCAACCGGGCACAGAATACCTATAGAGCTTCCAAAAACTCTCCTCTGGAAGCTTTTTATACATTCCTGTAACTGGACCAAGTGGTTTTCTCTTAACTATTCCAGGATATTGGCTTTGAATTATAATTTTATTAAAGCTGTGTTTTACAACACATATTTGAGTATTTACTCTGTGTTAAGCATTGTTCTAAAGGTTGGACAGAGAGTTATGACAAAAATACATGGTTTATAACCTTGAGGTCAGCATTAGAGACACATTGAACAGACTGATGGAAGTACAAGGTACAGGGAGCCATGGATACCATTAGTGCAAGAGCAAACCTATCTGAAATCCTGAAGTCTTCCTTAAGGAAGCTGCACATGGGTGGTGTTATTAGGCAGAGCAGCAGTGTGTGTGTAGATGGTGGGTAGATGGGAAGAGGCAGGTAGTATGTGATTTAGAAAAGGCAGTTGTGCATGCAAAGGCCTTGAAACTAGAAATTGCCCAAACAAGAAACAAAATGTGGGGGCTGGGGTTGTGGCTCAGTGGTAGAGCGCTTGCCTAGCATGCATGAGGCACTGGATTCAATCCCTGGCACCACATAAAAATAAAAACAAATAAAATAAAGGTATTGTGCCCATCTACAACAGACACACACACACACACACACACACACACATATATATATATATATATATATATATATATATATATATATATATATATATATAAAAAAAGAAATAAAATGGGCCACTATAAGTGGAATGGGTCTTATGAGGATATAAGTCAGAGAAAAAATGATTTATCCCATTAGATAACCCTATATCATGGGCAACCTTAATAATCTAGGGCTTTACTCTAGTGAAAATAGAGAATAACTAAAGATTATTAGAGGAATGAAATATTCAATTTCTTTTTTCAAGTCTCTGACTTTATTGTGAGTGTTATGTTTAAAGTGAAAGAATGACCAAGTTCATCAAAGCTACAAGATGACACCAGGTAAATAATGGTATCAAAAGTGGGTAGTATGCTGATGATAAAAGAAATGCAGAAATCAATGAGTTCCAGAGACATATAAAGTTGGTGCTTGGTAACTGGTTGAATCTAGAGACTAAGAGGGAGCAAAAAGTCAAATACAAATCCCATATACACCAGGATCAAGGTGTTGTTGAGCTGTTTACTGAGAGAAAAAACACTGGGGCAGAAACAAAGTTGGAGGAAGGAGGGGGATCATCGTTTAAATTTTGGACTATGATATGGCCAGATAAAGGCATCAAATAGAAAAATTAAGTGCACATTTAGAGTCATGATGAAACTCTGCAATAAAGATATAAATTTGCCAATTGTCCTTATATAGGTAGCCACTGAATTCATATAAATGGATGGAGATTTGCCTTCAGAGAAAGAAAACAGACCTGAAACAGAACATTAAATGACTCCAACACTTTATTATTAAAGTAGGATGAGAGAGATGTTAAAGAAGCAAACATGTGAAGGTGAACAAGGATTGCTTGGTTTCACTCAAGGAGAGGGAAACAAATTTTTAAGAAAAATAAAAATCTCAGAAGAGAGAATATTATCTGTTGTCTGCATGTCAATGACTTCCTTAGTAGAGATAATCACAAAATCAAAGAAAGCTTGATTTCCTTTTTTTAAGAAATAAAATTATCTCAATCAGAGAGCAATCTAAACAAATGTAAGTCAAACAAATTACAGTGTGGAGAAATGAGGGGAAAAAACATATTATCAACATGTAATTGAAAAGAAAATATAAATTTAGACTTTAAATGATGACCTAGTTTTTCTACTTTTTAGAAGCTATCCTAAAGCAAAATTAAGAAGTTCTTATGAGAAAAGAAATGTTCCAACTTCGTTGAGGTTAGAGCTAAGATAGCACGGCCTTGTAGGAACACAATCAGAACTTTTCTGGAGATAGAATGTAAATGCTTGAAAGTTGCCAATAAACTAGATGATATTAGCCAACAAGGAAAAAATAGGTCTGAAATAATTTGTGGCTTCTGAGAATGGTGGAGACACATCAGCACCAAAAAATTAAGGTGAAACCCAGGGCTTAAGGAAGATTCCATAGTGACTTCCAGAGACAGAAGTGCATTTGTTCAACTCCAAGCAAGAGAGCTACAGAAGAGAGGAGCTCAGTCTTAAGATCACCACTGCACTACAGGGAACCCTCTTGATTTTGTTGACATCATTTCAAGGACATATTTCCTCTTTCCCTTGCCTCTTCCAAGTCAGTGCCTGCAGATCTTAAGATATAATAGCTATTGCAGCAGGGGATGTGGGGGTGCAGTAAGAAGATTGTCTTCTCTCCATGTCCGCTATGGGATTCTTACATGAAGTGAACCTGAACCAGGGATGGAGATAAAAATTAGTGGTAAAGGAAGTTCAGGCTTCCACTTACTATACTAGACTGAATTCAAATTCTGAAAAGGGTATCTGCAAATGGACGTGTCTATTATTTAAGATTGTGCAAAATGTTATGTATCTAATGATAGTTTATCCAGTGGCTGAGGAAAATCTTTCTCACTGAATAAAAATAAAAATGTGGATGTGTTAGAGTCTGTAAACAAGTCAAAATAACACCTGGCATTTTGCCAGCGGAATGTTAGAGTTCGTAAACAAGTCTGGATGGTGCCTGGCAAAATGCCAGAGGGAGTGGTTTGAGAAGTAACAAAAGCAAGCCATTAACTGTGGAGATTCCTGATTGGTTGACTGATGTATCTAGTTTATGCTAATTAGATAAGCTGTGTGGAATGTATAAATACTGCTCCTGTCCTGCAATAAAAGGCTTCCACTCCTGCTGTATCAACATACACAAGTTCTTCGTCACCCCCCCGGTTATTTTGCTGCAGCCGGACTGCAGCATGGATGTGTAACCGATGTGATTCTGCAATCTGTATTTGGGGTAAAAATGGGAGTTCATAACCCACTTGAATCTAATGTATGAAATATGATATGTCAAGAGCTTTTTAATGTTTTGAACAACCAATAAAAAAAATTAAAAAAATAAGGGAGTTACAGAAAAAATAAAATGATATTATGGTGGTAGAATTCATATCATTCAACATGGCACATAAATCCAATATATAGAAACTGGAAGGAAAGGAACTAAAGCATTTAGTAATTCATATTTCAGTATGGGGTTATTGGTGATTTTGTTGATATCTCTGACTTTATATTCAAGTTGTATTTGGGGAGTATTTCCCTCATATTTTATAACTGAAAATAAAATAATTTTTTAAAATCTACCTTAGATTATTATCTTTTAATAAATCACAATTTATGGAATCAACATATTTACAATAACAAAATTAATTTATATCTATTTAAAAGACATTATTGTTACACCAGAGGATGGTCAGCATTAAGGAGAAAGATGAGAAATTCAAAATGAATCAGGTTTACTATTTTTGTTGAAATATATGGTAAGTAAGGAATAAAAAAAGAAAACTAGATCAATAATTAATTTTATTACTATTAATCTTCATATAAGTAGCTTTTAATTATCATATAATCATATAATGTTTAAAATTTGAGTGTTATCCCCAATTTGAAATATTAGACACCCAAAGTGGTTAAATTTGTAACAGGTCGAAGCTGGTAATAAGAACCAAAAGAGATTTATGACACTAATTTCTGTGTTCTATGTAATTTCTCCAACATCAATAGTCTTTTCTACAAAGATCCAATCACTATTAGACATTTAAAATCCATTTAACCCCCTTATATTACTCCTTTAGAGTAATTGTGCAATTAAGGTAAGAAATAGAGCTTCCCAATTTGAAATCTGACTAATGTCATTGACATCTACAGAAATAGTATTGGCTTCTTTATTCTGTCATTTACTAAATATATTAACTCTGCAAAACAAAAACAAAAATAAAAGAGGAAGAAAGAAGAATAACACTTTTTAATTTATGGAATCAATGACACCATAGATATCATGGCACATGATATTCTCATCCAAGTTCATTTCTCTTTTTGGTCAAATAGATACACTATGATTTTATTGATGTCATAAAACATTTCTTTGTATTACTTTTGTATTTTATGTAAATATTTTATTCAATAACTATATAACATTTTGTACAGGAGGCAATCTATTCCTCGAGGTAGTAGATGAATGAGTTAATGAGCAAATGAAATGTCTGATTGGTTAATCAACTAGCATAGTCAACAGCTGAGGCCATCGTGTTCAGTGAAGTAAGCAGGGAGTTAGGGCCCACCCATCATCATGAGGATGAACACTTTTATGCTGCCTCTATTTAAAGATACACACTTTGAAACACCAATAGAAGTAGCGGGCATTGTGGTGCACTCATGGAAGACCAGCTATCCCAGAGGCTAAGGTTGTAGAACCACAAGTTCCAGCCAAGCCTGGGCAACTTAGTGAGACCCCGTTTCAAAACACACAATCAATCAAAGGGGCTAGAAATGTAGTTCGGAGGTTGAACCTGGGTTCAATTTCCATTGCAGAAATAAGAAATAAGAAGAAGAAAAAAGGGAAGAGGAAGCAGAAAAAAATGGCGGTGTAAAGGGAGGAGGAAGAGGGGAGGAGGGAGAAGAAGAAAAATCAAGAGGGGAAAAGAGGAGATGAATTAGAAAGGAGAAGGAGGAAGTGGTGGTGGTGGTGGTGGAAGGGAAAGTGGAAGAGGAAGAAGAAGTAGATTAGAAGAAAGGAAACTCACAGAAGAAAGACAAAATAGTCACTCAGAACTTCATTGGGCATGGGAGGAAGATGAAGTGAAAGAAGGTCTGGGTAGGAAAAAGAATTCCAGGCTAGCACTGAAAATGACTTTTAACTGGAACGTAAAGGGGTTCAGTTTTGATTTAGACCGGGTAAAATAAGAATAGTTACTGGAGAAATGGCATGACTAAAAATGGCCCTGCCTAGGTGGGCAATGAAGACTGCAACAATCCATTGGCTACAGTGAGAGGCCAGCTACCATGCTGAAAGCACAGGACGGCATAAGAGCTTGAGATTTCTGAAATGTTAACCAAAAGCCTCTGCACATTTCCTAATAAGAAATAAAAAAAATTATTTCTATTCTGTTAGGAGAGAAATGATCAGAAGGGTATGAAAAAAGCAAAAGTTTAAGAGGGTTGCTTTGTGCTATCTATGCTTTTTAAGTGATAAAAATCGTGAGGGAGTTTTGCATTGCATTCATTAAGGTACACAGATAAAACAGTGATTCTCAACATATTATGTGCAACGTGTGCCCCATTTTAGTATTAAAAAATCAGTTTGTGCTTAGAGGAATATCACTTGATCTAAAATATCACCAGAGTATTCACAATCTCATACAGTTATCCTGTACAATTGGCCATTTCTGAGGTCTGTGAAATCACACCATCATGGTTTTCTTCCACACAATTAGGGAACAAAGTCCTCATACCTCTTTCTGTACTGTCCATTTGATGTTTTACTCTATGGTAATTCTCAGATGCACAAGTGGTTCCTAGGCTGTGGTATGTCTGATGTCCACTCATCAATGAGAATTGCTATGAAATTCTATGAAATTGCTATGAAAATATATTTTCTTAGTTGTTACAGAAACATATATCTTTTTAAATTTTTCAATTGGTTCTTTTTATTTACACATAACAATAGAATTTATTTTACATAATTATAAAAGCATGAAATAGAATTTTTTCTAATTCAGTCCCCAATGCTTCCTCTTCCTTCCTCCCACCCTCTGTTCCTACCCTCTACTCTATGGGTCTTTCTGCTATTTACTTATAGTTTTGTTTTCTTAATTAGTACCTAGTGGATGTACACTGTAGTATATTTATATTAGTATGTAGGAATTTTATGACAGATTCATTCCACTTTCTTTCCCTATCCTATTCTTCCTCTCTTCCCTTAATTTCCCTTTGTCTTTTCCATTGATTTTTCTTCTATTCTTTTTTTAATTCCCCCTCCTTATTTTGAATTAGCTTCCACATATCAGTGAAAACATATGACATTTAGCTTTTGGGGACTGGCTTATTTTACTTAGCAATTATAGTTTCTGGTTTCATCCATTTAGCAGCAAATGTCTCAAAGGCATTCTTCTTTATGGTTGAGTAATGCTCCATTGTGTATGTATAACACCTTTTCTTTATTTGTTAATCTG
Source organism: Marmota monax (assembly GCF_021218885.2). Taxonomy (NCBI): domain Eukaryota; kingdom Metazoa; phylum Chordata; class Mammalia; order Rodentia; family Sciuridae; genus Marmota; species Marmota monax. The sequence continues at coordinate 1,533,045 of NW_026693208.1, read as the reverse complement.
TTGAAGGACACCTAGGTTGGCTCCATAGCTTAACTACTGTGAATTATGCTGCTATAAACATTGATGAGGCTGTGTCACTGTAGTATACTGAGTTTAGATCCTTTGGATATATACCAAGGAGTGGGATAAGTGGGTCAAGTGGTGGTTCCATTACTAGTTCAAAAACACATTTCATTTGTTGGTCAAAATTTGGTGGCAATAGCTATACAAAATTTTGTGATAAACTGTGTACCTACATCATGCTGGATATATTCCTTTAAGATTAATATGCATGTACATATATAGAGAAAAATGTTTTCACATGTAGAGACAGAGCATATATACAGAGTATTTCTTAATATTCCACAGTGCACACTCACACCAGGAATGGAAGACATCTATTGATATAACATCTTTGACACAACAAGGGAAAGAAATTATGTCCTTTGTTAGGAAACTCATCCTTAGAAACACAAATTATAACTTTGGGAGGCTTTTCTTAAATTTATGTGGGATATTGTGATTTTGATTCACAAAGCATTTTTAAAAGATTTGATTCATGTTAACAAGAGAAGTAACTATTTTAAAGCACACAGACCTTGAAGCTAGATAGGTTTTGGTTTGACCCTTGGTTCTCTGTTTGTAGCTGAGTGTCTTGGAGCCAGTTAATAACCAGTTAGAGCCTTAGGTACATCAGTTACAAAAGAAGGGAAATCATAATGGCATATCATAATTATGTGACAGTTATAAATAAAATACATGACAATTTCATTGATCTGTGAAGAGTAAGAGGTAAACCTTAATACTTTACTCATTGAGAAGATTTCTTCTAACCTTTTGGTGTTTAAACCTCAGTAACAACCTCAGGTTCTGGCTAGGTATCAAACAGCCCCATAAGTAATGGTCTTGGATATTTGATTGTATACATGAGGTATAGAGCATTTAGCTCAGAGACATAAGAACACTTTACTGAAACAAGTTCAATTACTTTGTGGAATGTGTTTTCTTTTTTCTAACCCCTTAAGAAAGAAACAGATCACTAAACAGAAAGAGGATTTTAAGATTATGCAGTAAAATTGGTTGCTCATTTCCATATTTCATTTGAATTTCAGTTGAAGGATGATTAAAGTTTTCCTTCTAAGAGCAAACTGTTTTTACTTTTAATGTACCCTCCACATAACCCTTTAAAATTATTGAGCAGAAAAATATGAACTACTTCCACTTGACTCTTTAGTTATATCATTATTTTTTCAGTCAAGAAAAATCTAATTTTCTTCTACTTTGCTGAAATTAGTTTAAGAGCTATTGTCTCACATCAAAAATAGGAATGACTTCACAGAGCTAATTTTTTAAAATTATTATTGTTATGGCAAGAGTTTCAAAGTCATAAATATTTATGCAGGGCAAATTACGTTTTCTCAAAGCCTCAATATATTCTTTAACAAATGAAATTTAAGACTTTAAGTTTGTTCCTCCAATGCTATGATTAAATAGACCATTTGAGCCAGTGGTGAACTTTTATATATTTGTTAAGAAATGAAAATCAGATATTTCTATGTTATTCTAATTTATGAGATAAACTTTATTTTGCCATCTTCTAGTCAGATATCATTTTAATTGTCTTCTCAGTATCATAGAAAACTATTTCCTCCAACATGAAGTGCAAGGAATGAATATCTAAAAGTGCTCAGGATAGTTTCTGAAATTATAATCTCTGTTACCTAAAAACCTAGTTTAATATCAGATTGGAGGTCTTAATAACCATATACTTTGGCTAAGATGATAAAACTATTCTAACATTTTGCTCACATGAAATATGGAAATAATTATATTAAAATCAAATTTAGTTTTTTCCTAATTCGTAAGGTATTATCAATTATGATCTGCTTGCACTTCAGCCAACAATAATCTTATCCCACAGATTTTACACTACGCCAATTAAATGGAGAATACGATGATTTAAACAATACCTCTTATTGAAATGTTTATAACATAGTTCTTCTTTGTGCATATGAAGCAATAAACTTCAAGATTAGGTAAGACCTTTGATCAAAAATAATAAATCTGGAAACATCACAATACCTGCTCTCAGAACATACTTCGAAGCTATAATAACCAAAACAACATTGTATATCAAAAAAACAAAAATGCTACAACAGTAAAAACCAGACATATAGACCAAGGTAACAGAACTGATAGCCTAGAAGTAATCCATACATCTACAGGGACTAGACATTGAGGACAGAACAGAATTTTTAATAAATGGGTGCTGGGAAGATTGGATATCTATATGCAGAAGAATGAAACTAAACCCCTGTGTATCACAATAAACAGAAGTCAACTCAAAATCAACTAAGTATATAAATAAAAACCAAAAATTAGAAAACTATTAGGAAAAAATACAGAAGACATGATATGTGACATCAGATTGGAAAATAATTTTTTGGATAAGACCTTTAAAGTAAGGTAAAAACAAAAGCGAAAACAGATAAATGGGCTTCCATCAAACTTAAAGTCTCTTCACAGCAAAGCAATCAACCAACAACAAAGAGACCACCCAGTAAGTGGGAGAAAAGTTTTATAAAGTATTCATTTGACAAGTGTTCCATGCTCAGAATATATTAAGAAATCAAGAATCTTAATATCAAAAGTATTTCAAAATTAAAATTAAAAATAGGCAAAAGCTGAGGCTGGAGTTGTAGCTCAGTGGTAGACTGTTTGCCTAGCATGTGTGAGGCACTGGGTTCGATCCTCAGCACCACATAAAAATAAAATAAAGGTATTGTGTCCATCGAAAACTAAAAAATATATTTTAAAAAATAGGCAAAAGCTCATAATCAACATTTCTTAAAGAAGAAAACAGGTACATGAAAAGATGTTCAGCATCACTCCATATTAATAATCACTGAAGAAGTACAAACATAAACCTCACTGCAGTTATAATGACTATTACCAGAGACAAAAGACAAATAAGTGTTGGAAAGTACATGGAGAAAAGATAACTCTAACATACTATTCATGGGTTTAGGAATCTAAGTTGACATGTCTATAACCATCATGTATAAACACTATTTTACTTGATGTTTCTAAACCCTATAGAATAAACAATCACAAAAGTAGTCACCTAAGAATTGGGAACAGTTAGTGATGTGCAGATTGTTTCTTAACTGATGTTTGACATGTTAATAGTTTTGTTTGTTTGTTTGTTTTTAGAAAGACCAGGTGAAATCCAGTTGGTAGCAGGCCACCATTGTCTAGTTTAGCATATAACCCCCTTCCTTCTGCTTCAGGGTATGGGGATCTTCCCACCATCTTGCTGCTACCCAAGACATACCTCTGCCCTTAAGCCCCTAAGCTGCTCTCTGTGCAATTATGGGCTTTTTTTTTTTTTTTTTTGGTCTCTTAGCACCCTGCACTCGGTGCCAGTTCCCACGTAATGGGTATTTCCAAAACATTGGGAATATAAATTAAAGAGCCATTATGAAAAACAGTATGAGGTTTAAACTAACACATGATTCAACAATTGTCTTCATGAGTTGTTATGGTTGAGCTATGACATGTGCCCTCAAACTCCTTTGTTAATGTAGGAATGTTCTCAGTGAAATTATTACAGCTCTCAGTGAGAGCTTTAAGCTAATCAGTCCATCTTGGTTTCAAAGGAGTGAGTGGTAACTAGAGGCAGGCAGGGGATAGCTGGAAAAGACAAGTTACTGGGGGTGTGCACTGGCATAATTCACATTCCCTGAGACCCTCCTCCATCTCTCTGCTTCCTGGCCAACCATGTATGAAGTAGCACTCTTTTGCCATGGCCTGGGCCATGATATGCTGCCTCATCTAGGGTCCAGAGCAATGGAGTAATCCCACCACGGACTGAACCTGTGACACCATGAGCCAAAATAAACTTTCTCTCTTTTAAGTTATTTTTATCAGGTATTCTTATCAGTATGTTGAAAAGACCTTTAAATTCTACCATATTTATTGTGGCAGTGTTTTAATCATCTTTTTCGCTGTTATGACTAAAAGACCTAACAAGAACAATTTTAGAGGAAAAGTTTAATTGGGGGCTCATAATTTTATAGGTCTCAGTCGATAGGCAGCCAGCTCTAGTCCTCAGGGGCTCAAGGTGATGCAACACATCATGGTGGAAGAGTGTGGTGGAGGAAAGCAGCTGAGAACATGTCACAAGGAATCAGAAAGAGAGAGAGACTCCACTGGCCAGATACAAAATATATACCCCAAAGTCAGACCATCACTGACCATCCTCCACCAGCCACATTCTACCAGCCTGTAGTTACCACTCAGTTAGGTTTTAAACATAAACACTCATTTTACCTCTAAACTTTCTTGTAATTGTCTCACACACGAGCTTCTGGGGGACATCTAATATCTAAACCATAACAGATACCATTCACAATAGTGAAGATATGGAATCAATCTTTGTTCATCAATGGACGGGGGATGAAGAAATTATGGCATACAGACACACACACACACACACACATACACATACAATGAAATACTATTTAATCATAAAAAGATAAAATTTCGTCATTTGCTACAACGTGGATAGAACCAGGGCACATTATGTTTAGAGAAGTAAGCCAGGCACCAAAAGTCAAGTGCCACATGATATCATTCAAATCTAAAAAGCCTGTTGGTTACATAAGTACAAAATAGAACAGTTATTACCAGTGACTAGAGATTAGGGAGAGGGAAATGAGGAGAAATTATGTAATGGGTATAAATTTAAAATTAGGAAGAATAAATTATTTTATTCTATTATACAGTAGGGTAACCACAGTTAATAATAATGTATAGTATATTTCAAAACAACTAGAAGAAAGAATATCAAATGATCTCACCAAAGAAATAATGCATATTTGAAGTAATAAATGTTAATTACCATGGTTTTATCACTGTATAATATACACATGTATCAATGTACCACAGTGTGCCCCATAAATATGTATAGTCATATATGTTAATTAAAATTATATGATGTTTATTGGTCAGCTTTCCATTACTGTAACAAAAGGTCTCAGATAAACAACTAGAAAGGTTTGTTTTGGTTTATAGTTTTGAAGGTTCATTCATAGTTGGTTGACTTCATTGCTTTTGGGTCTCTGATGGGGCAGCACATTTTCATGGTGGAAGTACATGGTGGAGCTAAACCATTCATGTCATGGCCAGAAATGAAAGAGAAAGAGGAAGATTGAGTTTCCACACTTACTTTCAGGGCATACCCCCAGAGACCTAAAACTTTCCATTAGGTCACAATTCATAAAGGTGTCACCAACTTCCAACAGCACCAAGCTGACTAATAGTTTCTTAACAAAATCATAAAACAGAGGTCATCCTCTAACTTCTTAAAAACATTCTTAGAATGTCACCCTTGTGATTCCTGGAGATCATTAAGGGAGGTCCACCCTAAAGTTCTTTAGCAGGTCTAATAAAGTGACTCTCAGTCACTGCTGTGTCTTTCCAAAGACTTAAGAAAAGACTTGGTGTCCACATATTAGATTTTATCTTTGCTTGGAAGTTCTTTCTTAATTTGAGAATTTTGAAGAGCCAGAGAATGAGAATGATTTACTTTTATACCCAGTAAATTCTGGCTACTTCTTATAATATTGCATAGAAAGCTGAATAATTTCATTTTTAGCTATTTTCTGTTCTCATTTTATCATAGTTATTGAGAAAATACCAGAAGACATATTTTGAATTCTGTCTAAAAATCTCCTCATTACATTCATTAGTTTAGTAGGTCTAATTACTATTTTTCATTTTATTGCAAATAATAATAAACTTCTCATCACCATATGTTAAGAGTTGCCTCCCTTTCTTCTGCATTTTTGTATTTTACATATTCAACACTTTCTTTCAAGACTTCCCTGATAGATTTTCTGAAAGCCATATGACTTCTAATAATCACTTTGATACTACTGGGCTGGGGTAGAAAACACAAAATTTGCAACTTATTATCGAGAGAGATTTAAAAAAAAATACTTTTGGAGGCTGAGTAGTCTAAGATTTTTCAAGATTCAGAGTCTGGTAAGGGTCTGTTTCCTGGTTCATAGATAGTGCTTTGTAGCTGGGACCTCAAGTGACAGAAAGGACAAGGGGTCTGTCTCAGGCTAGTGCACTAATCTCAACAATGAGGGTTCTATTCTCATAACCTAATCATATCCCCCAAACCCCACAACCAAGTACCAACATCTTGGGTGTTAAAATCTAAACATATGAATTGCAGGAAGGATAAAAACATCCAGATCATGGCAGTGACTCACTCTTTAGACCTTCACTAACATTTTCCATTTACCAGTTTCTTCTGCCCATTATGTGCTCCTCAAATGGAACATTTCAGGTTTTGTTACTGTCGTAGCGTACTTCTGGATACCAACATCTGTTTCACTCACTTTGGCTATATAAATCACTCCAAAACATAGTGAAGCAGTACAGTCGTTTATTATGCTATCACATTTGGTGATTAAGAATTTAGACAGAGCTCTGTAGAGATGGTTTTCCTCTGCTTTCTACTACCTGACGTAAGCTAGCAGATTGTAAGGCTGAGGGCTAAAATCTTTTGAAGATTCATTCACTCGTGTCTGGCAGATAATATATATATATATATATATATATATATATACATATATATTTTTTTTTTTTAACATACTACTAGGTATTGAACACAGGGATACTATACCACTGAATTACATCTCCTGCCCTTTTATTTATTTTTTTTTTTTTATTTTAAGATACTGTTTGGCTAAGTTGCCAAGATTGGCTTTGATCTTGCATCCTCCTGGCTCAGACTCTGAAATTGGTGGGATTACAGGTGTGCACCACGGCCTCTGCCACTTTTCCTTTGAATGGGGCCTTGAGTCCTATCTACATGGGCCATTTTGGGCTCTCTAATTTTGTGGTGGCCAAGCTCTAAGGGTCAGAGAGGGATATAAAGACAGAGAGAGGCTGAATAGACATAATCTGAAGTTCTATCACACGTTAGAGTCAAAATGGAATCACTTCAGTTACATATTAATAGCAAAGGCAGTTAAACTCTCTAGGTTCAGAAGAGAAATCAATCATATCTATTGCAGGAGACTGGCAAAGATCTAGAAGAAAATAAGAGAATGGAAATAGCTATCTTTGGAAAATAAAGGCTGGGATACTTGGTTTGACCCTATTTCCCTCTGCTAGAAGGGCAGGGACACTGGGCAGTAAAAACGCATATTCCACTGCAGAGTAGCTTCAAATGGCCCCGCCTTTGCAAATGCCCTTGTCTTCTCCTGTATCCTGTGGCACTTTATACCCTCTGAAATAGTCCATTGTGAGTGTGTGTGTATTTCTGTGTGTGTGTGTTTTTCTATAAGTTTTCTGTTTCCTCTTCCTTCTCTTGCCATAAGCAGCAAACAGCCTGCCAGAGATAACTAGAAATGATCATTAGGAGGATGAATTAGGTTTTATTTTGTATTCAGCCCAAAGTCAAATTCAAATACAAGCTGACACTAAATCAACAAGAAAAGCAGAGCTGGTACATCTCCCTCTGTGAGAGTGCTGACTCATTCCCTCATCACATTAAAGCATGTATCACAGTGAATGTTCTGATGGCAATGGATGAAATTAAACTATGTGCTAATGGGTCTTTTTGGACTCTTGTTTTCTCTAGTTCAGCATCATTTCCTGGTTGAAGCAGCAGGCGACACTATATAAAAAATGTATACATATTTTAAATTATGATACAAATGAATATGGCATATTTTTATTTTACTGCTAGATCTTAAATAATGAAAATGAGAATATAACTTGTATAATTCAGAGAAGAAATATTTTCAATAAGACAGACTGTGATTGGACCATATCCTACACCCTAGTAGGAGAAAAATTTGTATTTAATGAACTGAATAGTTATTTTACTACACTAATATTATATCTAAGTCATATTTTTATGTAGCTTTTTATACTACAAAAGATGAATAAAATAGTGAAGTTTAATAGTAAACTAGTTAAGACTTTAAGGCAACTTCCTAAATACTGTGAAACTAATATTTAGTGACTAAAAAAGATGTATTGATTAAAAGTATAAATATTGAGTACCCTCTATGTGCTGGGCCCAGTTGAAAATTTAAATGTAATACTTGTAAATAAATAAAATGTGCAAATAATTTAAAAGCAAGCATCCATTTGTTGAACTTGATATGCATGCATTGAACTGAGCAATTTGGTGCTCACAAGGGACATGCCTTTTCTTTTAGATTTTTAAAAAATTTATTTTGGTAGTAAGAAAAAGAACATAAAACAAACAAAAACATTAATATGTAAAGAGATTTAAAAAACCAGAGCCCCAAATACTAAATATTATAAGCTCCTAAGACAAGTATATATAAGAGAACAATGTAGACTAGAGTATTTAGAAAAGGAGGGAATTATTTATTTTTAAAATGTTTTCATTAGTGCATTATGGTTATATGTAATAGTGGAGTTTATCTTAGCATAATCATACATGCATGAAATATAATTTGCTTCATTTCAGTCCTCAGAGTGTCCTCCTTCTCTCCCTTCTCCTTCTCCCTCCCCCAATCTCCTTCTGCTACTGGTCTTGCTTCTATTTATTTATTGTTTTTTTTCAAGGGTGCTTTAGAGAGATATATAAATACGAACTTCACTGTGATAAATTCAAATGCATACACTGCATAATTTGGCCAATTTCATTCTGCAGTTCCTCCCTTTTTCCGTCCCTCCTCCCTCTGACTCTATTCTTTCCTCTACTCCATTGATCTTGCTTTATTTTCATGGGATTTCCTCCTACCTTTTCTCCCTGATTTTGCTTTAGCTTCTCCATATGAGAGAAAGCCTTTGACTTTCTGAGTCTATCTTATTTCACATAGCATGACATTCTGCACTTCCATCTATTGACCAGCAAGTGCCATAATTTCATTATTTATTATGACTAGTAAAATTCCACTGTGTATATATACCACAATTTCTTTATCCATTTATCTGCTGATGCAAACCTGGGATGGTTCCATAACTTGGCTATTGTAAATTACACTGCTATAAACATCATGTACCTATAGTGTACTGATTTTAGTTCTTTTTTACAGACACCAAGGAGTGGGATAGAGGAGTCATATGGTAGTTCTATTCCTAAATTTTTGCAGAATCCTCATACTGCTTTCCAGACTCATTGTACTAATTTACAATCCCATGAACAATGTATGAGAGTAACTTTTCTCTAACATCATTGCCAACACTTGTCATTTGCACTATTGACGATTGTCAATCTAACTAGAATGAGAAAAAATCTCAATGTAGTTTCAATTTGTATTTCCCTGATTGCTAAGGATACTGACATTTTTTTCATATATTTGTTGTCCATTTGTATTTCTTCTTTTGATAAATGTCTTTTTAGTTCTTTGACATATTTAAGGATAGGGTTATTAGGGGATTTTGGTGTTAAGTTTTTTGAGTTCTGTATATAATCTGGAAATTAATCCCTTGGCAGAGAATCAGATAGCAAAATTTTTCTCCCATTCTCTAAGCTTGTCTCTTCACACTCTTAATCATTTTCTTTGATACATAGAAGCTTTTTAATTTGATGGCATCCTACTTATTGATTCTTGGTTTCATTTCTTGAGCTTTAGGAGTCTTGTTAAGAAAGTAGGTGCCTGTGCCAATAGATTTAAGAGGTAAGTTGCAAAATTTCTGATCTAATTCCTAAATCTTGGACCCACTTTCAGTTGACTTTAGCATGGGGTGAAAGACAGGGACCAAGTTTCATTCTTCTACATAGGAATATTCAGTTTTCCCAGGACCATTTGTTGAAAAGACTATCTTTTCTCCCACATATGTTTTTGGCACCTTTGTTGAGCATCTGAGGCTGTATCTAGGTAAGTTTGTCTCTGTGTTTTCTCTTTTATTCTAGTGCTCTTCATGCATGTTTTGATACCAATATCATGCTGCTTTTATTAACATAGCTCTGAACTATAATTTAACATCAGGCATTGAAATGCCTGCAGAATTGTTCTTCTTGCTCAGAATTGCTTTGGTTATTCTGGGCCTCTTATTCTTCCAAATGAATTTTAAGACTGCTTTTTCTAGTTCTGTGAAGAATTTCATTAATATTTGTATGGGGATTGCATTGAACCTGTACAGCACTTTCGGTAGGACTGTCATTTTGACAATATTCATGCTTCCTATTGAAAAACAAGGGAAGCCTTACCATATTCTAAGGTCTTCTTTAATTTATTTCTTCAGTTTTCTATAGTAAAATTGAGCCTAAAAAAAAAGAGCAGGGTTACAGCAGGGTCACATAGGTGGCTGGTAAGAGAGAAGAAACTTCTGGAAAAGTGAGAGAACAAAGCATGAATACAACCACTGAGATGGGGAGGAAATTTACATATGAATAAGGGTAGCAAACTATGGAACAAGGGGCTTAAGGGTTCTGTGGCTGTTTCTATCTCCATTTTCATACTGTTTTTCCCCCCATTGTACAATGAGGGTAACCACACTGTCTCATTGTGAGAAAATCACAATAAACTTAAAAATTACAATGTTTGGAAACACAACCCAAATTACATGACACATTGTAATTCCAGCTACTCAGAGACAAAGGCAGAAGGATTAAGGTCAAGTTTAAGGTCATCCTCAGCAACTTAGCAAGACCCAGAAGGCAAACAACAGAAGGCCAGTGAACCCCAGTGCTCAAAAATAAAGTCAAAACAAGTCATGTTATCTCATAAGTTTATTGTGTATGGTGTGTGTGTGCATGTGTGTGTGTGTGTGTGTATCAAATAATTAAAAAGGGCAAGAACACAGGAAAGTATTCTGCCAACTTATCAAATTCATATTCCTCTGAGTGAATGAGAACTGAATGTTCTCCCTATTAGATTTCTAACAGATTTTTCTGTTTTAATCATACCTTAAGGTATATTACTTGAAAATGTACTTTAGTGTATTCACATTCTATAATTCCCAGAAATACTTGTGTACTAATCCTTAGGGTTCGTTATTCTTAAAACTGAATAAGATTTTAGGATTTAGGTCCAAGAATTAGGTTATAATTAATAATATAATCTATTTTATTCTATACAAATCTGCTTTACATAAACAAAAACACAATTGTATGAGTTCTTTGGAAATATCCAACCCATAAATTCTTCCCACTGAGCTTCATACTTTAGAAACAATACCCAAGTTGAGGATATAGCTAGAGAATTTTTAGGTAGGTAAAGAACTTTGGTTTCTTTTCTTTACTCTTCTTATTTGATGGGTTTCTTCCTTGCTTTCTCAGAAACAAATAGAAAGCCTTCTCTCTTTGAATCTTAATTCCATGCTCTAGCCAGTTTGACTCATTGACAATTATACTAAAGATCCTTCAGAAGAGTTAAGCCCAGCAATTGTCCTGATTACAAACTATCCCCAAAATAGTTTTAAGTAAAACTGTTCTTCTGTAGCAGGGCTCTTTGTCTTCCTTACCAGATTAAAGCTACTGGAAGGATATTCGCTCAGTTCATCAGCATACAGATCAGGCAAACACAAACAACCTCACCTTCTCTCTCTTTTCCTGGTAGCTATTCCTTGCCAACAGAAGGACTATGCTGTGATTTTTTTCACCATATATTCTGAGTATTTCTATGGATCATAGCTGTGTGTGATACTATCTCGGCTAGGTCAGAACATAGTGGAACAAATGTGTCTTTAACAAATAAGCATTTTGAATTTTGCTGTCACATGCAAAAGCGTAAATGCCTACAACACTGTGAACTTACCATTCATAATTGGGTAAATAAAAAGTAGCTGAAAACCAAAAGCTGGAGAATGAATTAACACAGTACCATAAAATAAAACACAGCTTTTTAGACTCTCAATTGCTTTTGAAATCCAACAGAGGCCCATTAATGGGTGTGTTTATGTTTATAAAAATATAGCAGATGGCTGGAAACATGCAGTATTTGTTAAATTTTAAAAACATTTTGAAAGTAGTAGGAGACTAATGTTTCTCCTAACCAGTGCATGTCCTTTTTTTTTCCCATTTCTTATAGAATCTGTTGAATCACTACCATTATTGGCTCTGTATATGCTTAACAAGCTTGTATTTGTTCTCCTCTTATGCTGGTAACTTTACTCTATGTGTTCATATATGTTTCCAGTACATTGTAGGCCAACTGAAGTGGTCAAGCTGTCTCTGGATATCTTAGGGGGGGAAAAACAAACAAACAACAACAAAAAAAAAAACCTCACTGCTCATGAGGGACTCAACAGAAAGTCAACTGGATGTTAAATCTACTTCACAGGGAAGATTTGTTTTTACAGAGAAGGGCCAGGAAAACAGCCTTAGTTCCTAATCACCTCTAAAAAGGACTCTGTGAGCAGTATGTCTCTGGAGATCAATCTGTGACACTGTAGACTGTGTCCAAGAAGCATTTTCAAAACCTTAGGAGAAATCTGCCTGTGGCCACAATGCTTATTAAAAAAATTAATCAGAAATAAAAATTGTGCAATATCATAAAGAAGAATGAAGTTAGGTCATTTTCTATTAAACAGATTGAACTGTAGAATATCATGCTAAATTAAATAAGATAGACTGAGAAAGTGAAAGATCAAATGTTTTCTCTGATTTGCAGAAGCTAGAGAGAAAGAAGGAATAAAAAAAAGAGAGATCTCATGGAATATGAGGAAAACCAGTAAAATTGTGGAGAAAAATATGGGAAGGATGAGGGGAGGGAAAGAAGAGGTACTGGGGAATGATTGAACACATTATGTTATGCACATGAACAAATAAGTTATAGTGTATCCCACTATAATGTATAATTTTAACACACCCATAAAACCATGAAAAGAATTAAATTAATTAATACAGCAAAAAATTTTTTAAAAAGGTAGAATCACTTTTTTAGTCAGACATGACAAGAACAATTTTAGAGGAGGAAAATTTTATTTGAAGGCTCAGTTTTAGAGACCTCAGTCCATAGACAACTGGTTTCATTCTTTTAGGCTCAAAATGATGGCAGAACATCATGGCGAAAGAGTATGGTAGAGGGAAGCGGCTCACATGATGATCAGAAGCAGAGAAAGACTCTGCTGGCCAGATACAAAATATATATCCCAAAGGCACATGCCCGATGACTCACCTCCTCAACCCACACCATACCCACCTTCAGTTACCACTCAATTAATTCAGTCAGAGGATTGATTCACTGATGGGTTAAGAATCTCATAAACCAATCATTTGTCCTCTAAACCTTTTTGCATTGTCTTCCACATGAGCTTTTGGGGACACCTCACATCTAAACCATAACAATCAAAAATCACTATGACTAATCAGTGGGAACAAAAAGCAAATCAATTTGGAACAAGCCTAATAGAGCCCTCAGAAATATTTATACTTGGCATTTCCACTCAAAGTCACTAAATCAGGGCCGATACTTTGAAGAGTTTAACTGCTTCCTTCTCCAAAGAGGACAGTTATAACAATCACCCTGTGAGGCCAAGAACTTCAATTGTCCTGTGTAGCAATTGAAATTCTCCCTGTGGATTAAGAACCCAAAGGAAATTTCGAGGTGACTGGGCACTACAAAATTAAGCACTTGAGGAATAATTTCACAAACCCTTTAAAACCTACATTTAGCTTATGGCTCATGTCTACATTTATTCAGTAAATATTTATTCATCACCTACTATGAGTGAGACACCTACAGAATACATCAGTGAATAACACAAAAAGCCTCAGTCAGGGAGCTTCCACACACAAGAGAGAATTTATCCACAAATATGAAGAAGTAGGTCTCAGAAACTACTCACGTTCTCCAAAATCTTTCTGTTAGTAAGTAGCTGATCCAGGTTTCAAACCCATGATCAAAGCCTGTTTCCTCTACAAAGCTAGGAAATAAGCAGAATTGGGTCTGTGTATCCAAACTGAGCACATGAAACAAAAATACGCACCAATAATTTCTATGTAGTTAAGAGTCTGCCTGTTACATTATAAGACTGAATCATTTGCTTTCAAATGATTTGTTTTTAAATTTCTCAGAATTGTTCATACACCATCACAGGAAATAAAACCTTTTTTGCCTTCAGACAAAATAGATTATACAACTTTTGGTAGAAATACCCTTAATGGGATTCCATTTGTCATAAAGACACTCCAGCCTTGCCTTTTTTCTCTCAGAGGGAGAGTCTTTCAGGACACTATACTGAAAGGTGCCAAAGAAGAAATAAATAACTCTTAAAGAAACTGACATTTTTTTAAAATCCTGAAATATTAAGAAATGTGTTTTTCTTTTTATTCAGTAAATTCAAAACAAATGAGCCAGAAATTAATTCACTGCATTCTTCAATGCAGTTTATTTTTAGTTATTTTGGTAATTCATAATCTAATCTGAAATCTCTAGGCTATGTTGAATGAGACATTCCATTTGACCTTTCCATTCATCAGGCCAAGAAAAGTTGTCAATAATTACCTGAAGCCAGCTCTACAGAATTTTGTGTATACTAACATGAGGAAGACAGAACAGGTGATAATTCCTGAAATCATCCCTGGAGATTGCTAAAAGAGTGGTAATGATCTTTGATGGGTCCCACAGTTAGGAAAATAGGTCTCCAATCCCAGGAACCAGACAGGCACAGTAGGATAGAGACCACAGACTCAAGGGGACTCATTACATGATGACGGATCCCAGGCAAGTAAAAATGTGAGTGTGTCAAGGGAATGACAGAAACTGAGGAAAGAAAGAAAGACATTGATCAAGCTATAAAGGATCTCAAGAGTTAAGTAAATATAGTTGAAATTTTTGCTAACAGCTTTGAGGATTATTGAAGTAGGATAAGCTGTAAATTTTCACAGTTTTAAAAATTACTTTGCTCACTGTGATAAAGGTGAATTAGAGGGAAAGTGGTCTGGAGGCTCAGGTTCCAGTGTCTGAGGCTATTGCAATTGTGATAATAGCTGTATCCTGAATTATAGCGCTGGTGGCAGAGATGTAATAAGAGAGGCATGCTCTAAATATATTTAAGAGTAGAATTACCAGCACATCTTTGATGGATTGATTCATTGACTGATTAGATGTTGAGGAGTCAAAAGGAAGAAACAACTAGGCACAGTGGCACAGACCTGTAATCCCTGTAACCCAGTGACTTGGGAGGCTGAGGCACAAAGATTGCAAGGTTAAAGCCACCTTCAACAACTTAGTGAGACCCTAAACAACTTAGAGAGACCTTGTATCAAAAGAAAAACCAACAAAACAAAAAATTTCAAAAGGCTGAGAATGTAGCTCAGTGGTTAACACCCATGGGTTTAATCCCCAGTACCAAAAAAATAAAACAAAGAAATTAAATTGATTTTCAAATGTCTGGCTTAGATAGTTTGATAGAGTGGGTCATAATTAAAATGGTGATATGAAGAAATAAACAATTTAAGAAAAAAATGAGTGAGTCCATTCTGGACAGGTGTTTTGCGTGCCTATAGATGTCCACTTATGAGCTGTTAGATACATTGATTCAGAAATCCAACAAATATGAACTAAGTAAAATAATAGACTTCAGGCAGGCTGTGGCTTCACAAAGAGATTCTGTGCACCCCATGAAGTACCATCTCTCTGCTAGATTCACATGCTCCCATGTCAGCCCTCAGAATCACTGGTTCAGGGAGGTGATTTCTTCTGGATCCTAGAATGATGGACTAAAGATGTTGATTCACAGTCATAGAACATTAGGGAAATCACTGAACAAGAAAGCCATATAAATTTGCTGCCATGGAAAAAATTTATCAGGCACAGTAAATACTCATCCCCCTACCTTTACATTTCTTCCTCTTTGTGGATTTTATAGAAAACCAAACAAGAAAAAGCTTGCTAAGAAGAACAGATCAACTCTAGGTAATTTTGTGAAATGAGAAAAAATTCCAGTAAAAAAATCCAGCCCACCACTACATACTTATCACAATGGCCAAAATTTAGAACACTGAAGACATGGAATGATGGCGAGGGCAAGGAGCATCACGACTCACTGACTGCTGGTACAGTCACTTTGAAAAATAGTTTGACAGGTTTTTTGTTTGTTTTGGGTATCAGGGATTGAATTCAGGGACACAAGACCACTGAGTCATATTCTCAGCCCTATTTTGTATTTTATTTATAGACAGGGTCTCAGTGAGTTGCTTAGAGTGACTTTTGCTGAGGCTGGCTTTGAACTCACGATCTTCCTACCTCAGCCTCCCAAGCTGCTGGGATTACAGGTGTGCGCCATAGCACCTGGCATTTGAATAGTTTCTTAAAAAACTAAATACAAACTTAACCTAAAATACAGGAATCATGCTCCTTGGTATTTACCCAAAGGAGTTAAAAACATGTCTACATAAAAATGTACACATGAAACAAGTGTGGTGGTATGGACCTTATAGTCCAAGCTACTTGGGAGGCTGAAGTGGGAGGATTGCATGAGCCTAGGACCTGGGAGTTCGAGATCAGCCTGGGCAACAGGTGACACCCAATCTCAAAAGAAAAGAAAGGAACCCTTGTATTCAATCAAGATGTTTATAGTAAATGAATGAATACACAAAACATGATATATTTAGATAAGGAATATTATCTAGTGCTAAAAGGGACTGAATTATCCAGCCATGTAAAGACATTGAAGAAACTTAAATGCTTATTCTTAAGTAAAATAAGCCAATCTGAAAAGACTACATACTATATTATTCCAACTACAAGGAACTCTGGAAAGAACAAAATAATGCAGACAGTAAAATGATCAGTGATTACTAGGGGTTGGTATGTAGAAGGGATGAATAAACAGAGCACAGAGATATTTAGGGCAGTACAATAACTCTCTTGGATACTATAATAGTAAACACATGTTATATTTGTCCAGACCTATAGAATGTGTATCACCAGTAATGCATCCTAATGTGAACTATAGAATGTGTGATAATGATGTGCCCAGATAGGTTCAGCATCTGTAACAAATATACCACTCTAGTGGAGGTTTAAAATGGGAATACTATGCATGTGTGGGGTAAAAGTCACATAAAAAATATCTCTGTCTCTCTCAATTTTGCTGTGAACCTAAAACTATTCTAAAAAATAAAGTCTATTGTTTTTAAAAGCTCATAACTCACATGCAGAAATATTATTCTATTTTCCTATAGCAATTAGATTTTCTTAGTATATTAGATACCATTATGCTTACCGCAACTAGTAAACTGGTCACTTTCAGGTCACTTATAAAATTTAGTGATGTGTAACTTATTTTTACTCATTTAAACTCAAACAGTTTTCTTCCTCAAATCACATCTGGATTCAAAGGAAGTTTGTGCATTATTGTAGATGATTATTTTGTTTATAAACTTTGTTACTTAGCATCTATCAGAGTGTACTAATAAATATTTGTTGAATAATCAAAATAATAAATATTGAAATACTGCTTGGCCAGAATCATCTATAATACATTTCTAAAAGTTTACTATACCACAATCATTGTAGCCTTCCTCTTCATTGTAAAGGAAGAATCTCATGTCTTATCTACTGTTAGATGGCTTTAGGCCTAAGCCTAAGAAACTCCATTTTAAAAACTCCAGTATAAAACCTGCAATTACACCAGGCACACTCACAGATCCCTCCAGTATGTCCTCAAACAAGTCACTTCCCCTCACCCTGATAAAGAGAGTGAAGCCCCTGGCAGGCTGTCCTTGCCTGATAAAAGGGAAAGGCAAGAAGATCAGGGTGGAGACCACCAGACCAGATGTTTCTGATCCCAGGGTAAATGATGTCACTGAGAAATCCAGTGGTAGCTGATAAGGATTGAAAGGGGTAAAAAAAAAAAAAAAAACCCAAATTTAGTATAAATAATAGAGCAAATGAACAGGGATTCTGTCAGCCGAAACAAGTATACACTCGAGCTGGAGAGCCTGATGAGGACCTGACATCCCATCACTTGTCATTGTTCTTGAGCCTCTGCATGATCCTCACTGCTCTCAAACTCTACCGCCTGTCTGGACCTTGGTGAGAGGCACAACTTCTCCCTATGACCCCCTCCTCCACCCCCTCCTCAACTGGTTGTCCACTCCATGCCAGGAAAAGCCTGCCTTGGTTCTGGACCTGGTCTCCTCGGTCTGAGTGAGTGTGCATCTGCTGGACTTAAAGCCTAAGGCAAAAGAATTTTGAACTTAGCATGCAGAGGGAATGTCTGTCATTAGCCTGTCATGATTAAGTGTGTTTTGCAGTGCTTAGAATTAATCTAGAATTGTTTGTTGTGAATTGATTATGTCTATTGCAGTGCCTGGCATTAAGGATTATTGTTTTCTTGATTAAGAACCTAGAGAGTGAAATTGTATTGAGTAATTTGAGTGAATAAAGCATTGAAAGGGGCAGAAGTGTGTGGACATTCTTTATTTCTCCCCTCCACTGCATATATCACAATTTTGCTCCCTCGTGATATCTAGTTAAAAATTAAGAGATCTGGGTATTAACACTATAATATCTTACACTTCTTTTTTTTTTTTTTTTTTTGCTACTGGGGATTGAACCCAGGGGCACTTAACCACTGAACCACATTCCTGGTTCTTTTTACTTTTTATTTAGATATAGGGTCAGGGTTTCACTAAGTTGCCTAGGGCCTCACTAAGTTGCTGAGGCTGGTTTTAGACACATGATCCTCCTGCCTCAGCCTCTTGAGCTACTGGGATTACAGGAGTACACCACCACACCCACATTTTTATGTACTTTTTTAAAATCCCTCCATCACAATTACCCTCTTTATCATCAGCGTATTCAAAATATGAGGAAACTAATTCATAGATTTAGACAGTATTTCCCAACCAGGTGTGTACTCCAAAGCCAGGGATATATGGGAAGTGTGTAAAGAAAGTTTGTTTCTCTATATGCGTAATAAGAATTGTAATGCATTCTGCTGTCAAGAAGAAGAAGAAGAGGAGGAGGAGGAGGAGGAGGAGGAGGAGGAGAAATTTTGTTCGTTGTAAAAATCAAGAGAGTTTGAAGAATTTAGAGGTGGAGATCAAAAAATACCCAGCTTATCTTAGTGTGGTCACATTCTCAGAACATAATAGGGGTCCTTGCTGATTTCCTTCACTATATTCTGCTTGGTAGAATTGTGTACCCTAGAGGGAAAAAAATGCAAACACACACACACACACACACACAAACACAACCACAAGACTGGGATCCTAATTAAAATAAGATATACTCCACGGTTGTATAAATATTTAAAAATATACCCTACTATCATGTATATCTAAAAAGAACAAATTTTTTAAAATTTTATATGTCTGTGTGTGTGTGTGTGTGTGTGTGTGTAAGAGAGAGAGAGAGAGAGAGAGAGAGAGAGAGAGAGAGAAACAGAGAGAGAGATTAGAGTCACAATTGAAATTTAAAGCATTGCCTGAATGCCCCAGTCTTTGTGAACTCTTTGATCTTGTAATCTTGGGACTGTGTTTGTGAGAGAGAGACAGACAGTCAGACAGAGTGTATGCGTGTATATTGATGTGCATCTACCACACATCCTGCCTTATATTGTCATCTTGCTTACTTTCTCCAGATCCTTTGTTCTCCAGCTAAGAACTGACCTGCAGTGCCCAGCTCAATCTATGAGGAACTGAATTCTTCTGAAACATGTGAAGTTAAGTCTTCCAATGGGACCTCAGCGCTAGCCAACACCTTGATTGATTGCAACTCTGAAAGAACCTGAAGTGGTGGGCCCAGAAAAGCCATACCTGCCCTCCTGACCCACGGAAGCCATGAGATAACAAATGTGCTTTAGGTTGGTGAGCTCATGGTCAGGGGTGTGTCATGTAGATAATATCCCTGGGCTGGAGGGAAAAGGCAAAACGGAAATTAGAACCTCACTTTACGGTTCAAGCCTGAAATAATCCAAAGGCACATAGATTACTGGTGATAAAAGGTATAAATGCACTGCTTGTACACTTGCATGTCATGTAGTAAATGCAGAACTTTGGAGAAAAACAGCTCAAATTCCCTGTCTTAATAGAAAGTTTTTTCCTAGGTGGAGCATTCTGCCCTTGCATACAAATGCCCTCCATTATCTGTAATTAACAGTGAAGAGATTGCTTGCTGAATGTGATGTCATTTCCCTAGTACTTAACAAAGATTCCAGAGCCCTTTAGGGAACTGAAATTCAATCAAGGGGAAGACAAGACAGACTCTCAAATCTTCTCACTTATTTTTTGCTTACTTCATTTTTTCTGTCCAATGCTACCTCATTAGACAGATGTGAATGTTACACTGTAGGAATAAAAAGGAAAAGCACGTTTTGCCTTCTTTCAAGTTTAATTTCCCATCTACTTCCTCAGAATGCAGATAGTGCCTGTGAACTTAAAGAACTGCAGCTTAACCAAAAATATTTGCCTTGTGGAAATGGTGCTAGGCAACTGAAAATATCTATTACTTGGAAATGAATTTGCCTTAATGCAATGGAAGTGGTTTGTTACAGAATAAAGAAAAAGAATTTAGATGCTAGAAAACATTTGAATTTGAATCTTATGAGTGTACAAGTTTTGTGAATTTTGTTTCTAAATCTCACTGAATCTGTTTTCTCATGAGTAAAACTGAAATAACAATTGCCCCAGTGTTGCTTGAAAAGTAAATTAAATAATAAATGTAGTGTCTCAAATAGTCTCTCAAATATGAATCATCTTCTCTCCACTTATTTTCTGTTCCTTCCACCCACTACATGAAGTCTAAGAGGCAAACACACATTTTTTTCCCACTACATTTTAAAATGGATTGCTTCCTAGAGTTCATTATGCAATACTCTGCTAGAATGAGAGAAATGATCTTTTGTACTGCCCAGTAAGACCCACAGAACAGAATCACTTCAACTTCCTTCTGGAGCTGTGATCGGAGTTCCTTATTTCCCATTGAATGATAATGTAATTTAAGTTTTGAAAATTAAGAGATAAAATTATATTTATTGGTTTCAAGAAGACATTCGAAATATATATGAAATATATACTCACATATACTTACAGAAAAATGACTAAGTGTAGCTCATTAATATATACTTAACCTCACTTGGCTATTATTTTTGTGCTTAGAATACTTAACATCCACTCCCACAGCATTTTTCAAAAATACGCTGTTATTAACTGAAGTCTCCATGTTGGACAATAGATCTCTGGAACTTTCTTCTCCTACATAATTGAAGCTATCCTTTGACCAATCTCTCCCCAGGCTTTCTGCCTTAACTTCCCCAGCTCCCTGTAACCATCAATCTACTCTCTTCATAAAAGAGATCGACTTTTTTAGTTTCTGTAGATGAATGAGATCACATGGTATTTGCTTTTCTGGGCCTGGCTTATTGCACTTACTGTAACATCTTTCAGATTTATCTATGCTGTCTCAAATGGCAGGCTCTCCTTCTTTCCTTTTATAGCTGAGTGGTACTCCATCATATAGAATACTACATTTTCTTTATCCATTCATTGACAGAAATGTAAGTTGATTCTTATCTCGGCTACTGAAAATAATGCTGCAATAAACACGGGAGTGCAGAGATAACTTCACACCTATTAAAATAGTTATTATAAAAAGATAAAAGATAACAAGTGTTAGTAAGAATGTATAGAAAAGGGAACCCTTGAACACCATTGATAGAAGTGAAATTATAGACAAGATGAAAAACAGCATGCAGGTTTCTCAGAAAATTAAAAATAGAACTAATATATGTTCAACAAGCCCTTTACTGGGATATTAGTGTGAGTTCATTATTTTCATAGTTCATCTTTGATACCTTGGGATATAGTTATTAAGGATGTATAAATCTAGTTCCAGGGAGGTAAGATGTCAAAGATAATACACCTTTAACTCTAATTCGGAACAAATTTTATTCTGTTTATAAGAAATTTCTAGGACATATTTACATTTAAGAAGTTTCCTTCATGCTTGAAAATATTCAAGCTTTAAGGGTTTTTCTGCTAAATGATTCAGCAATACCAATTTAAAGAAAGTATATGGAGAGCCTGCAACTGAATCATTAAACCAAAATCCTCTTATAGCTTGAATATTTGCCAGCACAAAGGAAAATTCTTCAAAGTAAAAATGCACTAGACATTTTATCTATTTTATTTTATTTAACTATTCTATTTATCTATTTTATTTATCTATTCTATTTTATCTTCTTCCTCCTCTACTTCTCCTTCATTTTATCTTTTCTTATATCAGGGATTCTGAGAAATAAATAGAATGCCACTCACAATTGATAGGAAAGTGTAACCTTTCTCCAATGTCTGATTCCAAGTTTTTTGAGTATTATATTTGGGAGCATTAATTGTCCTGCATTACTGTAATAATCTAGAATGCATGGATAGCATATTCCATGTTGAAGATCTTGAGGAAAATAAGACTACATAGGTGGCGCAATTTGAACTTCTGCTCAAATTGGCAGTACACTATAAATTAACCCCCGCCCCCACCCCCACCTGGAATCACAAATGAATTTGTTAGAGGTATACTGTGACATGATCAAGCTCTCTTATAATTACTGAGTAGATATCTACCTTGAATTTTTTTAAACAAAATTTCATTCTTTGGAACCTATGACTTTTACTCCTAAATCAATTTTAAGTTAAAAAGGTGAATATCTCTTATTTTTTAAAAAAGCTCATATACCCCATCATATTTTCCATTTATGGAGATGGACAGACTCAGAGATTTCATGAGCTGACAAACAATATGATAATACTCATTTCCTGAAAGGGATGGGCATCAATAAATTAGAGGAAAAAACACATTCATGTGGATCTGATTCAATTCCTCTCAGTGAACTGATCAGTAATAAACTTTTCACACATTGACAATTATCACAGCTGAATTTATAGCTATGAATACACTTAGACATCACAGCCAAATCATCTATTGCTGTTACAACTATTCCAATCTTCAGTGGCTTAAATAAACTATTCTGTTATAGCTCAAGATTCTATGGGTTATACACCAGACAGGATACAACTAGAGTGATTTCTCTGTATCAGTCAAAGTCACACAGTGGTACTTGGCTGGTTGATATGCCAACTTGAGAATCCAAGATGACTTCACACTTATGTCTGGCAGGTAGTTATGGTGACTATAAGGTTAGAGTGAGTTTCACTGTCAACTGGAAACTCTGTATGTGGCTTCTCTAGCATAATGCTCTTAAGGTAATTAGATTTCTTCCATGGCCTCTTAGAGACAGTAATCCTAGAAACCCAAGTGGAAATTGGAAGCTTCCTAAAACCTGACCTTGGTTGTATTAGAATGTTTCTTCTGCCACAAACTATTTGTCAAGCATATCAATAATCCAGTTCAAAACCAAAGAGGGGAATTCAGCTCTATTTCTCAATTGCAGTGAGTACCAAAGAATTTATAGCCAACTTTAACCTATCACAGCTGCTATATTTGATCTTGAATTAAAATAAATGTTCTTAGGAGAACTGTGAAACTCTGCTTAACCATATTAAGGACTCTCCTCTTAAAGGGCAAGAAATTAAATCCCAATTTACATGCAGGTTACTAATAAAATAGCTCTCAAAGACTAAATAAACAACAGAATTTTGAAATATTCTGTGAAGATTTAGTATAGGTTCTGCCATTAAAACATTGAAATATGGCTTAATAATTAGATTTATAACTTGAAATAATTAATATTATATAAGGAGTTCCATTTTATTGATAAGATTCATTACAAGAAAACTGACCTAATATTTGTAAAACATTATATAAAATATTTAGTGGATTTGACAAAGGGGGATGAAGGGAAGCAACCAGGATAGGAATATGAAAGACAGTAGAGTAAATAATTTGCCTATGTTTCCTATGTTCATATGTGAATACTAGTGGAACTCCACATTGTGTACAACCACAAGGATTGGATCCTAATAAGTTATATTCCATGTATGTATAATATATCAAGATATACTCTACTGTCATTCATATATAAAAAGAACAAATAAAAACTTTAAAAAGAATTTAGACACATCTAGAACCAAGCATAGCCTCATGACTTAACTATATCTATTGTTGGGTATACGATTATAGGTATCATGTTTATTAAAAGCCCTTTGGTGAAAACTAAGAATGGAACTATACTACTCCTTGATATTTATCCAAAAGAATTAGGGTCAGCACAGCATGGAGGTAGATGTATCCCATATTTATAGCAGCACAATTCACAATAGCCAAGTTATGGAACCAGGTGTTCATCAGCAGATGAATAAATAAAGAAGATGTGATATATATACACAATTCAGCCATAAAGGAGAATGTAATTATGTCATTTGCCAGGAAATGACTGGAAAAGGAGAGTATTATGTTAAGTAAAATAAACAAGACTCAGAAAGTCAAAGTCATATGTTTTGTCTCATATGTGGAAGATAGAAAAAAAATGTAAAAAGGAATTTCATGAAAATAGAAGGGAGACCAGTAGAGTCAAAAAGGGATCAAGGAAGGGAAAAGGAAGGTACTCAACAATGAAGCTACTCAAATTATGTTATGTGCATTATGAATATGATACAATGAAACCCAATATTTTATATAATCTTTGTGCACCAATAATAATAATAGCAAATCTTTGATGAATTCACAACCGCAGAATCTTCTTGCTCATATATTTAACATAGTTAATAGTTAACAAAGCCAATCTCTGTGGGAGAAGATTACTCACAACTTTACTGTTGGACTTGATACTATTTGTAGCTTTTAGAGTAAGTTTCAGATACTGTCTTCCATTTCCCTGCTCACAAACAAGAATGTGCTCAGCATCTGTGTGCTTATTTGGACTGCTATGAATCCCAGAACCTAATGTGTTTACCTTAGTACTCCCAAAAGCCCAACTTGAACAACAATAACAGTCTGAGAGTCAGCAGTCTTTCCAAAATCGAGTGGAAAATGACTGCTTTGGTAGCATTGGGACATTTCTACTGATTGCCAATTTTCTCTGATTGTTGAATTAACAATCATTGTGGAGGGATGGATTTTCTCTTTCACCCCAAAGCACTTGTTTCAGAGAGCAAGCAATGGAACCCCTAACCAAATGGTTAATGAGGTAGATTGAACTCGAAACTCCCAGGGCATGTTCCAGGCAAGGTGGTAATTTAGAAACAATTTGATTATAGATCCCTCTCATCTTCCCATTTGGTCTTCCTCTCACATATTTTAGAGCCAATCTCACCATATTATCTACTGTGTTCAACAATAGTCCTTATTTGGCAGCTAGCAGTCATCATATAAAAGTGATCTATTGCAAAAGTTTTCTAATTTTCTCTTGTCTCTAATCTAGAAATTGTTTTGAAATTAGTCCTCCTAAAAGAAAATTAAAGTTTGTAATTGTGGGGGTACACCACAGACTGGCATCTGGTCTCCTAAATCAAACCATCATGTACCATGTTCCTCATCTTCCCACCCTCTGTACTCTTCTCAATGTTTCTACTTCCTGTCCTGCTCTCCTATTTCCAACATGAAGATCCATTTTAAAAGTCATCTCTAAAGATCCATTCCCTAATTAAAATGATGCCTTCTGTTTCCCTTGAAATTCTATTATAAGTTATATCAAGTATTTTGGTCTGTTCTGTAGTATAGATATTTTGATGCAATTGCTCTTCTTTTATATATCACTGTACACACTATTTGATTTTTGAATATTGGCTTTTTATTTTAAATTGCAGCTTTCTCATTATAAATATCTTTCAGGGCTGGGGATGTGGCTCAAGTGGTAGCTTGCTCGCCTGGCATGTGTGCGGCCCGGGTTTGATCCTCAGCACCACATACAAAGATGTTGTGTCCGCTGAAAACTAAAAAATAAATATTAAAAAATTCTCTCTCTCTCTCTCTCTCTCTCTCTAAAAACATAAAAAATAAATATATTCACTTAACAGTAAACTAACAAATGCACTTGGTAAAAACTATCAACTGAATGAAAAAGTCATCTAGTCAAATTTAAATGTCACAAGTGAAATAAGCCAATCTCCCAAATCTGAAGACCGAATGTTTTCTCTTATAAGTGGATGCTGATCCATAATGGGGATGGGAGGGGAGCATGAGAGGAATGGAGGAACTTTGGATAGGGCAAAGGGGAGGAAGGGGAAGAGAGGAGACATGGGGGTAGAAAAGATGGTGGAATGAAATGAACATCATTACCCTAGGTACATGTATGAAGACATGAATGGTGTGACTCTATTTTGTGTATAACCAGAGAAATGAAAAATTGTGCTCCAATTGTAGACTATGAACTAAAATGCATTCTGCTGTCATGTATAACAAATTAGAACAAATAAATAATTAATTAAAAAATTTTTAAACATTTAAATGTCCCTTCAACTCCAGACTCTAAGCTAACTCCAGAGAAGCTACCATTGTTAAATTTCTTGTTTAGACTTCAGAGGAATGGTACTGTATCTATGAGTATATTTTCATATTTATATACATATCCTTTAAAAAAACAAAAATAAGAGGGTGGACACTGTTCTGTGCTATAGTTTTTGATTTTCTAATTAACAATTCATAATTCATAAAGGTTTTTCCATACTAGCACATGTTGATCCATTTAGTAATTCTCAAGTTATATAATATTCCACTGTATAAATATACTGGAAATTATTTAAGCAGGACCTTGACAACTACATTTATGTCATTTCCATTCTTACGACATTAGCAATAATCATATTTATGAATTCAAATGAAAATAGTAAAATTTCTTAGAAGAGATGTCTCTGGTTTAAAAGATATGTACCACCAAATTAACTTTTGAAGAAGCTTAATACAATTATATTAAAGGTCCATAATACATATATTAAAAATCTAGGGGCTGGGGTTGTCGCTCAGCAGTAGAGCACATGCCTAGCACATGTGCGAGGCCTTGGGTTTGATCCTCAGCACCACATAAAAATAAACAAATAAAATAAAAGTATTGTGTACAACTACAGCTAAAAAAAAATAAATGTTTAAAAAAAATTCTAAGGAGTTTGGCACAAAACTAGAGAAAAATATTAAACCAAACTTAGAGGAGTTTATCTGCAATTTTTATTACATACTCTTATTGTGGTTATGCATTTCATTAACTCTTTGATAACTAGATCATGCTAAGAATGAGGACTTTCTAAAACCAAAAATTTCTGTGTTTTGAAAACATTTACTACAGAGGTTTCAGATAAAGAATTATGGCCCTGGAGCAAGATTAGGCTACAAAAATTTCCATAATCTATATTCAATTGTCTCAGTCCACTTTTGCCCAATTCATCTATGAAAGTGTTTGGAATTTCTCAAATAGTAAAATATTATTTATCATTGTGGTTTTAATATGCACTTAGCTAATTACGAATGGAACACATTTTCAAGTATTTATAACATCTGCATTTATTTTTTAGTTCCATTTCATATATTTTTCCATTTCTTTTTGTTATTTATTTGTAGAAGCTAGTGATAGGGTAGATTTTAAAAATGCCTTGTGTTTTCTTTACTATACATATTGTACCCCCAAGTTAATTCCTTGAATCTTATCTCCATTACATTTTAAAGTAATCATCAATTATTCACTATATTCAGATCTTCATTTTATTCTTTTGTGGCTTCTTGGTATTCTCTTAAAAATTATTTTATATTTACATGTATGAATTTGTATGTTGTTTTATTTCACATTTAATTTTAGATTGTATTTAAAAATGTTTCCTTGTGCATTTCAGGTATCTATTAACTCTCCATCATGCCAGCTCAGGCTTGTTATCCAGTTGAACCAAAACCACTATTGTATTGTTTTTCCTTCATTATTCAAAATGCTGCTATTATCATTTACTAATATATCATATATATTTATGTTTGGTTTTGGATTTTATGTCTCCATTGATTAGTACATAATTTATATACTACTTCAACTAATGTATTTGATGAAGCCTTTTAGTCTTCTGGTGAATTATTTCATCTCATCAAAATTTCTACTTAGGAGAGAGATCCAACATGGCGGTGGGCGCAGAGAGATCAAGTCTCTGACCTCTTCAGCTGCGCGGGCATAGGGAGTCGTAAACCATCTAAATGCTGTTTGCTCAGGATCACTAGGCAATGCTGAGCTGACGTGGATCTGGGGCGAACAGTCTGGGCCTCTCAGAACACACACCAAGCCCGGATCGGCTGAATTCAAGCTCCCGTTCGCCTGCTTCTTGCAGGCAAACTGCTGTGACTCAGCACTAAAGGATCCCACTGAAACAACTGGTCGGCCCTTCTGAACCTACGGAGGTTAATGCCAACCGAGCCTTCATAGGCAGTGGCCACAGGATTGAAATGGGGCATGGGAGAGCCAGTCAGGAACCACCCATTGCATTGGTCACCCAGCAAAGGGAAGGGAAGGATATAAGTTTGCCTTTATTATTTATTGTACTACCAACAAAAAATATTCCTACAGGAGTATTTTGGCAAGAAGGTCCATTATTGTGGATACATTTATCTTATTCTCCTAACACTATTCTTACTAGGTATCCTGAGGCTGTAGGACAATTAATACTCAAAGGAATAAAAGCAGCGAAGGGAGTGTTTGGAATTTCTCCCAATAAAATTATTACTCCATATACTATGGATCAAATTGATGAGTTAGCTAATGAGTTAAATACTTGGGCAATAATCATGTGTAAATCTAATATTTCATTTGATAATCATTTACCATCTAATCATTTGTTGTCTTTTTGGTTTAAGCATCCTGTAGTTTTTCCTAAAATGACAAGAAAAACACCTATCATGAATGCTCCAAATATATTCACTGATGGGTCAAATAATGGTACAGCAGCAGTAGTTACCCCTGATCAAACTTTTACATTTTTAGTACCCAAACAATCAGCTCAAAAGGTAGAGCTTAATGCAGTTTTACAAGCTTTTTTGATGTTTAAAGATTCTGTATTTAATTTATTTTCTGATAGTCAGTATGTAGTTAATGCTATAGTATCTCTTGAAGATGCTGGTAGGATTTCCCCTTCTTCTACTGTTTTCTCTTTGTTTTCCACTATACAAAGTCTAATCTGGGACAGAAAAGATCCATTCTTTATAGGACATATTAGGGCACATACAGGATTGCCTGGAGCCCTTAGTTTAGGCAATGATTTAGCAGATAAAACTACACATGACATACATATTTTCTCTACATTTGAAGAAGCTACAAATTTTCATAAAAGGTTTCATGTTAATGCTAATACTTTACAAAAGCGTTTTAAAATAACTAAGGAACAAGCCAGACATATAATAAAACAATGTCAAAATTGTGTAACATTTTTACCACAAGTTAATCTTGGAGTCAATCCTAGAGGACTGATACCTAACCATATTTGGCAGATGGATGTCACACACTTGCCAGAATTTGGAAAATTAAAATATTTACACGTTACAGTTGATACTTCTTCTGGATTTTTGATGGGCTCCCTTCATGCCAGAGAAAAAACTAAAGATGTTATAGCTCATTGCTTACAAAATTTTGCCACTGTGGGCGTTCCTAAACAGTTAAAAACCGATAATGGTCCTGGCTATACCTCTACCTCTTTTAAACAATTTTGCTCATCATTTGGTATTACTCATATAACAGGAATCCCATACAATCCACAGGGACAAGGCATAGTTGAAAGAGCTCATCAAACTATTAAAACATACTTATTAAAGCAAAAAGAGGGAATTGGAAGGGGGTATATATCCCCCAAAGATAAACTTAAAATAACGCTTTTTACTCTAAACTTTTAAAATTTGGATTCATCAGGACTTAGTGCTGCGGAAAGGCATATGTATCCAAAAAATGTACATAAGCCTAAAGTACTTTGGAAAGATATTCTAACAGGACAATGGAAAGGTCCTGACCCAGTGATTGTCTGGAGTCGGGGGTCTGTTTGTGTTTTTCCACAGGGAGAACAGCAGCCCATTTGGATTCCAGAGAGATTAACTAAAACAGTTTCTACAGATCGAAAAGAAGATGATTTGACTCAAATCCATAACAGCTGATATCCAGAACTCCAGCTTGGCCATTCTTACATCTGCGACAGTGATTAACCAGGATGCTTTTTTCAATAGCTATTTTATTATTGCATTTTTCCACATCATAAGGTTCTATTTTTTTTTTTTTTTTTTGAGCTCATACAAACCTAGGTTAATGTTTTTCTGATCAGTTTTATTTTTTGACTGTGGAGTTTTTAAACATTGCAATGGAGATTTCACCCAGGTAAAGCTACAAGGCCTTTACTATTTTCTTATGTGTTGTACGTTTGTGTACACTCTTGTGTTTTGTGTTGTATGTCTGTATGTGCGTATGTCCATATTTCTTATATGAGGAGCGCTCATGAAAAAATGGATCCGAATTATTATTATTTTTTTTTATTCACGTGATTTAAATGGTTTAATTTAAATTATGTAAACAGCTGTTAAGGATTGTTTTTAAAGGTGGTTAACAGATCTGTTTGTTTACTAATTTAAATTAGGTAAAACGCTGTTAAGGATTGTTTTTAAAGTAGGTTAACAGATCTGTTTGTTTACTTTCACCTTTCCTTTTCATTATATTTAATAATTCTTTTCAGGATAATGTCTCTTTAGCATCATTGCCAGAATTCCTATCTCCATCCCAGTGCCGGTGAAGAACTCAACAAGTAATGCTCAATCAAAGAGTCAACTTACTTTGGGAGGAAACGGATTTTGGGAGGAAATGGACATATTGATAGATTCCTCTGCTTTGAACTGCTTGCAGAACTTGCCTGGACTATGTAACTATCGTTTGGTGCAGCGAATTGTGGTAATGCTGGCATATCTTTGCTGATGGTGTCACTAGTGATGCAATTTTTCCTTGCCAGCGCACCCCATGTTAATTGTGGTAGTGCTGACATATCTTTGCTGATGGTGTCACCAGTGATGCAATTTTTCCCAAGGAGCCGTCAATTGGCTTGGTGTCGTGGCATTTCTGTATCCTCCTCCCTTCTGCTAGTGATGGTCTAAAATTTGGGGGCCAATGGCGTATGCTGGACTGGTAGTCAGTGACGGGTATGATCCAATTGCAATGGTATCAACCTAAGACAGGAGGCTGACACCTAAAGGTCAGTTTTCCGATGACGGGTAAGAACCATATGTTGAATTGGACAACCTACCAGGCACGGTCCTTAAGCCACATTGCTTGTTGTTTAATTAATCAGAAGGGGGGAGATGCTGGGAGCCATTAGCCAAGTAGGTATGACAATTTCCTTGCCAGCGTACCCCATGTTGCTGACATGTTGCAGTGACATTGAATGTAGGTGACCTTGCTCAAGGACCAAGGCAGATTAGGGTGTTCCCAGTTTTAAGATAATCGTGTTTAGGGCGTTCCCAGTTTAGGTTCCAGGTTTAAGGTTTAAGATTATTCCTGCTGGGAATAGGGCATATCCTGCTGCCTGAGTTCCCCTTGAGTTCTCACGGGATTCAGACAGTATATTTTGGAGATAGAAGCCCAGTGGAGGGGGATTTGGGAAGAGAACGTGGATTTCCCCAGAATTTGCATGGGATACCACCATGGCAGAGAACTGACGTCACCAGAATGCGGCAGAGGAGATAACTCCATTGAAACTGGTGGCGACAGGTGTGTAACCCCCTAGCCTTCCCTCTCCACACAGCGGGGAAAGCTTAAGGGCCCCTCCCAGCTCTCCTGTGAGCATGATAGCCAGACCGAGGGAATCAGGAGTGGCACGGGACCTGTGGCGCGGAACGCCCGACTACCGCTCCCACCAGTGCTGACAACTGAGGTCTCTTGCACCAGCTACCGGGGGTGTGGCTACCGGAGGGCAAGCAAAATTCGCTGAGGGTTCTCAGCCCCAAGCTCTACAAACTTAGGGTCTGAGGGAATGGCAAACAGGGAGAGTGTGCCCAGTCATTCATGAAAATGGGGCTCCCGGGAGCAGCAGACCTGGCATGTAGCCAGTATTGTGGTGAGCGTCACTGGTGAGCAGGGCCTGGCTTGAGGAAAAGTGGGGCAGTGACTAGACACAAGAGAAGGCCCTAGGCACTCAGGATTGGAGACCCGCCCAGTCTGGGAGGAGGAGCTCCTGCACAGTGATTGGTTCCCGCATATTGAGAGGAGAAGCTTGGTCCGGTGGGAACAGCTCCACCTACTGGAAGACAAGTTAATCAAACTCTAAGACTGCATTTATTAATTTTTTTTTTAAATTTGGGTTTTTTTTTCATTTTCAATTTTTGTTGTTTTTTAATTTTTTAATTTTTTTATTATTTTTTTAATTTTAATTTTAATTTTTTATTTTTTTTTATTTTATTATTTTCTATTTTTTTTCTTTTGTCTTTTTCATTTTTTTTCAATTTCCTTATTCCCCCTTCCTTGAATTCTACCTGCTTACTCTCATTCTCTTTAATGACTTCTTCCCTTCCCTTCTAATACCTTTCCTCCCAAGCATCAAATAAATTTATAGGAGTAAACAGTAACTCAGCAGTCAAACAGAACAGAAGTAACATGAGAAGCATGAAAAAGCAAGGAATAAAAGGAGTACAAACAATGCAGGACAGCCTAAATATTCAGGAGGACTTACAGGCATCAGAAAAATGGTCAAATAAAGAATTCAAGGAATAACTTAGACAGATGGAATGGAACCTTAAAGAGGATATGAGACAGCAAATTCAAACAATGAAAGAACACATTAAAAATGAATTACATAAACAGATAAAAGAAGAAATTAAGCATCTTTATCAGGAGATAGAGATTATAAAAAATAATCAAACAATAATTCTAGAAATGAAGGAAACTATAAACCAAATTAAAAACTCAAATGAGAGTATCACTAACAGAGTGGAGCAAGTAGAAGCCAAAACGTCAGATAATGAAGACAAAATATATCATCTTGAAAAGAGTCTAGCCAACTCAGAAAGGCTGGTAAAAAATCATGAGAAAACATCCAAGAGATATGGGATAACATAAAAAAAACCAAACTTAAGAGTCATCGGGATAGAGGAAGGTATAGAGGTTCAAACCAAGGGAGTGAGCAAC
Source organism: Marmota monax (assembly GCF_021218885.2). Classification (NCBI taxonomy): domain Eukaryota; kingdom Metazoa; phylum Chordata; class Mammalia; order Rodentia; family Sciuridae; genus Marmota; species Marmota monax. Next base: position 1,500,099 of record NW_026693208.1, on the reverse strand, counting down.
CTACTGAATTAAATAATTATAGAAAACTTTCCAGAAATAAAAAAGGAAACGGATATACAATTGTAGATGCATACAGGACACCGAGCATACAAAATCACAGTAGACCAACGCCAAGACACATTGTTATGAAGATATCCAATATACAGAACAAAGAGAAAATATTAAAAGCTACAAGAGAAAGGAGGCAGATTACAGTCAGGGGTAAACCAATAAGGTTAATAAGGGATTTTTAATCACAGACGCTGAAAGCGAGAAGATCCTGGAACAACGTATTTCAAACACTGAAAGACAATGGATGCCAACCAAGATTTTGTATCCAGCAAAATTAAGCCTCAGGTACGACAACGAAATAAAAATCTTTCATGATAAACAAAAGTTAAAAGAATTTGCAGCCAGAAAACCAGCATTGCAAAGCATCTTGAGCAAAACAATACACAAGGAAGAAATGAAAAACAATAACCAAAACAATCAGTGGGAAGTGCCTCATTAAAGATAGAGGGCGGGGGAAACCTAATCATAGAGAAACAAACTAAATTTTAAAAAAAGTTAAATAATCAAACATGGCTGGAAGTACAAACCATATATCAATAGTAACTCTAAATGTTAATGGCCTAAACTCTCCAATAAAGCGACATAGGCTGGTAACATGGATTAAAAAAACAAATCAAACAATATGCTGCCTCCAGGAGACACATCTGATTGGAAAAGACATACACAGGCTGAAGGTGAAAGGTTGGGAAAAAATATACCACACACACGGTCCTAGTAAGCAAACAGGGGTGGCCATCCTCATATCGAATAAAATCGACTTCAAGACTAAGTTAATCAAAAGGGATAAGGAAAGACATTATATACTGTTAAAAGGAACCATTCACCAACAAGACATAAAATTATCAATATTTATGCACCAAATAATGGTGCTGCGACGTTCATAAAACAAATTCTCCTCAAGTTCAAGAATCAAATAGACCACAACACAATAATTATGGGTGACTTCAACACACCTCTCTCACCATTGGACAGATCCTCCAAACAAAAGTTGAATAAAGAAATTATAGAACTCAATATCACAATCAATAACCTAGACTCAACTGACATATATAGAATATATCAACCATCATCAAGTGGATATACTTTTTTCTCAGCAGCACATGGATCCTTCTGAAAAATAGACCATATATTATGCCATAGGGCAACCCTCAGTAAATATAAAGCGGTGGAGATAATACCATGCATTTTATCTGATCATAATGGAATGAAACTGGAAATCAATGATAAAAGAAGGAAGGAAAAATCCTACATCACATGGAAAATGAACAATATGTTACTGAATGATCAATGAGTTACAGAAGACATAAAGGAGGAAATCAAAAAATTCTTAGAGATAAATGAAAACACAGACACAACATATTGGAATCTATGGGACACAATGAAAGCAGTTTTAAGAGGGAAATTCATCTCCTGGAGGTCATTCCTCAAAAAAAGAAAAAAACAACAAATAAATGAGCTCACACTTCATCTCAAAGCCCTAGAAAAGGAAGAGCAAAACAACAGCAAATGTAGCAGAAGGCAAGAAATGATTAAAATCAGAGCAGAAATCAATGAAATGGAAACAAAAGAAACTATTGAAAAAATTGACAAAACTAAAAGTTGGTTCTTCGAAAAAATAAATAAGATCTACAGACCCTTAGCCATGCTAACAAAGAGAAGAGAGAGAACTCAAATTACTAACATACGGGATGAAAAAGGCAACATCACAACAGATACTACAGAAATACAGAAGATAATTAGGAATTATTTTGAAAACCTATATTCCAATAAATTAGAAGATAGTGAAGGCATAGATAAATTTCTTAAGTCATATGATTTGCCCAGACTGAGTCAGGAGGATACACACAATTTGAACAGACCAATATCAATGGATGAAATAGAAGAAGCAATCAAAAGACTACCAACCAAGAAAAGCCCAGGACTGGATGGGTACACAGCAGAGTTTTACAAAACCTTTAAAGAAGAATTAATACCAATACTTTTCAAGTTATTTCTGGAAATAGAAAAAGAGGGAGCTCTTCCAAATTCATTCTATGAGGCCAACAGCACCCTGATTCCGAAACCAGACAAAGACACCTCAAAGAAAGAAAATTACAGACCAATATCTCTAATGAACCTAGATGTAAAAATCCTCAATAAAATTCTGGCAAATAGGATACAAAAACACATAAAAAAAAATTGTGCACCATGATCAAATAGGATTCATCCCTGGGATGCAAGGATGGTTCAATATATGGAAATCAATAAATGTTATTCATCACATCAATAGACTTAAAGATAAGAACCATATGATCATCTCGATAGACTCAGAAAAAGCATTCGACAAAGTGCAGCATCCCTTTATGTTCAAAACATTAGAAAAACTAGGGATAACAGGAACTTACCTCAACATTGTAAAAGCTATCTATGCTAAGCCTCAGGCTAGCATCATTCTGAATGAAGAAAAATTGAAGGCATTCCCTCTAAAATCTGGAACAAGACAGGGATGCCCTCTATCACCACTTCTATTCAATATACTTCTCGAAACACTGACCAGAGCAATTAGACAGACGAAAGAAATTAAAGGCATAAAAATAGGAAAAGAAGAACTTAAATTATCACTATTTGTGGAAGACATGATTCTATACCTAGAAGACCCAAAAGGGTCTACAAAAAAACTACTAGAACTAATAAATGAATTCAGCAAAGTGGCAGGATATAAAATCAACACGCATAAATCAAAGGCATTTCTATATATCAGCGACAAAACTTCTGAAACGGAAATGAGGAAAAACACCCCATTCACAATATCCTCAAAAAAAATAAAATACTTGGGAATCAACCTAACAAAAGAGGTGAAAGATTTATACAATGAAAACTACAGAACCCTAAAGAGAGAAATAGAAGAAGATCTTAGAAGATGGAAAAATATACCCTGTTCATGGATAGGCAGAACTAACATCATCAAAATGGCGATATTACCAAAAGTTCTCCATAGGTTTAATGCAATGCCAATCAAAATCCCAATGGCATTTCTTGTAGAAATAGATGAAGCAATCATGAAATTCATATGGAAAAATAAAAGACCCAGAATAGCAAAAGCAACTCTAAGCAGGAAGTGTGAATCAGGCAGTATAGCGATACCAGATTTCAAACTATATTACAGAGCAATAGTAACAAAAACAGCATGGTACTGGTACCAAAACAGGCGGGTGGACCAATGGTACAGAATAGAGGACACAGAGACTAATCCACAAAGTTACAACTATCTTATATTTGATAAAGGGGCTAAAAGCATGCAATGGAGGAAGGATAGCACCTTCAACAAATGGTGTTGGGAAAACTGGAAATCCATATGCAACAAAATGAAACTGAATCCCCTCCTCATGCCATGCACAAAAGTTAACTCAAAATGGATCAAGGAGCTTGATATCAAATCAGAGACTCTGCACCTGATAAAAGAAAACGTTGGCTCCGATCTACATATTGTGGGGTTGGGCTCCAAATTTCTTAATAGGACACCCATAGCATAAGAGTTAATAACAAGAATCAACAAATGGGACTTACTTAAACTAAAAAGTTTTTTCTCAGCAAGAGAAACAACAAGAGAGGTAAATAGGGAGCCTATATTGCCGCAGTCCGGCTGCAGCAAAATAACCGGGGGGGGGGGGGGGTGACGAATAACTTGTGTACGTTGATACAGCAGGAGAAGGAGCCGTTTATTGCAGGACAGTAGCAGTATTTATACATTCCACACAGCTTATCTAATTAGCATAAACTAGATACAGCAGTCAACCAATCAGGAATCTCCACACTTAATGGCTTGCTTTTGTTACTTCTCAAACCACTCCCTCTGGCATTTTGCCAGGCACCATCCAGACTTGTTTACGAACTTTAACATTCCCCTGGCAAAATTCCAGGTGTTATTTTGACTTGTTTACAGACTCTAACACTATATCATGGGAACAAATTTTTACTCCTCACACTTCAGATAGAGCCCTAATATCCAGAGTATACAAAGAACTCAAAAAACTAAACAATAAGATAACAAATAACCCAATCAACAAATGGGCCAAGGACCTGAACAGACACTTCTCAGAGAAGGACATACAATCAATCAACAAGTACATGAAAAAATGCTTACCATCTCTAGCAGTCAGAGAAATGCAAATCAAAACCACCCTAAGACACCATCTCACTCCAGTAAGATTGGCAGCCATTCTGAAGTCAAACAACAACAAGTGCTGGCGAGGATGTGGGGAAAAGGGTACTCTTGTACATTGCTGGTGGGACTGCAAATTGGTGCGGCCAATTTGGAAAGCAGTATGGAGATTCCTTGGAAAGCTGGAAATGGAACCACCATTTGACCCAGTATTGCCCTTCTCGGACTATTCCCTGAAGACCTTAAAAGAGCGTACTACAGGGATACTGCCACATGGATGTTCATAGCAGCACAATTCACAATAGCTAGACTGTGGAACCAACCCAGATGCCCTTCAATAGATGAATGGATAAAAAAAAAATGTGGCATTTATACACAATGTAGTATTATGCAGCACTAAAAAATGAAAAAAATCATGGAATTTTCAGGGAAATGGATGGCACTAGAGCAGATTATGCTAAGTGAAGCTAGCCAATCCCTAAAAAACAAATGTCAAATGTCTTCTTTGATATAATGAGAGCAACTAAGAACAGAGCAGGGAGGAAGAGCAGGAGGAAAAGATTAACATTAAACAGAGACATGAGATGGGAGGGAAAGGTAGAGAAAAGGGAAATTGCATGGAAATGGAAGGAGACCCTCATTGTTCTACAAAATTACATATAAGAGGTTATGAGGGGAATGGGAAACAAAACAAGGAGAGAAATGAATTACAGTAGATGGGGTAGAGAGAGAAGATGGGAGGGGAGGGGAGGTGGGGATAGTAGAGGATAGGAAAGGTAGTAGAATATAACAGTTACTAATATGGCATTATGTAAAAATGTGAATGTGTAACCGATGTGATTCTTCAATCTGTATTTGGGGTAAAAATGGGAGTTCATAACTCACTTGAATGTAATTATGAAATATGATATGTCAAGAGTTTTGTAATGTTTTGAACAACCAATAAAAAAATAGCTTGAAAATCACAAAAAAATGATGTACACCTAAATGGGTTTATACCTTATATTTATGTTTGTGTAAGTTTTTTTTTTAAAGAGAGAGAGAGAGAGAGAGAGAAAGGGAGAGAGAGAGAGAGAAGAGGGAGAGAATTTTTTTAATATTTATTTTTCAGTTTTCAGCGGACAGAACATTTTTATTTTATTTTTATGTAGTGCTGAGGATCGAATCCAGTGCCCCACACATGCCAGGCAAATGTCTTACTGCTTGAGCCACATCCCCAGCCCATGTGTAAGTTTTAATAAGACTCTAATAAAACTAATTTTAAAATAAAAGAAAATAAAACTTGGAAAAAATTCAATAGTGAGGCCATCTGGTCCTAGGCTTTTGTTTTCTGGGAAATTTTTAGTAATGATTTAATTTCCATACTTGTATTGGTCTCCTTAGTTTTTTTGTGTTCTCATGGTTCAACTTTGATCATCTGTGCCCATGTATTCTAAGTTTTCTAGATTGTTAGCATATCTTTTTTCCTAATAGTCACTGATGATCCACTGTGTCCTGTGGCATTAGTTGTAAAGTCTTTTTTTTATGATTTATTTATTTGTGTTTTCACCTTGGTTAGTCTAGGTAAAGGTTTCTTGATTTTGTTTTTCTTTTCAGAAAACTAACTCTTATTTTCATTGATCTTTTTATTGTTATGATTATGTTTCAGTATTTGTTTTATTTATTTCTGCTCTTAACTTCATAAATTATTTTTTTTCTATTGATTTTGGATTTGGTTTTTGCTTATTTTTTCTGGTCCTTGGGATACTTCACTACATTGTTTATTTGAAGACTATTTTTTAAATATAGGTGATTATTACTGTTAAAGTCTCTTTTAGTACTGCTGAGGATTTAAACACAGCTAATACTCTTTTTCAAGGGTTCATTTACTTTATATAATGATATTTCATAAATATGGTAAAAATTAAATGATAAAGAAGAGTTTATAATGCAAACCAATTTTCTCTTTCCCCATCTGTTCATTCATCATCTTTAGTACTAAGTGGCAACCTCTTTCAGCTGACTCATTTCTCTTAGCATGATAGTCTCCAGTTCCACCATTTACTGGCAAATACCATAGAGTCATTCTCCTTTATGGCTGAGTAATATTCCATTGTGCATATATTCATATTTTCTTTATCCATTTATCTGCTTAGGAACACCTAGGTTGTCTCCATAGTTTAGCTATTTGAATTGTGCTGCTATAAATATTGATGTGGCTATGCAATTGTAGTATGCTAATTTTAAATCCAGTGGGATTGCTGAATCAAATGGTGGAGCCATTCCTAGTTTTTTCAGGAATGTCCATATTGCTTTCCACAGTGGTTGTACCAATTTGCAGTCCTTTCAAATAAAGAAAGTAGCTGTGGCTTTTCTTTTACCTATCTGAATTCCTGGCATCATTTCTCTTATACTTTGAAGACGTTATTAAGTAAAACAAGGGTTATTTGAATACAAGTTCTATGATAGTGCAAAGTTTATTTGATAACTGAGATGGTTATTAATGACTCATGGGCAGGTAGTGTATATGGGGTGGACATATACCAGACAGAGGAATGAGTCACAGCCTGGGAAAGGGAAGGATGATAGCTCAAGATTTGACTATGCTACTCAAAATAGACATAAGTTTAATTCAAGGATTGCTTATTTATGGAATTTTCTATTTATTTAGATTGCAGTTAACTACGAGTTACTGAAAGCATAGAAAGCAAACTTTTCTGTTAAGAAAAGACTTCTGTATTGGTTTTGTTTGAGCTCTGAAATTTGGAATAAAACTTTTTATTTCTTTTTTTAATATTTATTTTTTAGTTTTTTAGGTGGACACAATATCTTTATTTTATTTTTGTGTGGTGCTGAGAATCGAACCTAGTGCCTCACACATGCTAGGCGAGTGCACTACCACTTAAGCCACATCCCCAGCCTTTTTATTTCTTATTAACACAATTTCTGTGGCTCACACTTTGTTATAGATGTTTATAAGAACAGTATGGTGCTGCATCACAATATGGTAAAATTATTAGTGACTAATCGATGGAGTAAGTGTAGACTTGTACTTGGCGGAGGGCAGGAATGCATCATCCTTGCAGGGAATCATCACATACACCTATGTACAAATCGTCATTCTCCAAACAATCATTGAACCACCAATTCACAGTCAATGAAGCAAGTCATGAAAGCAGGTAGAGGTGTGCTGCTAACTCAAGAAGAACTGACAGTTACTCGGTGATTAAAACTCACATTCTTGGTTCTTAGTCCTGCTGGATTTCAGTGATTTTATAATATCTCACCTAATTCACTTTGCTTAAATACAATCCACAGCACATCAGATACAACACTAATCTTAGGCTATATAAAGCACTCAAAAACCTTAAACCCCCCAAAAATAAATAACCCAATCACTAAAGGGGCCAAGGAACTGAACAGACACTTCTCAGAAGAGGATATACAGTCAATCAACAAATATATGAAAGAATGTTCAACATCTCTAGTAATTAGAGAAATGCAATTCAAAACTACTCTAAGATTTCATTTCACTCTAGTCAGAATGTAAATTATCAAGAATACAAGCAATAATAAGTATTGGCAAGGATATGGGGGAAAAGATACACTCATACATTCCTGGTGGCACTGCAAATTGGTACAACCACTATGGAAAGCAGTATGGAGATTCCTTAGAAAACTTGGAATGGAACCACCATTTGACCCAGCTATTCCCATTCCTTGGTTTATACCCAAAGGAAAGCATACTATAGGAACACAGCCACATCAAAGTTTATATCAGCACAATTCACAATAGCTAAATTGTGAAATCAACCTAGATGCCCTTCAGTAGATGAATGGATAGGGAAACTTTGGTATATATACACAATGGAATATTACTCAGCATTAAAAGAGAATAAAATCATGGCATTTGCAGGCAAATAGATAGAGTTGGAGAATATAATGCTAAGTGAAGTAACCCAATCCCCAAAAAACAAAGGCCGAATGTTTTCTTTGATAGGAGGATGGTGACTCATAATGGAGATGAGGGGAGCCTGGAAGGAATGAAGGAACTTTGGATAGGACAAAGGGGAGGGAGGGAAGGGAGGGGTCATGAGGGTCGTAACAGTGGAATGAGAGAGACATCATTACCCTATGTACATGTATGAAGACACAAATGGTTTGATTCTACTTTGTATACAACCAGAGACATAAAAAATTGTGCTCTATATGTGTAATATGAAAAGAATTGCATTCTGCTGACATATATAACAAATTAGAATAAGTAAATAATTTAATATAAAAGAACATATATATTTAATTACATGTATTTAAGCTTGAATTCCACTTCTAAAACTTACTAGGCACTCTTGGAAAAGTGTCTCACCTATTGTGTACCTTAGTTTCCCTTGTCTTTAAAAACATGAATATTGGGCTGGTGTTGTGGCTCAGTGGTGGAGTGTTCGCCTAGCACATGTGAGACACTGGGTTCAATTCTCAGCACCACATAAAAATAAAAATAAATATATTGTGTCCACCTAAAATTAAAAAATAAATATTTAAAAAAACAAGAATATTAATATATTTCTAATAATTTTCTATGCTGTTAATGGAGCATTACACATTATTCATAGTCACTGGGCTAATTTTGACACAATCACTCATACATGGAATTTAATGGACTCCATTTAAAACCTTTGTGCTCCCCACTTTCCCTCCCCTTCTCCCTCTTCTATTTCCCTTCCTCTCCTCTATGGGTCTTCTTTCTACTAATTTATTTGTTTATTTTTAGTCTGTTTTTTATAGGTATACATAAAGGTGAGATTTACCATGGTATATTTAAACGTGCACATAGCATAATTTTGTCAAATTTATTCCACAGTTCCTCCCCTTCCCATTCCTCCTTCCTCCTTCTCAATCTCCTCCTTCGACTCCACTGATCTCCCCTCTATCTTTATGATATCTGACCTCTGCCTTTTAACAAACTTTCATTGTCTTTCCCATACTTTTCTTACTTGAGTCCAAATGACAACTATTAAGATGGAAATAATAATGCTGATGTGGATGTGGGGAAAAAAGTACACTCACACATTGTTGATGGAAATTCAAGTTAGTGCAACCCTCTGGGAATTAGTATGAAGATTCCTCAAAAGACTAGAAAGAGAATCACCATGTGAACCAGGTATCCCGTTCTTCAATATTTATACAAAGAAATTAAAATCAGCATAAGATAGTGATACAGCTACTTCCAGATTATAGCAGCACAATTAACAATAGCCAAGTTATGAAACCAGCCCAGGTTCATTCACTAGATTAATGGATTGAGAAACTGTTATGTATATACCCAGTGGAGTTTTACTCAGTCATAAAGAAGAATGAAATTATGTTATTGTCTGGTAAATTGATGGAACTGGAGAACATCATGCTAAGTGAAATAAATCAGATTCAGAAAGTCAAAGAGTCAAATGTTTTCTCTCGTAGTTGTTTTAAGTTAGAAATAATGTTTGTCAGAAACATTGCACAAATGTCTAGCCCACAGTAACTCTTCAATAAATGTCCTCCTAGATCATCAATTGGAAGTGTAAAATGTAGACAGATTACTATAAGGCCAGGAAGCATGAAATGACTGCCATTAAATTGTTAGGTGCATGTACAAATATGTCACAATGAATTTTTCTATTGTGTATAAATTTAAGGCACCAATAAAACCACAAAAATAAATGTAGGCACAAAAACAAGCCAAGCACACCAAGTGCTCTGTATATTCAACATATTAAAAAAACAACAACTGGACAATGTTATACTTAATGCTTCTCCCTCTTTTAGAAACAAAGATACTTAAGAACTGAAAGGAATCTTGATTCTAATCCCACCACCCTTTAATCATTTCCTCCCAGCACTTCAGGATTTGGACCATTTTGCCTGTCACTATTTTCCATACTATCCTGCAACTCATTTCCTATTTATGAGTTAGCCCTAACAACCTCTCAATGCCATTTTCTTGAGCTCTCTATATACTGCCTTAGTAATGGTCCAATAATTTATTGAAACACATACAACCACTAATAATATCGTTTGATGCAGTTCTCTTTTTACTTTCCTATGCATGTACCTGTCTTCCTCAATTATTAAAAATGTAGTTGTTATGATTATATAGAAGTATCTCTGGTATTGATGTGCTTCCCAAATATTTCTTTCCGATAGCAAGCCAAATGTGTATGGATAAATTCCTCTAATGCTTTTATAGCTTTGTGTTTTGTTCAAACATCAATTGATGACTCTTGAAAGACTTAAATGATACATTTATTTTCTGAGCACATTTGTTCCCTTAAACTGTTTCTTCTTGCCTTAGTACCCAAAACTAACAATATTCACATAAATAGAATTTTTATCATTTGTAGTTTTCATTTCTCTCTGAATCTTATTTCTCACACAGGGTTATAATCTTACATTTGTGTAACCCTCCTCAGATGCTATTAAATTCATTAAGAGTTTTCAAAACTAATGGCTATCAGGAAGTTAAAGATTTCTTGAAAGTAGATAAAAACAATACATCTAAGTGCATTTAAAAAAAAAACTTTGAAATTAAAGTTTAAATTGGCAATTAGAGAATAAACCCCTATGTTCCATATCACTAAAATAAAAATTTAATAAAATTTTATATTACCATTAAAAATATTTTTCAAAATCCACCAAAATACTGTGATTCTGCACATCAGTACACTTGAAGGTGGGAGAGTCTTGGAAACCTTTCCCTTCTCTGTTCTGATTTCACTGGGTGATTCAGGTGGTCTGAATTCACCTCCCTCTTCTCCTTCCTTCCACTAATTATAAGCTGTGAAACCTGAGGAAGTCACTTACCCTCACTGTAGTTCTGTTCCCTCCTCTATCAAATGGAGATTATAATGTTCAGCTTTGTCATCATGTTGAGCTCAATGTGTAGATACATACATATGCATGTATATTTCCAGGCATACCTTGTTTCATTGTGCTTCACAGATACTGCACTTTTTACAAATTGTAACCAAAGGCATATAAATCCCTGAATTGAGTTGAAGCTATCAGTGCATTTTTCCCACCAGGCCTCTTGTGCCAGTTAGCCAAGTTGTGAATGCAAAGGAAAAGTCCTCTAATGACATTAACAGTGCTATTCCAGTGAACATATGAAGATTTAGAAAGTAAAAAAAAATAAAAATTAAAAAAAAAATGTTACCACTGATATAGAGAAAGTTGTATTCATCTGGAGGGAAGATAAAATGAGATGGAACATTCCCTAAAGCCAAAGCTTAATTCAGAACTGAAAGGTGAGTGACTCATCCGAGATGGAGATTCAACCAAGAGATTTTACTGGGGGCGGGGGCGGGGTGGCTGCCCAAAGGGGAAAAAACGGAGAGGCAGAGAGAAAGAGAAAGGGTAGAGAGAGGAGAGAAAGAAGAGGAAGAGGGCAGAGAGGAAGAGAACAGAGAGAGGAGAGGAAGGAGGGCAGAGAGAGAGAGAAGAGAGCGTGTGCTTACAAGCTTTGGCTTAGGAAGGGTTCCTTAGGGGATGTGGGGGGTGCTGATTGGCAGGAACAGTCAGGGGACACTGTGTCCTGCGGGGGATTGGTCGAGAAAACCTTTGAATTTGGCGTCCTTCAGAGAGGATGGGGAGGGGTAAGGGATTCCATGATGTTCTTGGGAGAAGGGGGAGTCTCCCACACACCCAACAAGAACAAGGTCCAATGCTGTTCATTTTTTTTTTTTTTTCATGAAGGCTGAGAACACTGAAGAAGTTGCAGAAGAACAGTTTGAAGCCAAGAGAGGTTGATTTGTGAGGTTTAGGGGAAGACACCATCTCCATCACAGAAGTGTAAGGTGAGCAACAAAGCTGCTGTTGAAGTTGCCCCAAGTTACTAGCTATTAGTTATCCAGAAGTTCTATCTAAGAGAATTGATGAAGGTGGCCTCACTGAACAACAGATTTTACAGAGAAATCCTTCATAAAAGGAAGAGTCAATTCATGTGGAAACTTCACTGTTATCTTATTTAAATATTGATGAAGTCATCCCAATCATTAGCAACTACCACCCTGATCTGTCAGGAGCAATCAACACCAGTAACACCCCAAAGGCTCAGGTAATTGTTAACCTTTCTAAACAATAAAGTGTTTTTAATTAAAATTTGTATGTTGATTTCCCTTTTAATTTCATGTTTTACCCATTGCTTTTTAAGGAATATGTTGTTTAGTTTCCACACACTTATGATTCCCCAAGCTTCTTTCTGGTATCAATCTTTAATTTCAGTCCATTGTGATTAGGGACCATACTTAGCATGATTTAAATTCCTTTAAATTTTTGAAACTTGTTTTATGTCCTGGCATATGAAAAATATTCCATGTGCACTGAAGAAGAATGTATATTTTGCTTATATTTCTTTTGAATTATTTTCTTAGTGGTGGCTGTATAGCTGACAGATCATCTTAATTTATCAGAATACATTTCAATTGAACACTCACTTAATTCCACTGAGATTTAGAAATCTTATGCCTATGTAGCTTTCTTCTCTTACCCCCAAAGCATTATACATACTATGTCTATATGTGTTACAAACTCAATGATACATTGTTACAATTATTAATAAAAAGCTGAGAGAGGAAGTTGAATTGCATATATTTACAGAGATTATTACGTAGCTTTTTTCTCATCCAAGTCCTTTATCAGTTATAGTTAAATATATTAAATTTTTGCATATTATAGGAATCAAAAGACTATTTTATGTGCATTTCTTACATAATTAGATTTTACATAAGTTAAGGAATGCAATAATAAATATATATTTGAGTATATCATAAATAATCATGTAATAATTATTACTAGTTGTCCTTTTAAAAAAAACCTTGAAACAAAGCTTTTAAAAATGTTTTTCAAACTAAATATGAGCTGGGCCTTGTGACACATGCCTGTAATCCTAGTGACTTGGGAGGTTAAAGCAGAAGGATCACAAGTTCAAAGTTAGGCTCAGCAGATTAGTGAGGCCCTTAGCTTGCAAACCTTTCTGTCAACCTTTTTTAGGCCTGTAGTACATAGGATGCTGATATAAAGATCAGTGGGTGCTTGATAGTTCTATTTTCCCTTTTATAATTTCTTTTATTTTTAATTCTCCATGTTTGATTTATGTATGTGTTCCGTTTAAGAATTCAATATGTTTATATGATGTGTAATGATCAGTTAAGTATAATTGCATTTCCCTCTCCTAAAATATATATCATTTATATGTGTTGGGTACTTTTGAACTCTTCTATTGTTTTGAAATATAATGATTGCAGACTATAGTTACTGTTATCAAATGGAAAAACTAATTTCTCCTAAAAGTGCTTTGGTGCCTGCTACCTAACTTTTCTCTATCTCCCTTTTCTCCTCCTGTACTAAACTCTAGTGACCATCTTCTATGTTCAGCTTCTCTGAGATCAACATTTTTTAACACTCTACATATGAGTGAGAACAGGTAGTACTTGTCTTTGTGTGCCTGACTTATTTCCTTTAACATAAGGATATGTACTTCAATCCAAGTTGTCCAAAATGACAGAATTCCATTCTTCTCTATGGCTAAATAATATTCCATTGTGTATGTGAACCACATTTTCTTATCGATTCATCCATTTTATACATGGTGGTTGATTCACTATCTTGGCTATTGTGAATAGCATTGCAATAAACATGAAAGAGTAGGTGTCTTTTTGATACAATAATTCTATTTCTGTTTCTTCCAGTACTGAAGCTACATCATGTGTTGTTCTATGTTTAGGTTGTACTTATTTATTTTATTTTATATTTTGTGCTACTAGGAATTTAACTCATGGCCTTGTGCATTTTGGGAAAGCACTGGTCTATGACCCTGTCTTTTGTATATATGTATGTATGTATGTATGTATGTATTTAGAGATGAATCCTGTTAAGTTGCCTAGTCTAACGCTAAACTTGTTGTGATCCTTCTGCCTCAGCCTCTTGAGTAGCTGGAATTATTAGTTTTTCCCCCTGTACTTAGCTATGTTTAGGTTTTTAAGGAAACTTCATATCGTTTCCCATATGTCTTTACTAATGTGCATTCCCAACTGGAGTGTGTGAGTTCCCCTTTTTCTGAATCTTTATCAATATTTGTTTTTTTTTTCTTTTTCTTTTTTGTTTGATAATAACTCTTCTAATTTGGGCAAGGTGATATCTCATTGTGGTTATGATTTTACTTTCCTTGATGATTAGTGATATTGAACAACTTTTCGCATACCTATTGGGCATTTGTACATCAGTCTTTGAGAAATATCTATTCAGATCATCTGCTCATTTTTAAATTGGATTTTTTCTGCTAATTTGTTTGAGTTCCTTGTATATTCTGATGCCTATGAATTCCTTGTCAAATGGAGATTTTGAAAATATTTTTCCCAACTATAAGTTGTCTTTTCACTATATTATTTCCCTTGCTGTGCAGATGAAGCATGATTTGATAATAAACAGGTCTATTTTAGTTTTTGGTGATCATACTTTTATATCGTATTCAGAAAATCATTGCCTATACCGATATCATTAATTGCTCTGGGCAATGCAACACAGAACATCATGGCAGAAAGGTGCGACAGAGGAAAGCAACTCAGCTCCTGGAAGTTGGGGAGAGAGAAGAGAGAGAATTCAAAAAAGCTAGGTAGAGGAGAGAAGATATAAAACCTAAAGTCATGCACCTAGTGACCTAACTTCCTCCAGCCATACCCCACCTGCCAATATTTACCACCCAGTTGGTCCATTCAAATTATCAACCATCAAATAGAACTACTGATGAAGTTATAGCTCTCATCATCTAATCATTTTACCTCTAAACATTCCTGAATTACCTAATGTGAGCTTTTTGGGGGGTGGGTCACATCACATCCATCCCATAACAATTAACACTTGGGTCTATATATTTTCAGTTTGTTTTAGTATTTCTTACAAGGCAGTTATCAAAGGATTCTCTTAGTTTTTATTTATCTGGGAAATTGTCATGCCTTCCATTTTGAAAGGTAGTTTTGTTGGAATTAATATTCTTAGTTGACAGTTTTTTCCCCTGCTTTTTGAATATGTTATTCTGCTGCCTTCTGGTCTCCATTATTTCTCTTGACAAGTCTACTGTAAATCATCTTCATGTTTCTTTGTATGTGATGAATCATTTTCTCTTGCAGCTTTCAATTCTATGTTTTAGAATTCTTATAATGATGTGTCTGGATACAGATCTCTTGGTGTTTATCTTACTTGGGTTTTGCTGAGCAGCTTGTATGTATAGATTGGTGTTTTTAATCAAGTTTCACAAATATCAACGCTAATGTCTCCTTTTGCTTTCTCCTGATTTCCTGGTACTCATATTATGCCTGTGCTTTTACTATTGATGCATGGCACATTTCTCTAGGATGCATCCATTGATTTCCCTCTTTTTAATTCTCTGTTCTCACTGCCAAATATTTTCCAATCCAAGTTTATGTTTTCTGATCCTTTCTTCTAGCCAGTTCAAATTTATTAAGTCCCCCTAGTGATTTTTTTTAATTTTCAGTTATCATATTTACCAGTTACGAAATTTCTTTTTAATAACAAATATCATTCTATTGTTATTTTCCACTAATAAGATATTATCCTTTCATCTTCTTTTATTTCTACAAATATCATTTCTTTTAGTTATCTGAACATTTCATAATGGTTCCCTTGTTGTGTGTTAAATCCAATATTTGGCACTTACATAGGCAGTTTCTCTTGTCTCCTCTCCTCTTTTTTTCTGTTTACGGTTCACACTCTTCACTTTTTGATTCTTCTCCTCAGAAAGATTAATCTTGCGCATACAAACAGACACAAGGTGACCACAGTGATTTTATCAGGGCTTTCTGTATGTATTCCCTGATCTTTGTGTTAAGTTATATGCCTCCGTTGGAATCACAATCAGTTGTTAGAATGCTCTGATTCTTTTCAACTGAATTCTAGGGACATATATTACTCCATATTTTGATTCAGGCCCCTTAGCAAGAAGTAGAATTAAAGCCATTATTTCTTTTCTGACTCTTGGAGGATTCTTTTTTAGCTGTCTCTTTTTCAGTTCTATCTGGTCAAATGGATATCCAATGGTTTGGCTTATTGGTCTCATGGTACTACCTGACACCTCTTAACTTACTATAAAATATACATTGTCTTTAAGAGTACTCTTCAATGTGATCTTCCTCATGTATTCTGTTTCAAAGGACATGAGTTCCACTGGGGAAAACTTCAGAGCTCTCTCTTCTATGGACTGTCTCTCCCACAAGCAAAATCTCTGAGTTATTTATTCACAGCTGGAGATAAGAGTGTCACCCTTTTTTAAAGACAGTGCCCTGGGTGACGGCAATAACCTTAACCTCTGTTCTCCTAGGCTTGCACTTTTGGCCATGGGTCTTGTGTCCCCTGAGTGATCTGATGTTATGACTCTTGGAGCCCCACTATTCTTGCCCTGCGGTGGCTAGAAAATAGCCCATGCCCCGTAAGTGGGAAAGGATGATGAAAAGTCAACTTAATCTTTTTGCTATATTCGTTAAGAATTTATCCTCTCTAATGCAGCTTAGAGGTGAAGAGGATGTAAAGTAGTAGTGGCCTGTTTTTATCATTGAGAGACGATGTCCTTGACAGGGAGCTGAGAGGAAATAAAGCCCTGTCTTCTTGGCCAGACCCACGGGGGAGTGCAGTGCCTACCCTGCTAAGTTGAGGAGGGTGGGAGAGGAAGTGAGGCAGGTTCCAGTGCAACAGACGCTTGTTCACACTCAAGTTTCACAGATATTCTCAAGCCGGTGTTTCTTCATGGGCTCTATGTCCTTAGACAAATTCCTGGAGACTTTGAAAGGCTTTTATTTTTGTTTAAAGAGTAATTTTCATCATAGTGTTTTGGTGAGGAACAGGTATGTGGAACTCCTCAGACAGACAGCCACTATGAAATTAGCAGTTTGTTTATAAAATCTTTTTTCCCCCTTAACTTTAGGGCTTTAAGTTACAAATTTATAAGGTGAAGATTTGGACTTTTCAGTCTCCAGACCTGAAAGAAGTACATTTTTGTTCTTTTTCAAAGATCTGGTCTGGGGTATTCTGTTATAGAAGCAAGAAGCAAACTTAGATAAGGATTGTTTCAGACCATGGAGTGTGTGTGTGTTTGTGTGTGTGTGTGTGTGTGTGTGTAGATACTATGATAAAGACATAGTTATTGGACTCTTCCCGATTCTTTAATTTTGGACTCAGTAAAACAGAAATGAGATTTTTCCCCTTCATTTATTGGGCCTAAAATTGCAATTTTTGCCAGTTTGATAAGTGTTTTCTAACACACACAACTGAGTATCATAACCAATTATTTGAAACATACAACTCGTGATATGAATCATGTGTACTACTGTTGTAGCAGTAAATGCATCATATGAAAATAGAAGGAAATATTTTAAGTAGATATTTGTAATAGATTTTTTTTTTCCCTTTTATCACTAGTTTTTTATTGTGTAGCTTCTTTCTTAAGGCGTTTCTGTATTTTCTGAAATCACAACATGCTCTTGATTCCTTTTGTGCATTCTGTGTCCTAGGCCTAGAACCACCTACCTATCTAGGAAACCCTGATTCCTTGCTTTAGAGAATGATATTAGAAACCAAGATCTAGAATTTAGGTATTCTCTCTACTGTGGGGCTCATTGTTCGAAGGTTGTGTCAACTGGAAGAGTAAGGATATGTATGGACATTTCTATCTGTTTAAAAGCCTTTTTTAAAATTTTTGTTTTATCCCGTGGAGATGCATACCTATCGGGTTCTCAGGTTCATAGTACCTCCTGACATGAAGAAAACATTTGCCATTAAAATCACTCTTAGAATAGAATTGCATCCTTACCTCCTATTTCTCTCTTATGAAGTATAAGATATTCATTTATAGAATCAGTGTGATTTTGCATAAATTAGATACTTTTCTCCCTAAACCTGCCCAGGAGGTCAAAGTGAAAAATATCCTTGTTACAGTACCCCGTTTAAATATATATTTCTCAACAGCTTTTAAGATTAAATACCTAATGGTTAAAAACCATATAAATTTTTTCTCTGTGTCAGGGAACCTCTTTAAGACCAGCATAACATTGAATGGATCCATTCTTCAGGACTACAGTAATAATAAAACCAAATGAGTTATCTGGCACACCATGGTGTAACAGAAGGGAGAGTCTTTGGACCCAGAGAGAATAACAACAGGGGTCTGGAAGTAACAAATATTTTCATTCTTGTTTAGGAATAGATCACAAGAGCAAATAAAAAGCCTTGGAAGAGACGAGAAGTGCATTTTTCAGTAATAAAATCAGAACTGGGAGACATAAGTGCTGAAATTTGGGGGAGAAAGAAAGTTATCAGTGGTCAGAATAAGCCGCCACCTAGAGAACTAGTACTAAAAATGTTACCACTTATGTTAGAAAATCAGTTAAATAATGTGCCACTGGAAACTAAATAAAGATTCAAATAATAACCTAATATATAAAATTTTATATATTAGGTTCCTTTACACTCACCAAGGGAAATTTATTTTCACTTGTTTTCATTTGAAGGAGTAAGAATATTCAGTTACACAGATGTTCATAATTTTAAGGTAAGAAAACTCAAAAATAGATGAATTCCTTTGCCCAAATTATAATCAAAACCAACTTAGCTTTCCAGGTGTTTGCTTATGAACTGCACATATAAATCACTACAAATCAGGGCAGTTCCCCATCATCATAAATATGTCTTCAGGATACTTACTGCAATAAATTTAAATGTAAAAATATTTAAAAATTCAACTCAGTATTGCTTGATGAAATAAATTTCCATTTTTTGCATTTTAAATTCCAGCTGAAAGATTTTCTAATGCAGACGACACCTTATCAAAGGGATGATGGCTTCCTTTTCCATTTCCAGCTTGTTGGGCTTCAATGAGTGCACTGAAAGTGAAATGAGCAGTTTCACAGTGGTCATTAATACTTGCATTTAATGACTTCTCTTTAAATATCAAACGGAATTTTTCCAAATGACTTTCAAGTCAAAGTTCAGGGCTGTGTGTGTACAAATACAGGGCCTGTTGGGGGATGGCTGGTGTTATGGTTTGGATCTAAGCTATTGAGTTTTAGCAAAAGAAAAAAGAAAACTAGCTAATTAAGAAAAAAAATCATTCACCCACTTGAAAACTTTTGCTTATTGTCTTTTTGTTTGTTTGTTTGTTTAAAGCTACTAAAAATGTATATGAGCACGTGAACCAATTTGGGAACTGGAAGAACTAGCTTATATTTGAGGATCTCACTGACTTGTGGGATGGAACATAGCCTAGCATGTAGAAAGGATTTTTTTGATATTTGGACTGAAACATCATACATTCTACCTAATAAATAAATCCTTGTTAATAAGGATGCCCAAGAATACCTCCTGGTATTAAGGGAACTTGATGTTCCTGCATGGAAAATTTACAGCAAAGATGAGCTATATTATGGAAAACAAGAGTGAGGAAGGTTTATCCGGGTCACTTTGATCAGTGTATCTTTGCAGAGTCAATCATTACTTGAGATCTGACTATCAGGAGACCTGCATGGAACAACAGGGCGGAAGAGAGGGTTCCTACAGGTTCAGTAGACAGAAAGTATTACAAAGGATTCTTAATATTTTAACGACGGAATAAGGGCTACATAAAATTTCAGAAGGATCAGTCAATTTAAAAAAATTCAGGACCAGGTGAAAAGATGATTCTTAAAATTAAAGCTTTACTTTTATTTATAAAAGCAGAACGATCTAGGTAAAATATCAGAGGTGGGGGTCACTTGGCAAAGCATCCTTTTTTGGTGTTATCTAAAAATTTTTAATGATTTTCAGTAAATGCTATCAATTATTTCATCTTTGCTAATTTTCAAAGGTGTCATAATTTTGATAGTCTACACAGATAAACAGATTAATATAAATATTGGTGGAAATTACAAATTTATCAGTTGCATGCAGGGTTTCCTTCAAGAATATATTCATAAAAGCATTCTTTTTAGACATTCCTGTTGAACCATCATTCATTTTGACTCCTAATTGACAGGAATAAAACTATGGAATCAACTGTGCTGATTAGAACTTCTGTTCCACCATCAGGACAAATTGTTCACTTTCTCTGCCTCTAGTTCCTCATCAAAATGACAAAAATCTGTAATTCCTATCTGAGAAAACTCAGGGTAGATTTAAAGATTATTCATTTATAGTGCTTTGCACAGTGCTTGACATAATTAATGGTCACTATATACACGCTATAATTGTTAATATTGCTGCTATTACCCTCCCCATCCTCTTTCTAAATAAAACATTTCTAAATGCAAAGGTTGATCTGTAAAGCTTTGGACTTTTAAAGAGCAGGCTTTAAATTGTCACTCAAATATGCTATTATTTGAATGTTCATGTCCTCCCCAAGTTCACATGTTGAAATCCTAACCCACAAGGTGATGTTATGGTTTGGATATAAGGTATTGTGTTTCATCAAAAGAAAAAAGAAACTACCTAATTCAAAAAAGATATCATCTACCCTCTTGAGAACTTTTGTTTATTGTCATAGGGGCCTATGGGATCTGACTGAATCCTGTGAAGCAAAACACTGTGACTGAGATTAGTAAACTACTAAAAGAAGTTTGAGAATGACCCTTTACCCTTCAGCCATGTGATGACATTGTAGGAAAAAATAAACCCACTAAAAATGACCATTTGTGAATCAATTCTGCATGTATACCAGACATTAATTCTGCTTGTGCCTTGATCTTAGAGTGCCTAGTCTACAGGATTGTGAGAAATAAATTTCAGTTGTTTGTAAGATGCTAATTCATGGTATTTTGTTATGGCAGGCTCAATAGACTAAGACAATCACTTAATTCAATGACTGATGAGGAGTTCACCTCTTCAGGTGAAATGTCTTCACGTATCATGGTTGAGTATAGATAATCTATTCCACAGGGTTGTTGAAATGATTGCATATGCTAATGTACTTAAGAAATTTAGCACTGTGCCCATCAGGTAGTCAAGAGTTCAAAGCTGTGGCAATCGCTCAGATCAATGGTCTATCCCAGACAGGTGTCTTTCTTGCCTACTTAGAAACACGTGAACAAAAGTAGTAACTCATGGTAGGAAGGTGTCTTGGACTTTTGGAAATCCTTAGTTTACTCTACTTTAACTAAAAGTAAACTTTTTTTTTCTTTTTTTAAAAAATATTCTAATTAGTTATACATGACAGCAGAATGCATTTTAATTTATTATACACAAATGGAGCACAACTTTTCATTTCTCTGGTTGTACATGATGTAGTATCACACCATATGTTTAGTCATATGTGTACCTAGGGTGATGATGTCCATTTCATTCCACCATCTTTCCTGCCCCCATACCCTCTCCCCTTCCCCTTCTTCCCCTTTTTCCAATCAAATTTCCTCCATTCTTCCTACCCTATTCCCATTGTGGATCAGGATTCACTTGTCAGAGAGAATATTTGGTATATGGTTTTTTGGGGATCAGTTTACTTAGCATGATAGTCTTCAACTCCATCCATTTACCTGAAAATGCCACAATTTTATTCTTTTTAATGCTGAGTAATATTCCATTGTGAGTATATACCACACTTTCTTTATCCATTCTTCTATTGATGATCATCTAGTTTAGTTCTACAGTTTAGCTGTTGTGAATTGTGTTGCTATAAACATTAATGTGGCTACATCACTATATTATGCTGATTTTAAGTCCTTTGGGTATAGACCAAGGAGTGGGATAGCTGGGTCAAATGATAGTTCCATTACAAGTTTTTGAAGGAATTTCCATACTGCTTTCCATAGTGGTTGTACCAATTGGCAGTGCCAAGAGCAATGTATGAGTGTATCATTTCCCCCACATCCTTGCCAACACTTATTATTGCCTGTATTCTTGATAATTCACATTCTTACTAGAGTGAGATAAAATCTAAGATTAGTTTTGATTTACATTTCTTTAGTTACTAGAGAAGTTGAACATTTTTCATGTATTGATCAAGTGTAAACTTTAAAATTTTGCAGCCCTGGAATCCTCATATCTCCTTTGCCTTTGTTCATGTTCTCTTTTTCTATGCTGAGAACCAAAAGGAGAGAAAAATTCCAGGCATGATTCTGATGCAGTTTAGTTTTAGGTAAGCAGTTGAGGCAGCTTTACACTATACTTTTCTTTTTGCTTCCCAGTGGCTCTGTGCTCCTTCCTTGATCTTACCTCCTGTGCTCAGTGATATCATGCTGTCTTCCTATGCCTTATCAAACCCTGTGCTCCTCTCCATGCCACCTTGAAGTAATCCTGATTAAACTCCCAATGATGGATCTCTTACTCCTGGTGGGATCAAATGATTAAAACCTAGGAAAAGTAATAACTGTATTTCAACAAAGATGGAATTCAACTACAGCCGGCACCTGACTTACCATATTCTGACTTACAAATTTTTGACTTCATGATGGTTCAAAACCCATTTCTGTTCAATAGAAGATGCATTGTGAATCTTGAATTTTGACTTTTTGTGGGCTACTGTTCCATGATACAGTCTTCTCCTGTGTGATGTCAGCAGGCCATGAACTGCAGCTGTCAGTCAGCCACACTGTGAGTAGGGTGAGTAACTGCTGCTCTTCAGAGGACTGTCTTGAAACTATGATGTTCAGTAGGGTTAGGTGTGTAGATTAAATGCATTTTTTACTTACATTATTTACTACTCATGACGGGTTTATCAGCTGTGTAATCCCATCATAAGTCAAGGAGCATTTATATTGAGCTTCTGTGTGGTAGGAAGCACCAAGATATCTAGTGATTCCTGAGAATGATATCAGTGGCTGAACTTGTCCAACTGAATATGATAGAATCAAACATGTGAAAGAGGAGAAGTATAAATAGCCACAGAAGATATCAAATGGCTTTATTGTACCTTATTTTTCTCCTTTAATCCCTATTTGCTTCTCAGGAACCTTGAGTTCTAGATTCGAATCTTATTTTCATCACTTATTAGCTGCTCAATATAAGCATGTCAAACAAATCATCTAATCCTCAGTTTTCTTACCTGTGAAATATTTATGCCTTGTGTTTATAGTAAGTACATCAACAAATGTGTAGGAAAGCTTTTTTCTAGTGCTAGCCCATGAATTTAACTAGACAGTGCTTTTCTGACTTGACTCAAATGGAGCTATTTAATCTGATCTCATCTTCTCTACACTTTGAAAGTTAAACCCTGTTTTTTCCTACTCTTTTTTTTTTTTTGTATTGGGTATTGAACTCAGGGGCACTTGACCATTGAGTTATATCTTGATCCTCTTTTATTTTTTTTAATTTTGGAACAGGCTTTCTCTAAATTGCTGAGACCATCAATAAGTTTTTGAAGCTGGTCTCAGACTTGCTTTCCTCCTGCCTCCTTCTCTGAGACACTGCAGATTACAGGTGTATGCCACCATGCCCTGCTATCTTCCTACTCTTGAAAAAATATTTAGAGGCTGTTTGTAAAGTCAGTGTGAAACATAATTCCAGACTTCAAAAATCAAACTAAACATTATTAATAATTGGATGCAATACCTTCTTTGGAAATATGTTG
The DNA here is from genome assembly GCF_021218885.2 of Marmota monax. NCBI lineage: Eukaryota > Metazoa > Chordata > Mammalia > Rodentia > Sciuridae > Marmota > Marmota monax. The sequence continues at coordinate 1,476,352 of NW_026693208.1, read as the reverse complement.
CTGTCAAGTTTGGCCTGCTCCCCTTTCTCACTCATTATGATATTTTGAGTAATTCAAAAGTCAATTAAAAAAAAAAACTTGTTATCTTGCCCAAGAAATTTCAAAGAAACTCTGTGACCTACTATAGGAGGACAATTACTTAAAACTAAAATGCAGCTTCTCCAGATGCAGGTTTACAAAAGCCGAGGCTCTGAGTTTAACTTCCTAAGCACTGGAAAACCCTTTGTCAAAGTTTTTTTCCCCCCACAGGCCTTTACTGCAGAGGCATTAATTAAGTCAGTGTAGGATTAGGGAAGAGTGGGCAGATTCATAAATTATCCTCAATGTATAGTGTTTAATCAAAGGAATGACTTTTCTTGACTACTCATTAGATTCGCCTTTTAAAGTATGTTTAATTTTACATTTTACCCAAAGGAGATAATTTTGAGTGGAAATGCCTTTGATCAAGGCATTAATGTGAAAATCAAGTTTCTACTGGGATCAAGTTTAATGAAATTTCCTACTCCTTTTCCTTCATAAATAATAATTGCTCATTTGTTATTTAAACGTTGCTAGCTTATTCTATTCAGACTTAGTACCAGCCTGTGAAGCCAGACATGTAGCACTTTTGAGGGTCTTAAAATTCCTGCTCTTTATTTAGTAAACAAGGGAAATGGTGCTTTGTTCATGGTCATGTGGGTCTGCATTGTCACAGAGCCATGTGGCAGCACTCACCCCTCCCAGGCAGCACTTCCTGTGGCCTCTCCCCTCTTCTTTCTCATCCTCCTTTCCAGCCTGGCTTCCCATGGTCTCATCAAGCTTTCTGGATGTACAAAGCTGTTTCAAGAGGAATTAGTCTTGTGCTTCATTGATGCATTATTCTATTAAAAGGAATTAATGACTGCTGTTGGATTAAATAGTACCATGGTTTTCAGTGAGCAAGGTTCAGTGTTTTAAATTTAAGGATTGGTAGCCCTAATATGACCAAAACTGACATAAAATACTAGTTGTTAGTCCGTCAGGTAACTTGCAAAGACTGTCTTCTGTTTTGTTTCTTTGTTTCCTCCAGTGACAAGAACAGTTCTACTAATTCATTCTAAGGTACCACAAAAGAAAAAAAAAGATTCTATGTCTATTCCATTTTCAACATTTAAAAAAGCATTATTCCACCAGAAAACTTCTAGAACTAATAAATGAATTCAGCAAAGTAGCAGGATATAAACACCCATAAATCAAAGGCATTTCTGTATATCAGTGACAAATCCTATGAAAGAGAAATGAGGAAAACTATCCCATTTACAATAGCCTCAGAAAAATAAAATAAAATAAAATACTTGAGAATCAATTTAACGAAGGAGGTGAAAGACCTCTACAATGAAAAGTACAGAATGCTAAAGAAAAACATTAAAGAAGACCTTAGAAGATAGAAAGACCTCCCTTGTTCTTGGATAGGCAGAATCAATACTGTCAAAATGACCATACACCAAATGCACTCTACATATTTAATGGAATTTCAATGAAAATCCTAATGACATTGTTCAAAGAAATAGAAAAAGCAATCACGAAATTTACCTGGAAAAATAGGAGACCCAGAATAGCTAAAGCAATCCTTAGCTAGAAGTGTGAAGCAAATGGCATCACTATATCAGACCTTAAAATATACTACAAAGAAATAGTAACAAAAATGGCATGGAATTGGCACCAAAATAGATTTGTAGACTAATGGTACAGAATAGATGACACAGAGACAAACCCACATAAATATAGTTATCTCATATCAGACAAAGGCACCAAACCCATATATCGGTGAAACAACAGCCTCTTCAACAAATGGTACTGGGAAAACTGAACATATATATGCAACAAATTGAGATTAAGCCCCTATCTCTCACCATGAACAAAACTCAACACAAAGTGAATCAAGGAACTAGGAATTAAACCAGAGACCCTGTGCCTAACAGAATAAAAAGTAGGCCCAAATCTGCATCATGTCAGATTAGGCCCTCACATGCTTAATAAGAGTCCTATAGTGTAAGAATTAACATTAAGAATCAATAAATAGGATGGATTCAAACTAAAAAGCTTCTTCTCTGGGCTGGGGATGTGGCTCAAGTGGTAGCGCGCTCGCCTGGCATGCGTGCGGCCCGGGTTCGATCCTCAGCACCACATACAAACAAAGATGTTGTGTCCACCGAAAACTTAAAATAAAAATAAATATTAAAAAATATTCTCTCTCCCCCCCCTTTAAAAAAAAAGCTTCTTCTCATCAAAATATATAATCAGTGAGCTGCATACAGAGCATACAGAATGGGAGCTAAATTTTATCACACACACATCATATAGAACACTAATCTCTAGGATATATGAAGAATTCAAAAATCTTAACAGCACAAAAAACAAAAAACAAAGCAAAACAAAAAAACAACAAATAACCCAATCAATAAATGGGCCAAGGAACTGAATAGACACTTTTCAGAAGAGGATATACAATAAGTCAACAAATATATGACAAAATCTTCAACATCTCTAGCAATTAGAGAAATGCAAATCAAAACTACTCTAAGATTTCATCTCACTCCAGTCAGAATGGCAGCTATCAAGAATACAAACAACAATAAGTGTTGGCAAGGATGTGGGGGAAAAGGCACACTCATACATTGCTGGTGGGACTGCAAATTGGTGCAGCCAATAGGGAAAACAGTATGTAAATTCTTTGGAAAACTTGGAATGAAACCACCATTTGACCCAGCTATCCCACTCCTTGGTCTATACCCAAAGGACTTAAAAACAGCATACTACAGGGACACAGCCACATCAATGTTTATAGCAGCACGATTTATAATAGTTAAACTGTGGAACCAATCTAGATGCCTTTCAGTAGATGAATGGATAAAGAAAATGGGATATATATATATATATATATATATATATATATATATATATACATACATACAATGGAATATTATTCAGCATTAAAAGAGAAGAAAATCTTGGCATTTGCAGGTAAATGGATGGAGTTGGGGAGTATAATGCTAAGTGAAGTAAGCCAATTCCAAAAAATCAAATTTCTTCTCTGATATGAGGATGCTGAGTCATAATGGGGAAGGGGGGGTGCACGGGAGGAATATAAGAACTTTAGATAGGGTAAAGGGGATGGAGGGAAAGGAAGGAAGCATTGGGATAGGAAAGCCAGTGGAATGAGATGAACATCATTACCCTAATTACATGTATGAAGTCATGAAGTCATGAATCTATTTTGTCTAGAACCAGAGACATGAAAAATTGTGCTCTATATGTGTAATATGAATTGAATTTCAATCTGGTGTCATATATAACAAATTAGAATAAATTAAAAAGCATGATCTTATTCATAAATAATATTTTTTTTTCTAATTTGTTTATTAATGCGGCATAGTCAAATCCAGAAAAAACGATCAGAGCACTGAATTAATCAACATGGATTTCACTGGGCACAACTTCCCAATGGAGAGGACCAAAAAAAAATCAGTAAACTGAAAAAAAGAAATTGTTCACTCTGGACATAGAGATAGAAGAGACTGAAAAAAATTGAACTGAGCCTTCAAGATCAATGGATATAAAACTTATCTAACATTTATAAATTAAAACCACAATGTGACATCATAGCCCATCTGTTAGAATAGCTAAAATAAATAATGGTAATATCACCAAATGCTGGAGAGCATGTATAGATATGGAATCATTTATATAACGCTAGTAGGGATATATAATAGTATATTCATTTAAAAACACTGTTTGACAGTTTCTTAAAAACTAAACAAGCAATCTTCATGTCACCCTTAAATTTTAGCACTGCATATTTATCTTAGAGGCAGTAAGATAAATTTAAACAAAAAATATATATTAATATTCATAGCAGCTTTTTAAAAAACACCTCCAAACTGGAAACTGCCCCAATATCCTTCAAATGGTGAATTAAACTGTGGTAGATCCACACATCGATTCCTATTCAGTAAGAGAAAGGATCAAATCATTCATAAGCAACAACTAAGACAAATCCCCCACAAATCATGCTGAGCCAAAAAATTCAAATGTATATAATTTATATATAATTTTATAATGCTACTTACATAAAATTCATGAAATAATGCAATTATAGAAATGAAGTTTACTAATTGCCAGAATTAGGGAAGGGGAAGAGAAGGTTTGTGACCATAAAAGGGCAATAGGAAGGATATTGATGATGGAAATATTCTTTATCTTAACTATATCAATATCAGTATCAAACTGTGATACTGTACTATGGTTTTGGAGGATATTACTTGTGGGGAAAACTTGAAGGAGGGCGCACAGGATTCCTCTCTGTATTACATCTTATAGCTGCATATGAAATTATGATCATCTAAAAATTAAAAAATTAACATTTAAATGTTATTGGTGCATTGTAATTTTACTTATAATGGGATTTATGATGCTATATTTACACATGTACAGAGTTTGATCAGTTTCATTTTTCAGTACTTTATTTTTCCATCCTCCCCTTCTTTTTGCTTAAATAAATTCTTTCAAGTTTCCAAATACCTAGCAGGAAGAATTCAGTATACCATATATTATTGTTTTGAGGAAATCAAAACAATATGAATAAGCAATCTTAAATTGGTGATATATTTTTCATTTAAAACTTGGACATGAGAACTGAATTGATGAAGCAGTTAATGACTTAATATGTGTGAAATTACCACTTCTGCCTACTCATTTCTATGTTACCTCCCTTAAAATTGTTAATAATTGTAATATATGTGAGAAGAAACTGAAATAATATGTTCAATCTTGACCATGGCCTGGGGACCCACAGAGGTCTTTCAGATCATTTAAGGTATCCTTGAGGTCCAAACTGTAATCAGGAATAGTGTTTACCTTTTTTACTGTGTTGACAGTTTATGTTTGTGTTAGGTGAAACTGTTGACATTTTAGTAAGATTCAGGCAGTGGCTCTAAAATGTACTAGTAATCATACTCTTTTCTGCTGTCCATTCATAGTAATGAAAGTGCCAGTTAAGAATTCCCTTTATGAAGCAGTTAAAGTTATTGATTTTATTAAATGTCAACTCTTTGGTAGATATTTTTAATATTCTATTTGATTAAATGTGAAGTATGCATTGAAATGATTTGATATATACCAGTTTAATGATTTTTCTCTAACAAAAACACTTGTATGATTATTTTGAGTGTTGAGTGGATTAGTTGCTTCTTTCTTTATATCTTTGTCTTTCATTTTGTCTATTGCTTTCTTTTTTGTGAAATATCAACTTACTTGAAAGAACAGTTGACATGCAAATTATGGTTATTTTAGGTATTTCTTATCTGAAATGATTGTGATCAGAAATATTTGGTTTTGGATTTTTTTTTCAGATTTTGAAACATTTGCATATATATAAAAGGAGATATCTTAGACCAAATTCTAAATATGAAATTCATTTATTTTTCATATATACCTTATAAACATAGCTGATACATAATTTCATACAATATTTTTAGTGCACCTGTGTTTTGACAGGAACCTGTCACATGAGGACATGTGTGGAGTTTTCCATTTGTGATGCATATTGGTAGTCAAAAGTTTTTGATTTTGTAGCAGAAGTTTCAAACTCCGTATCTTTGGACAGGGAAGCTCAACTTGTAACACTTGAGCACTTGGAATACATTTTATTGAAAATAAACAAGATAAACCTGCCATTTTACGAAAAACAACTGAACACTTTTGCTACTAATGACAAATTTTGTGATTTCAAGTAAAATTTAGTATATTGAAACACTTGAATTTGCCACTACAAACTTGGAAACTTTTCTGATAGGTTTGGAGATTATGTTAAATATGATTTTAAATATTGTATAATGAAGTGTGCCACCATTGGAAGACATGCATAATTCAGTAAAATGGCATTTTCCAAATGGCCATGGAGTGATATAACAAAATTTGGCATGAGTGAAAAATCCATACAAAATAAAAGAAATGAATTTGAATGTAGCTGAGAATGAAAAGTTAATTAATTTCACTTTACAACTAATCTTTAAGAAACTCTTGCCTGACTAGCTTTAGTGCAATATTACAAAATAGCCATGATTATCTAAAAACACTATTAAGACAATTTTCCATTTTTAGATCACATATCTATGAGAAATTGAAGTTTCTTCATCCACTTTAAACACTGTGTTACTATAGATTTTATGCACTAATCAATACAAAAATCTAGTGGTTAGATATCAGGAAACCTTCAAAAATATGCAGCGATGCCACTCTATGTATCAGTTGTTTGAAAATATAGTTATTTTTCATAAAAATCCTTCCCAATAACTAAATGTCTGTGTTCTTGTTATTTTAACATCAAATTATATAAAAGTTGCTCATTTTACTTTTAATATTGGATAAACATAAACATAATCTACAATAAGAGATCTTTAGGTTTTCCTAAAACTTTTAAGAGTGGAAAGGGACCGAAAGTTTGAGAGTGAAATCATTGATGCCAGTGTCCCTATAAAGCACTAGAGCAGAATGTTCAAGATGGCAGAATAGAGGAGGCAGCTTTCCTAGATGCTCTGGATGTGAAACTGAGAAAGTGGGTATGACAGCTTCTCAGTAATATGTGTGGGGAAAAAAAGGGGTGGGGATGTAAATGGGAATTAATACTGGATATCAAAGCAGATGAGGAATCAGGAGTTTGGATATCAATAGAATAAGGAAGAAATCCCTCCACTGCTTCCAGCACCTTCCAGAGCAGTCCCTTCAAGGTAACAGTGGAGGGATAGCAGAATAAAGGCAGCCCACGTTTTTAGGAGGCCTGTGGTATGTAGTAGTATGGAAAGATCAGAGATCAAAGACACTGCCAGACTGACCCAGAAGATGTGCAGCACAATACACTAATTGGGATAGAAGCTGAGACTCTCCCAATTGCCTGTGAAGAACAGAGGAAGGAGCCATCCTACAGCTGCAGGTCAGATGCCAGCAGCTCTGGGTGCCAAGACCTGGAAAACCTGAGCTGGATCCAGAAACAAACCCATTTACATGTCATGAAGTGTGTGCTTATTTAAAGTCTTCAGACTAATCGCCATTCAGTAAAGAACCTAGAGCCTCCCTAGGCTCAACCCTGCTTTCAGGAGCTCAGAGTATGGGAGCTACTCTCACAGAACCTGAGGGTGAAGCAGGCATCACCCTCTGGCCCACTCTACCTGACATGGCCAAGAAGGGAAGCTGAAAATTTCTAAACTCCAACTGGCAATTTGCTGAGCAACTCAGGAAGAGAGAATTTGATAACCTGTGGCCAATAGTATCATAGACACTACATACCTCAAGAAGAAACAGAAAGAAAGACATTTGGAAATAGACAACAAATATATATTCTCATAGAAAATTTTTTTTTACCACTGTAACAGAAAAAAAAAATTTAATGTTTCACTGATAACTTATTTTTTTTCCTGTTTAATTGTGAGCTGAGCTGAATGGTTCATGGACTCTTATACATATTTGTCTCTTTTTTATTTCTAGCATTTTAAAAATTTGTTTTAATTAGTTACACATGACAGTATAATGTTCTTGACATATCATACATTTGAATCAGATGGGATATTTCTAGCATTTTTAAAGGCAGTTATTTTTCATGGGTCAATCTTTTGAGGGCTAAGATATTTGATTAGTGTATTTTTATTTTGTTTTGTATTTTTTCTCTCACTTAGCTGTTTTCCTTAATTCTCTTTTTCTTCTGCTAACAGCCACACTCTATTGTTCTCTCTTTCATGCTTCCTTTAATTTTTTACTTTTATTTTCACACCTCCTCCCTCATAATCATCAAATCCTACATCTCTTTTGTTCTCACCCCGTTCACCTTTTGAAATTGTACACCCTTTTGCAAACTTACTGTTTTTAACATTGGCAAACCTGATTACATCATTTCTGTTTATTGGGTCAATTAACATTGTAAGTGTCATAGTAGGGACTATTTGCTTTAATGTTGTACATAATTTGCATTGGTTGCTGTTATTACTTGTCCTTCCCTAAACTTTGAGGTAGTGGAAAGCTTCAGGGACACTGTGAGTTCACAGGATAGAAACTCTACTGCCTCAGATCCATAATGTCAAATGGGTAGGCACACAAACAACATGAGAAAAACGGTGGAACAGACTATTGCAGACAAACCAAAATACCTCAGTTACGAATCCACCAACATCACAGTGCAAGACATGTCAGAGAAGAAATTTAGAAAGTTCATAGTGAAACTGATTTGAAAGGTAAAAGATGACATAGGGAATGGAATCAAAGTGAAAATACAATAAAGTAAAATATTAATTCAATAAAGAGAAAGAAATTCTGGAAAAAAAAGGAAATTCTTGAATTAAAGGAATCAATAAACCAAATTAAAAGTTCATTGTAAAGCATCACCAGAAGACTAGACCACTTGAAAAATTTAGTTTCAGCCAATGAAGACAAAACATATAATCTCAAAAACAAAGTTGACTGTGGAGAAAAGATTTAAGAGACCATGAACAGAGATTCCAAGAAATATGGGATAAAATTAAACGGCCAAAATTAAGATTTATTGGGATAGATGAAAGCTCAAAAATACAATCCAAAGAAATGCACAATCTTTTCAATAAAATAATATCAGAAAATGTCCTAAACCTTAAGAATGAAATGGAAAGTCAGGAGGCTAACAGGACCTCAAATATACAAAACTACAACTGACCCACACTAATGCACGTTATTATAAAAATGCCTCACATACAGAATAGGAATAGTATTTTAAAGGCTGTCATAGAAAATCAGCAGGTCACATTGAGAGGGAAATCAGTGCAGATTTCAGCACATTTCTCAACCCAGACCCTAAAAGACAGGGGATCTTAGAAGAATATGTACCAAGCTCTGAAAGAAAATGAATGCTAACCAAGAATACTATTCCCAACAAAATTAAGCTTCAGATTTGACAATAAAATAAAAAAATTCTCATGATAAACAAAAGGTAAAAGAATTCCCAGATAGAAAGTCTGCACTAAAAAACATAGTCAATAAACTATTTCATGAAGAAGAAATGAAAGACAAAATTAAAAACTGGTAAAGTGAGGAACTATACTAGAATAATAGTAAATCAGGAGAGAAATGAATACAAATTAAAAACCAGAAATAAATCAAACTAACAGAGAATCATTTCTCAATATTAATGTTGAATACAAATGGCCTAAACTCATCAATCAAAAGAGATTGGAAGAATATATTTTAAAAAGACCTAATCATATGTTGTCTCCAGGAGACTCACCCCATAGACAAAGGCATCCACAGACCGAAGGTAAAAGATGGAAAAAAAAATCATATCACTTACATGAATCTCATAAACAAGCCGAAGTTTCCATCCTCATATCAGATAAAGTGGACTTCAAGCCAAAGTTACTCAGAAGGAAAAAATAAGGACATTTTTTACTGCTTAAGAGAATCAAACAACAAAAAATAACAATCAAATATTTATGCCTCAAACAATGGAGCATCTATGTATATTAAACTTTTAGTCCTAAATTTCAAGGACTAAATAGACCACAACACAATAACACTGTATGACTTTAACTTGCCTCTGACCTCACTGGATAGATTGTCCAAACAAATTCTTTATAAGAATCTATAGAACTAAATAATGCAATTAATAATTTAGATTTAATTGACATATATAGAATATTCCACCCATCAATGACAGAACACACTTTCTTCTCAACTGCACATGAATCATTTCCTAAAATGGACCATAACTTAGACTAGAAAGCAACTCTTAGCAAATAAAAAAAAAATACTATCTTGCATTCTATCATAGTGGAACAAAATTAGAAATCAAGGATAAAATAAAAAATAGAAGCTATTCTATAACCTAGACACTAAATAATATGTGACTGAATGATCAAAGGATAACAGAAGAAATCAGGGGTGAAATTAAAAAAAAATTCTTAGAGGTAATTGAGAATAGCAATCCAACATATCAAAATCTTTGGGACACAATGAAGGTGGTTTGAATAGAAACATTTATTGCATTGACCATATTTATTAAAAGAATAGACAGTCACCAAATAAAAAACCTAACATTACATCTAAGGCCCTGGAAAAGGAAGAACAAAACAATATCAAATGAAGTAGAAGACAGGAAGAAATTAAAATCGGAAATGAAATCCATGAAATTAGAATAATAAAAATTCAAAAAATCAACAAAACAAAATGTTATTTCTTAGAAAAAGTAAATAAAATTGATAAAGCCATAGTCAAGCTAACCAAGAGAAAGAGGGAAAAAACTGAAAATATTGAAATTTGTGATTAAAAAGGAATTATCACCACAGACACTACTGGAATACAGATGATAATCAGAAATTATTTTGAAAATTTATACTCCAGTAAAATAGAAAATTATAAATACATTGACAAATTTCTGGAGACACATTAATTGAATCAGGAGGACATAGAAAATTTAAACAGACCCATTTCAAGCAATGAAAATAAAAATGTCATCAAAAGTCTACCAAAAGGAAAAGCCCTAGACCAGATGGATTCTCAGTCAAGTTCTACCATACTATTAAAGAAGAAGTAACATCAATATTCCTCAAATTATTCCATGAAATAGAAAAGAGAAAACCCTTCCAAACTCATTCTATGAAGTCAGTATCACCCTGATACCAAAACCAGACAAAGACACATCAAGGAAGGAAAACTTCAGACCAATATTGTTGATGAATGTAGATGCAAAAATTCTTAACAAAACAGTAGCAAATCACATGCAAAAACATGTTAAAATGCTAATGTACTATGATTAAGTGGGTTCATCCCAGGAATGTAAGGTTGGTTCAATGTACACAAATCAAAAATCACAATTCACCACATCAAAAGACTTAAAGAGAAGAATCACATGATTGTCTCAATAGATGCAGAAAAAGCATTTGACAAAATACAGCATCCATTAATATTCAAAACATGGGAAAAACTAGGGATAGTAGGAACATACCTCAACATTGGAAACACTATATGGGTTAAACTGAAGGCAAACATCATTCTAAACAAAGAAATTGAAAGCATTCCCTCCAAAAACTGGAATAAGACAGGGATGCATAATCCTTGAAACTCTAGCCTGAGCAATTAGGAAAAATAAAGAAATTAAAGGATTATGAAAAGGAAAAGGAAACCTCAGACTCTCCGTATTTGCCAACAACATTATTCTATATTTGGAAACCCAAAAAACTTCACCAGAAAACTTCTAGAACTCCTAAACAAATATAGCAAAGTAGCAAAATACAAAATTAACATCCATAAATTAATTACATTCCTACATAACAATGAAGAATCAGCTGAAAGAAAAATTAGTGAAACTATCCCATTCACAATTGCCTTGAAAAAACGAACAAAAGAAACCTGGGAATCAATCAAAGAGGTAAAAGACCTCTACAATGTAAACTATATAACACTAAAGAAAGAAACTCAAGAAGAGCTTAGAAGATGGAAAGATCTAATGTAATTCCTATTAAAATTCCAATCATGTTCTTTATAGAAATAGAAAAAGCAGTCATGAAATTCATTTGGAAAAATTAGAGCCCAAGAATAGACAAAGAAAGCATTCTTTAGTGAGAAAAGTGAAGCAGGGGGCATCACAATACCAGACTTTAAATTATACTACAGAGCTATAATAAAAACATCATGGTATTAGCACTAAAACAGACATGAAGACCAATGGAACAGAATAGAAGACCGAGAGAAAAACCCATATAAATATAGTTATCTCATACTAGACAAAAGTTCCATAAACATGCATTGGAGAAACGATACCCTCTTCTACAATATGGTGCTAGGAAAACTAAAAACTCATATTATTACTCCAGAATGAAATTTATTCCCTTTTTCTCAAACTGCACAAAACTCAAGTCAAAGTGGATCAAGGACCTAGATATCAGACAATAGACCCTGTGCCTACTAGAAGAAAATGTAGACTGAACTCCCATCATGTCAGCTTTGGAACTGACTTCCTCAACAAGACTCCTAAAGTACAAGAAGTAAAATCAAGAATCAACAAATGGGATATTATCAAACTAAAAACTTCTTCATAGCAAAGAAAAAAATCAAGAGTGTGAAAAGAGAGACAACAGAATGGGAGAAAATATTTGCCACCTGTACCTCAGAACATTAATCTGCAGGTTTAAAAACAAACAACCAAACAAAAAAACCTCAAAAAACTTAACTTTAAAAAAATCCCAATAAGTATATTGACAAAGGAACTGAACATGCCCTTCACAGAAAAAGAAATATAAATAGTCAACAAACATACAAAAAAAATGTTCAACATCTCAACATTTTGAGAAATGGAAATTAAACTACTCTGAGATTTCATTTCACTCCAATCAGAATGGCAACAATCAAGAATGTAAGTAACAATAAATGTTGGCAAGGATATTGAGAAAAGGGTGTACTCATACATTGTTGGTGGGATTGTAAATTGGTGTAATCACTCTGGATAGCAGTGTGGAGATTATTCAAAAACTTGGAGTGAAATCATTATTTGACCTGGTTCTTCCATTCCTTGTTATATATCCAAAGTAGTTAAAATCAACATACTACAATGATGCAGCCACATCAATGTTTATAGAGCTCAGTTCACAATAGCTAAGTTATGGAACCAACAAAGGAGCCATTCAACAGATGAATGGATAAAGAAAACATGGTATACATACACAATGAAATACTACTCAATCATAAAAAAGAATGGCTATGACATTTGCCAGTAAATGGATGCATCTGGAGACTATCAGGCTAAGTGAAATAAGTCAATCTCTCAAACCAAAGATTGAATTTTTTCTCTGATATGTGGATGATAACACACAACACAGAATGTTAGGAGAAGAACAACAGAAGTTTAGTGAATTAGACAAAGGGGAATGAAGGGAATGGAGTGGGGAACAGTTATAGGGAAGAAGAGTAATGAATCTGACACAACTTTCCTATGTACATATATCAATACACTGCAATGAATTTCCACATCCCGTAAAACCATAAGCCTGAGAACCTAAATAGAATAAAATATACTCTCCAACGTTGTATAAATATGTCAAAATACACTCTGCTATCATGTATATCTACAAAGAACAAATAAAATAAAAATAACTTCATGGTGCATTTTTTAGCACTGTGCTTTCTAAATATAAATTAAAATCAACAAAACAACCACAAACATTGGAACACAGACTTCTATCTCCCTGTGATGAATTTGCTTCTTTAAAGCATGCTAATTTTTCTAACAATTAAATTATTGGTATGTCACCTATGTCACTCAGGCTTGGAGCAGAAATGAATATACACTTTTTTCAAAGCTGTACATAAGTCAAAAGTTGGTAGATCTTTCTTTTTCTCAGCTATATTTATAGGTTGTAAAGGAAATAATTTGATTACCTTACTTTCCATTTTTTTATATATGGAATCAGTAAACACATGCAAAATTAAAGAGACTAATACAATAAACTATCATGGGCTTATGATATTTTATCAATATTTTGCCAATTCTTGTTTCAATTCCCATCTCTTCAATCCTTCTTCTTACTGGAATAACTGAAAGTAAACTCCAGATACCATGTATTTTACTCATAAATTCTTCAACTTTCCTTATAGACAAAAGGATTTTTAATAATATAAACATATTTTAGTTCAGCAAAATTAAAAATTATTCTTTAAATTTATGTGATGGCCAACCTGTATTCACAAAATTCATTGGTTTGAAAAATGTCTTTGTAGTTTGTTTGCCAATAAGAGGACATAAGTGTGCCCACGCATTGTGTATAGATTATATATCCTTAATTTGTTACAGTTGTATTCTGCATTTTAAGATACTAATTACTTTTTGAAGAAAATCATCAATTTTCATATAGAATTTTTTTATTATGCAGTTTTCTAATGGTGACCTTGTGGTGTTATCTCTAATTTATTTCATGTGAACTTGATAGATATAGAAATCTTGATTAAATTTTTTTGGAGGGGGAAAATGCACGAATAATTCAAATGTGGAGCTATAGATTTGTTACTGCATTAATATAAGAGGGAATATTCCTTTTAGTAATATAAAGATTTATTCATATGTTCTGCCATTATAAGCCTTGTAAACTCATTTATGTTTCCAAGCAATTTTTGTAAACATTTTTAGCAATATTGATAACTATTGCATACTTAATCAATGTCATTAGAATTTTCAAATTGGTGATTTTTTAAAAAATGAATTCTAGTACTTGTGCTCTTATTAGCTGTGATTCTTCTATAAAGAACACTCATTTATCTTATCGCCCATTTAGTTATGGTCCACACAGAAAAGGCAAGATAAAATTGTGATTTATTCTGTTTATTTACACATCTTTAGAACATGAGTTAGTATCCTAACAACCTTCAAGAGTGACTAATACATGAGCCTCTAACAGATCATTATGGTGTTGATATATTTTGTGTATTTTAATCCATTGGTTTCATTATTATTCTTGCTACTCAAATTACCCCATCTTTGGTTATCAGTAGCCCTTTCCCATTAGCTCCTATACATTTTATCACTACTGTGATTTGCTATTTTACTTTTCAATATGGCCTGGAGATACCTGGACAATGTCTTTCATAATTCCCTTATTTTCTGATACCAAGATGTCTCCAGTTAACATTATATATGTCCTTCCCTGGTTCTGAATTGGTCATTCTCCCAGGAGTTGGTACATTTCAGGAGGATATTATGCTATCTTGAGTCTGCAATCTTGGTACTGTTTTTTTTTTTTTTTTTTTGCTAAAATGTTATTAGTATATTATAGTTACTCATAATAGTTGGGTTCATTTTGACTTTCATATGCACTGTCGGTAGTGTGTGGGGGTATGGAGGCTGGACAGGGGAGAGTTTGGGCAAGTGGAAAAAGTTTTTGCTCAAGTTAATAGTGCTCCTCTAGATTCACTCGCCCACCATGCCAATTCTTCCATTCTGTACTTACTTGCCAAAAAGGCTTTCAACTCACAAGGAAAGAGGACCTCAACTCTAGGTCATGACATCAATTGAAGAAATTAATAAGGGGAAAATAATCATAATAAAGTAGCTGCTTAAATTTAGTTCATGAAATTCCAAAGTAGAAAGTGTGTCTCTGGGCTTCTTAACATGTGATTTCCGTGCCTAAACCCAAGCATGCCTGAGAATCCAGATTTCATAATCTCCAGTCAGTGTAAATGAGAAAGTGAACTGTGAGATCAGGGACACCTTCCTTTTCAGAGTCCCAGGTACTCACATAACATTGGCTGGAACTCATTCGCTGAGTATATGAAGTATGGAGGGAGTCTGAGAAACAGTTTCCAGCTGATCATCCATGTATCCAGTTAAGAGTTTATTAAAGAACATGAAAGAATATTTCTCTTAGAAGTCTTTGTTTCATTGTGTTGAAAATCATGAGGATTTGATATTAATGAGAGAAAAAAACCCTTGAGAAATGTACTGTGTAACTGTAAAATGTAGAATTTATTTTAGACCTATTATAATAGGCTGATGTTTTGTGTATTAAATCACATTTTTAGGATAAAAAAATGCCCCAACTTTCCTTCAGTTTCTATTAGGATCTCATAGAAGATCTGACAACAAAACAGAATAAGACACTATAAAGTCCACAGAAATAACCCCCTAATAGAAACACAAACTGAACTTAGAAGACAAAATTTCAGATATCAGAAGAGAATGAAAAATTAAAACAATAAAGAAAAACATGAAGTCTGCAGTGGCTTGAGAAATTATTGAAGCTGTAGAAAGGGACTTAAGACTTGATTTCTATAAGCAGATTATGTTTGAAATATGCTTTGGATGTCATTGAAGTTATTTCACCAGTCTTGTCTTTCGAATGTTGTAATTTTGCCATTTACTTTTAATGTAAGTATTGATGTGTTAAGGTTTAACTCGCCATTGCATTGTTCATTTTCTCATTCCTGTTTATCCTTCTCTGTCTTCCTGTGTGTTACCTAAATATTTTTTAAGATTCCATATTACTTAGTTGTACAGTGATTTGAGCTTTTCTGCATTATGATATTCTATGTGATCTAAGCATTCCAATATATCTACATGACTTATCACAGTTTGCTGGTATCAATATTTTATCATTTCTGGTTAAGTGTGGGAACTTCATTTCCATTTAGTTTTTTTCCCCTTACTTTTTCCATGTTTAAATGTTGTTTAGAATATTAGTCTGCTAATTTTTGCTTCAAACATAAAAAATAATTTATAAATGCCCCAAGGGAACAATAGTTCATTGCATGAATGAACATTCTGCTCTTTCTAGTTATCTTCCTTCCTGATGATCCAATATTCTTTTTTTTATAATTTTGTTTCTGTTTGATAAACTTCCTTTAACTGATCTTTGTGGGTAGATTCACTGGCAACAACTTCTTTTTAGATAAAATACCTTCTCTTGCTTATATTTGTATTTTCCTTCACTCTTTTTTTTAATTTGTTTTAATTAGTTACACATGACAGTACAATGACCTTGACATATCATACATTTGAATCAGATGGGATATAATTTCTCATTTTTCTGAGTATACAGGTTGCAGAATCACATTGGTCATGCAATAGCATATATACACACAGTAATAATAATGTCTATTTCATTCTACTATCCTTCTTATCTCCCCAACCCCTCCCCCCCTCCCATCACTTCTCTCTACCTAATCTAGGGTAATGCTATTTTTTTTCTCACATCTTCCTACATGTATTTTGTATAACAACGAGGGTCTCCTTTCACCATTCATGCAATTCCCCTTCTCCCTCTCTTTCCCTCCACTCTTGAAGAATAATTTCACCAGGTGTGGAATTCATGGTTGACAGTATTTTTTTGTTTTGTTTTGTTTTTTTCTTAATTTCAGCACTTGGGAAATCATGCCAGTGCTTCCTGGCTCCAAGGCTTGAGGCGAGAAAGGCTCTGTAATTTGAATAGTTGTTTGCCTAAAGGTAATTCATCATTTTTCTCTACCTGCTTTCAAGACATTTCTGTCTTTCATTTTCAGAAATTTAATTATGATGTATATGAGTGAAGATTTCTTTAGGTTTATCTTGTTTAGGATTCACTCAGCTGCTTGAATTTTCAGATTTTTGTCTTTTGTCAAACTGAAACTTTTTCTATTATTATTCCATTCAAAGTTTTTTAGTCCACTCTCTTCTGTCTCTCCTGCTTTGACTTGTATAATATGAATATCGGATCTTTTGTGTCCCGCAGGAAACGGAGACTCTAGCAAACTTCTAAAAGTCAATTTTCTCTTTTTTATATTAGAAAAATCTATTAATTTGTCCTCCATTTCACTGAATCTGTCCTCTGTCATGTCTACTTCATTATTACACCTATTTTAGCAAAATATTGTATTTTCAGTTATGAAGTTTTTATTTGATTCTTTTTAGTAACTTCAGTTTCTTTGCTGAGGTGTTCAAGTTTTTTTTTTTTCATTTGTTTCAAGAGGATTTATAATTGTTAATTTTTTTTATGATGACTGCTTTAAAATCTTTGTCAGATAACTTCAACATTAGATTCATTTCAGTGTTGACATCTGTTGTCTTTTCACATTTATGCAGTGATTATCTTCTTTCAGGGCATAATGGATACTATTTTATCATGTTATGGACATATTTCTATTTATTATGAAATTCTGGGTCCAACTTGATGTTTTATTTTAGTAGGCATTCACCCTGTTTAGCTTTATTATGGAGTTACTAATCTTCAAATGTGTCATTTAAATAATCAGAAACACCATTTATATTTTTTTTTTAAAAATATTTTGACCAGGTGGTTCATGCTTGGTATTCTACTTTTCTACCAGGCAACTAAAATCATAAAAAGAGAGAATGTAGAATAAAGGATGTTCTAACTTTGGATAGCCAATCACTATTTATGTGATTAAACAGTACCTATTTAAAATGTAGCACAAATATTTCTAAAGCTTTAAAAAGAATCATAACTTAGAAAAAGGAAATACATGTATGACTTCCTACCTGAGGCTTTTCATTTCAAGTATTTCAAATAACCAATGAGACTTAAATTGAAAGTTTAATGTGTCACATTTATATTTGAGCCTACTCTTTATAATTTAGAATTTTAGCTCTCATCAGAACTATTCTGACAGAAAAAAAGAACATTTTTCATTTCTATGAGAATGCTTGACTTCTTTGGTCTTAAAAATTGGACCTACATCATGCAAAGCTGGAAGAAATTTTTTGAAAAAAAAAAACTCTGGAAGTGAGACATATATTAAGAAGGTATAGCTTATGTGACTTCAGAATAGCTTACATTTAGTAAGCAGATGATTTCTTTTCACTTCAATCTAAAGTAAAAGTTACATGCTCAAAGGCATGTATTTAATTATTGTGTGTAATTTATGCTATTATTTTGGGTGGGTAGGTTATATGAATTAACTGGTTATTTTAAGAATTGTTCAGGAGAAACATGTATTTTTTTTAATTTACTTTTTAGTTGTAGTTGTACACAATACCTTTATTTTACTGATTTATATTTTATGTGGTGCTTAGGATCGAACCCAGGGTTTCACACATTCTAGGCGAGTGTACTACCACTGAGCCACAATCCCAGCCCAAGAAACATGTATTTTTAATATAAAATATTGTGAATGTGAAAACATGATTTTTGCTTATATTTTCAAGGTGAAAAGTTATTCGAAGTTTCCAATGCTCTAATGCTTCTTTTTTTCTCATCTTTGATCAAGTAATATTATTAAATCTAGAAAGAGAATATATTAGAGACTTGATTGTTAGTCTTTCTATTTAGTATAGCTTATGATTTTGGTGTTTTTGTTTTGTTTTTTTTTTAATATTTAGTTTTTGGTTGTACACAATACCTTTATTTTGTTTATTTATTTTTATGTGGTGTTGAGAATCAAACCCAGGGCCTCGCACATGCCAGGCGAGCACTCTACCGCTGAGCCACAACCCCAGGCCTTGTTTTGCTTTTTGATGCAGGCTCTTGCTCTGTTGCCCAGGCTCATTTCAAACCTGGGGGCTCAAACAAACCTTCCTCCTCAGCACCAGCACACCAAACTATGCTCCTTATCAGCATTACTCTCTTGGGAATGATGAAATAATTGAAAACTTTATTTGAAGCATTATATTTTTCTTGTACTTTTGTATCTTTGTTAATTTCTCCCCACATATGTTTTTTAAAAAATGATAATGTCCTATTTTTTCCTAGTTTTACTGAGGTATAATTCACAAAAAACCTGCATATATTTATGCTGTTCAGTGATGATGTTTTAATACACACACACAGACACACACCTATTGTGAGATGATAGACATGATCGAGGTAATTAACATAACCATCTTACCTGGATATAATTTTATTTTGTAAATGTTGAGAACATTGAAGTTCACTCAGCAAATTCGTGTCAATATTATATTATTTTTAAATATAATTATCATGCTGTATACTAGATATCTAGAATTATTCACCCTGCCTATCTAAAACATTGTACTGTGTAACCAACATTTCATTTGCTCATGTTTCCAGTCCTTGAAACCACCATTCTACTGTCTGCTTATATGAGTTTCACGTTTTTTCTTTTTTTTTTTTTTGGTGATGGAGATGGAATCCAGGACCTTGCACGTGATTCCCCAGCTCCAAGTACAACTTTTGTAGATTGAATATGTAAATAATGTCATGCAAATATTTATATTTCTGTGCCTACTTATTTGCCTTAGTATAATGTCTCCAGCTTCATCAATGTTGTTGTAAATGACAGTTTTCTTCTTTTCAGGCTGTATGGTATTCCACTATTTATATTCACTTTATTTTCTATATCCATTTATTCATTGGTAGACTCAAAGTTTGTTTCCATTCCTGGGTTATTATGAATAATGTTGCAATGAACATGAGAATCTAACTATCTCTTTGACATACAGATTACATATCCTTTTGGTGTACACCTAGCAGTGGGATGGCTGTATCATATGGTAGTTCCATTATTTATTTTGGGGAAAAGCTCTGTACAATTTTCCATAATGACTAGACCAATTTACATTCCCACCAACAGTATTACCTGTTATCTTTGCACCTGCTAACACTGTTATCTGTAATTAGAGGAAGGCAATATATAATCTTAGTTTTGAGTTTCCTTTCCTTGATGAATAGTAATGTTGATCACTTTTTTATTTGCCATTTGTATATCTTCTCCTGAGCTATGTCTTTTCAAGTATGCTATGGTTTGATTGCTTGTGTCTCCTGCAATATTCATGTTGAAAAGTAATTTCCAGTGCAACAGGTTAGCAGGTAAACCTTCTAGAAGATGATTAGGTCTTGAGAGTTTACCCTTTGTTGATGGGATTGGTGGCTATTATGGTTTGGATAAATGTCCCCCAAAGCCCATATATAAAAACATGGTCCCAGGCTGACAGTAATAGAAAGTGGCACTAGACTTATGGCAGGTCCTCACGTTCTTGGGGGTGTTTCATCTAAAGTGACTTTAGTGCTCTGCCAGTCACAATCTCTTTCTGCTTCTTGGCTCAAGATGTGACTACATGTTCTGACATATTCTTCTGCAATTGTCATCTGCTACGCTCATCAGAGACCTAAACCAGTGGATTTCTCAATCTTGCCTTTGAACCTTCAGCACTATCAACCAAAATAAACCTCTCTTTACTTCATAAGTAGCATGTGAAAAGTTTTTAGTTATAGTGGTATAAAGCTAATAAATACAGCATGCTTCTTAAAAGTCTAGAGGAAGTGAGTCCAATCCCGTTTTGTCTTTCATTTCTGTCATGTACAGAACACACCTTTTGTGACCCACAGGAGGGTTTGGTGATAAGGCAACATCTTTTGAGTGAAGAGCAACCTTCACAATATAGTGAAACTACCCACAACTTTATCTTGGACTTCACCAGTTCTTCAACTGTGGGAAATTAATTTCTGTGTTTTTATGAGTCCCCTAGTCTCAGATATTTGTTATAGCAGCAGAAATGAACTAAAGATTCTTCACTTGTTTTTTATTCAGGTTGTTTTTTATTTTGCTAGCATGTAGAATTTTTTATATACTTTAGATATTAATGCTTCATTGGTTATGCAGTTTGCCAAAATTTTCTCTCACTATATAGGTTTTCTCTTCATTCTATTGAGTGTTCCTTTTGCTATGTATAAGATTGTTAGTTTTATGCAATGTTGTTTGTCTATTTTTTGCTTTGTTACATGTAATTGGGATTTATGTGTATAAACTCATTGCCTAGTACAATGTCAAGAAATTTTTCCCTTATGTTTTCTTCTAGTAGTTTTAAACTTCAGATTTTATGTTTAGGTTTAATGCATTTTAGTTTATTTTTTTTGTCTATGGTGTGAAATGAGGGTCAAATTCCATTCTTCTGCATATAGATAACCATTTTTTCAATTATCATTTACTGAAAAAAGTGTCCTTTCCTTGTTGTGTGTTCTTGACACTTATGTTAAAGATGAACTGATCATAAATATTTCAATTTAGTTCTGGACTTTATGTTCTATGGCATCGCTTTTTGTCTGTGTTTTTAATTTTAGTACCATTTTATTTTGATTACAATAGTTTTATAGTATAGTTTGAAATTAGGCAGTGTGATGCCTCCCTCTAGATTTGTTCTTTTTGATCAAGATTGCTTACGTGTGAAACCACATTCTGACATTGGCACCATATTAAGAGTCATAAATCAGGCTCAATAATTATGCCTCTCTCCCCATCAAAACTTTCCTTCTGGAGTATCTAGTACCAGTGGTCCTTACTCTTCTGAAATAAGGAGGTTTTCTGAAATAAGGAGGTTTTTAAATTATCAAATACACACTTCTCCCATCAAAGTAATTGTAATCTTTATACACAATGTGTCAGAAATTATATGATGGTAAGGAGTTAATATGTGTACTTCTAAAACTGTTAGTGTTTTTAAATTCTCATTGGAATCCATATACATGATGATATACTAGTGTGTTGGAAATCAATACCTTTGTTTCATGAATAAACAATGCCTGCTCTGCACTTGGGCTTGCAAAACTTTTGCAATAATTGTCTAACCATTGATTAAAATAATTAACAACCAAATCCCACACATTTTCCAGGGGGAATTGCTTCAATTTTAAATTTTCATTTCCAATTCTGATATTATCCTCTCAAAGGATATATATATAGTAGGAATTTAAGACTTATTAAATGAGTTAATAACTCTTGTGCTTTCCTACAAATAGGTGGCAAAGCCTTTCTTCAATAAAATGCTTTCTGCTAATGTGTAAACTGGCTTTTGTGTTATTTTTTTTCCAAGCAATATAATGCCCAAACCAATTCACAGGGAAGGTGTTTCATTTTGTTTAATTTAATTTTAGAAGATCACTTAAGAATGGAGATTATATGACTAAAAGACACTGGAACAGGCGGGTAGGCAAATATTGTGTCACTTCTTACTGCAATTGGGATTTATAAGCACAGTAGCTTTATTCAGTGGTTTCTCAGGAAGATAGATTATTGGTGCCACAAGGGTGGTTTCCATTAGGCTGATGAAATTCTCCCAAAGACATTCTGTCCCTGTTGAATGAGGATGAATAGTTTGCCCATCACAGGAACTTTGGGCAGGCCTCAGGGTTGCTGCAACAGCAGACTTAACCTTTAAAAGGGCAAAAAGCAAAGGTACAGAGAGTATATAAAACCAAAACTCTGACAAATAGAATATTGCAGAAATTCTTCAGGGTATATAGAGATTAGTGCGTTATTTCTTAGAGGCAATATTCAAGCAATTGGCAATTTGAGAGACTGGAATTGCCAAAAAAATGTGATAAGCTGATTCTGACGGCCGTCTGGAATAAAGTGAAGTTAGAGGAGCGGTGAATCTTGTTCACTTGATCTTTCATCTTTATGAGGTAATTTTATTTATGGCCTTGCTGAAATTATGATCCTTTGGAAATAAAGCAGCACAAAAACTACATCTAAGCTAAAAGGCATCTTATAAAGTTCTTGTAGCAAATACTCAGTTTCAATAATATCTGCTAATGAATCTTTCAACAATCTCCAATCTATCAATGATAATATAAGTTATGTTTTGAAGTTTATTTGTATTTGTGGATAATTCAATTAGTTTAATTAGAAAGTAATGTTCACTGTTGGAAGGTGGAATAATTTGCTTTTTTCCAGGACAAATTACATAAAGGCATTTGAATTTTATTTGCATTAAATGGGAGTGATTGCGTAAAGTATGAACTTGAGAACTGGAAATTCCATTCACAAATCACTAAATAAATCTCAGATGTGCATCATGATCAGTGACCAATCACTTCACGTCTTTCAGAGTCTGCCAGGGATTGTCCACTGTGCACACAGTGTTCACCCAGACAGCACAGGTGTGGTTTTGTGGGTTTTTTTTTTTAAATATCCCAGTTATAAATGAGGAAATTGACTAACAAAGATGAAAATGCATCAAAACCCAAAAAATGATAGCATGGGAGGTGGAATCCAATACAAAATTGAGCCATTAAAGCAATATCTGAGCAGAACATTGATGCTTCTGCCATTCAAGAGATTTTTGTCATACAGCTAGAGGAACTTAGGATGGGTAAACTTCTCAATGTAGAGGAAAAAAGTGGCTGTAGTAAAAAGGATAAAAATATCTTAGGTGCTTGCAAACCTTGTCATTAAGATAAATTGCAGACATATTTCATGATACTCTATGCACAAATGATATAATTTTGGAAGCTGAACCAAACTGAGGTATATGAAAATAATTCTGTCTCTTATTCACTCTATACATTTTTGTTTTGTGAGCTTTTTAAAAGTTGAATTCATTTATCACCCTGCTTTTCTTCCCAAATATTTTAGTGAGTATATTTTAAGAACAAGGATATTTCTTCATATACTGATGAAGTAGCTATCAAATTCAGCAAATTTAACATTGATATAAAAGAACAATCTTTAGTCTATATTCCAATTTTGCTTATTGGCCAAATAGTGTTTTTTATAGTAATTATGTTTTTCTTAATTCAGGATCTAATTCAGAACCACACATTTTATTTAATGACTGTATGTCTTCCTATAGTTTTCTTTTATCTTGTTCAGGTTCTCTGCCTTCTTTTGATGAAGAAAGGTAAGTAATTTTGTAAAATGTTCTCCATCTTTGGCTTTGTCTGAAATTTCTTGGGTTTTTGTCAGGTTATTCTTTCTGAGAGAATCATTACATAAATATACAATGCCTTTCTTTGTGGAAAGCATCTGGTTGCTTGTGATATTGTTTTATTCTACTGTTCATTATGTAGTGAACACTTGCTCTCTTCTGTAAACTTATTTTTTTCTTTTTAATTGATGAGTACTTAGTGGGACTGTATAAATGTACTTTCTTTGATCATATTTCATGATTATTTTGCCAGCTTCAGAACAGAGTTTTTTTTTTTAGGAAAAACTTTTGTAAGGCCTTGATATTTACCCAAAAGAGTTGAAAACTTATGTCCATACACAGATCTGCATATGAGCAGTTATAGCACTTTTATTTATAACTTCTCAAACTTGGAAGATACCAAATATATTTCAGTAGCTAATGGGGGATAAACTGTGGTATATTCAAATAATAGAATATTGTTCAATACTAAAAGCAAATGAGTTGTCAAGCCATAAATGATATGGTGGAAACACATTCTTATGACTGTGTTATAGAAGTGAAATCTGAAAAGCCAGTCAAACCATACAATTCCAAGTATAAGATGTTTTGGAAAAGGAAATCTATGGTGACAGTAAAAAGGTTAGTGTTTGGTGGGGTGGGACAGGGAAGAGACAAAGAGGTGGACGAGAGACAACTTTTAGTTCAGTGAACATTTTCTGTATGAGAATTTTCTGTACTATAAAATAGGTTCATGCCATTATACATCTGTCCAACCCCACAGGATGTACATTACCAACAGTGAATCTGATCATACTCTATGCACTTGGGTGATTGTGATGTGCCAGTGTGGATTCCTCAGTTGTAACAAATGAACCTTCCTGGTGGGAAATGTTAGTAATGAAGGAGGCCATGCACACATGCAGGCAGAGGGGACATGGGAAAAGTCTCAAGTTTCCATTCAATTTTTCTGTGAACTTAAGACTGTTTTTAAAAATAGCCTTTAAAAATAACTTTTTTAAAATTATGACTTGGTAAATAATTCAAACAACTTCCTTTTCAGAAGAATCAAATGACCAACCCTATAAGACCTTCATCCCTAAATTATATTTGAGCACTCAATGTACAGCAGGTATTATTTAGTAAAATTTACAAGGAGATTAGGAAGCATTATTTAATACCACACATTGGTTAGAAATCAATAAACGTATCTTTTGATTTGCCAAGAAAAATTTTCTCTCCACAGCAAAACAATATTTTAACTGGTAAAAAATATGGGGAAAAATCATGAAAGTATTAGAAACTGTCCTAAGTTCATATAGAAAATAAAAAAAAACAATTATTCAAGATAATCTACTAAAACTCAGAATAGAAAAAGTTTATTGGAGTCGTGCTCCACTCCATCACTACAACACATACTTCCAGTTCTATGTCAGAGAAGCTCTAACAGGGAAATACGCAGCCAGAAAATACAAAGCCTCTATCTCTTTCTCCAGCTCCATTCTAAGATGAAGATCTACTGGGAGGGGCAGATTGATGGTGTTTCTCATGTCTCCTCTTCAGCCTCATGTTTCAAAAGCACTTTAACAGGCAGATGCAACTAAGAAATCTGTATCTCCCACCCCATACCCCAGGGTTCTGCCCAAGGGTTCTGCCCAAAATGTGGAAGGCCAAGCATGGTGGAGCTCCATTTCCCCCTTTTCAACTCACTTGTGTGCAGAGATTCCAAAGGAAGGACAAGCAGAGAAGAGCAAGAGCCACCTACTGTCCCTGTGTCAACTCACTGAGTGAGAGTGATGCTTCAAGAATGGAGGGTATCTGTTCCTCAAAAGAGAGCAGTGGAACAGGAGCTCTGCTCAGTCAGAAAGGCAGGCCATAAAGACAACACTCCAAGGTTTGGCCTGGACAGGGATGTTTGGAACAGAAAGTGGATAACACTGTGCTTAAGGGCATTGCTGAAAATAATGTAGATTTTGATGGAGCATAATGAAGAAGAAATTAGTAACCTCATGATACAATTGACAACACTAGAGGAGCCAGGAATTTCACATTTCTGTGAAAAGGACAAAGAACATGGGACTTTGTAAGATCACAGTCAGGTTCCAGGATTGAAAAGACGGTGCCCATGGGCACCTACTCAGTAGAAGCACTTGTTAGGAACCATTCCCCACCCTTCACATAAACCTATCAATGCTGGATGTTTCTATGATGAATACGTCTTAAAGTTAATCTCTGATAAAACTCTGAGTAATTGGAAAGCTGTGTGGGCACAAGGGAAATTCTCAGGAAGCTCAGCTTAAATAATAAAATTACAGAGGCTGGGTGTGTAGCTCTGTAGCTCAGTGCTAGAGTGCTTGCTTAGCATGTGCAAATCCTTGTATTTGATCCCCAGCATCACACCAGAAACAAACAAAAAGTTACATTCATCCCTGGCCACCTGGAATACCATGTATATGATCAAGGATGTGGTGTCTGCAAAGTAGGGATCTTCCAAGCTCATTTTCTAGCTGAACATAGACAAAAACTTCACAGACATCATAAAGTGTGACAACAGTTTGCAATTAAGAAAGCGAGAAAACAGCGGATTGGGAGAAAATATTTGCAAATCATAAGTCTGATAAGGGACAGGTATCTATAATATAAAAAATAACCCTTAATAATAATAAAAGCAAATCTCTTAAACAAATGGAAAAAGGATTTATATAGACATTTCTCTGAAGAAGATACATACATGGTCTATAAGTAGATAAAGTGATAATAACATTAGGCATTTAGGAAACACACATTGAAACTATAAGATATATTGGACTGGAGTTGTAGTTTAGTAGTAGAGCTCTTGCCTAGCATGTCTGAGGCCCTGGGTTCAATTCTAAGCACTGCATGTAAATAAATAAATTAAATAAAGGTCTATCAACAAAAAACAACAAAACAAAAATACTATAAGATATGACTCCAAACCCACTGGGATGGTGAAAACTAAAATGTTAAACATTACCAAAGGTTGGCAAGTAAGTTAAGAAATTTGAACAATTGGAACATTGTCTGCTTAAGTTTACTAAAGTTGTTTCTGCTTTTAACAAATTGAGTGTTCATTGAACAAAATATGTTAGAATAGTATTTAGTGGTAAAAGATAAATTAAGTGATGATAAATCCAACAAGGCTGAATCTCAAAAATATTATTTTAAGGTAAAGAATGTAATCAGAAGAAACTTTGTATTATATTATTTTACTTATATAAAATGTCCAGAACAGCCATAGATATGAAGACAGAAAGTAGATTAGGGGTTTCTAGAAGCTGGGGGCTAGGAGTGTTATAGTGGAACATAGAGGAAAAAGAAAGTAACAACTAATAGCTATGAGGTTCTTTAGGGGAAATGAATGTATTATAAAATTAGATATTGATGATAGTTGCATCATTTTATACATTTAGTGAAAAACATTTCGTTGTAACCTTTAAAAAAGTGGAGAGATATCTCAATGAAATTAAAATTTCAATTGTGATATTAATGGGTTAATATCATTAAAAAAGATCTTTTAATTTTAATTTTTATTTATTTTTGTTGTTTTAAAGTTATTACTTATTACCAGAATTATATTGCTTTCTGGAAAATAATATATTCAATACTTCAATTTTCCACTGAGACTTTTTGTGACTATTTATTTAGGCTTAAGATATTTGACTTTTGTTCCATGAACACTTGACTATAATGTACATTCTGCTTGTCAGATATATAATTGGATGTATATTTATTAGATCAGTGAATCTCTCAGGATCAACATCACAACACCCAGATCATACTCCCATAAGTTCTGATTACACAGGTCTTATTGGGCTTAGCTTCCACCTTTAAATGAATCTCTCCATAGGTGGAAGCAACATTCTTATTACTCAACAGCATTAATGAGTTTTGGTACTAAACGTACTTGCAATATACCTTTTTCCTGCTTAAATCTAGCAGTCACTGAGAAAAAAAATATGTAGAGTAAGTTAAAATGATTCCCAGATACTCAAGGGTTTGTATTCTCTTTATTTTTATTTTCCACTTGCAAAGTTGTTTATGGTCTGTACTTTCAAAACATGCTAGAGATCTTAGTCATCTTATTTGTGAATACTAGAAAACTAATTTGGCCAAACAACTGATTTTATTCTCTGAAAGTGATGAACTAAATCAATTTATACATCAAAGCAGGGTTGATGGTCACCTTCAACACAAGTCACCCATACCTATGTCTTTATATAATACTACTGAAATATAACCATTTTCTTTCATTTAATTCTGAAAATATTCCAGAGGACCAAGATATTTTCAGGGGAGGGGGTTTGTTTACAACTTCCAATTTGGTTAGAGTTAAATTTTTAAAAGTGTATATTTCCTACCTTATTCTGTTTGGAGTTATGAGAATTGGACCTTTCCTGATATTAACATAGACAGAATTTGATTATTTGGGTGTTTTCTTAACTTTTTTTTTAGATATTAGAAATTAGGGATAATTTAATTTTAATGTATTTCTGTAGTTATCTCTATTGGATGTATAAATGACTTTTTTTTTTTTTTTGGTTTGTATGTCTAACTGGGATGGGACTTAAAAGGAAGTGTTTAACATCAAAATGAGATAAGTGATGTTAATTGTGAATGGAACATTTTCCATCTCTTCATATTATTGACACATATGTTTGAGGTATTGGAGAACAATGTTAATAAACATGACTCCTACCAGGAGTTTGCCATATTGAGGGGAGGAAGAGGGAGTAAGTAAAAATGTTAGAAGTCCATTTGAATCATTTAATAGAGACAAGACTAGAGGCAGCAAAACTGGCTAGAAATCTGTTGTAATAATGCAACAGGGGCCAGTGACACTGAGGAGGTAGAATTTGCAAGGCTCTGTGATCATTTGTATTTGGGAAAACTGGAGACAAAAGAGGGAAGAATGAAGAGTGTTGCTGGGTGATCTGTCTGAGCAACTGGGTAAACAGGAGAGAGTATGGGGAGGGAAGGCTTATGGCTTCAGAGGGCACTGGAGACACCTAGAAGAGTTTTACATTAACTTGATTGAAGCTTTTTGTTGCACATCAGGCCTCTGTGCCATATTTTGGATGAGCACAATTTTTAATTGAATTAAAATACCATTTTTGGCCCCTGAGGCAAGAGGAAACAATGAAGCCTGTTTTCTGCCTTCAGTAGCTTTTTATGCTCAAAGCTAAAAATCAAGGGATTGAGGTCATGAATTACCTCATGATCAGGTGAGGGAGACCCAGCCTCAATGACCCTGACATTGCAGACATAAGGAAAATGATGTAAATGTTCTTTATGAAGATGTGATTTACTACGTAGAAGTAATAAAGATGGACTGTGTTGTCTCCATGTGTTACATAAAACAGCCATCCATAATCTCAGAATTCCTCCTAATTGTAGGTAGCTGGAAGACAGTCAGGGCTATTTTTATCCATTGATGAATTTCCCCCTCTTCATTGTGATTCATTGTGTGCTTTCCTTGCAGCAAATATAATTTGACATTGAAATGGTCCCAGTGAGAATGCTCACATTAAGTGTGAGCTATTTTTTTGATACAGACTATCGGTTATAATTTACAAAGAGTAACAGTTTTATGATCTTCACAGGCTTAAGGTAGAAGAGGACTCCACTGAAGCAAACTAAAATCTTGTGACTTAGGCTGGATGGAGCCTCCAAAGGAGGTTCTTTCTGTTTCTACCTTGGCCGAAGAAAAACCATTAATTTCTTGTTGACCGAGTATACCATACACGTTCCAGAATGTCCTGTCCCCTCTTTACGCTTATCTAAGTCAAATTACAGAGGTTCCAGTTCCAACACAGTTTACTCTTTTATTTAATTGGTTTCTGTTATTGCACAATAATTATGCATAATAGTATGTTTTCTTGTGAAAAAAGCACGTAATTTAATCAATTATTTCCACAATTTCTTCTTTAAAACATGTCCCTCCTTTTTTTTTGTTTTTGGTCTGTATTGGAGTGAAGTCACTGACCCTTAGGTAAAAAACATTTATTATATGACTCTTTCATTTGGCTGTTGGCAAAGGCTCCTTGTATTTGTGTAGGTATAATTTTTAAATGTGTTTTGTATCCTTCATAGCTTTCTTTGACTTGATTTAAAATGATCACTAGGAACTTCAGGATCTCAGTTACCTTCTTGCTGAAGTACTTGATCCACAATAGATGCTTGATAAATCCTTTTCTTTTTTCTTTTTCTTTTTTTTTTTTTTTTGACGGTTGGTGGTGCTTACAACAATGTAGATAAAATTTGGTTTCACTAAAATGATTTTCATTAATTTTACTAGTAATTATGGCTTCTATATGAAATAAACTTTCAGAACTCTAAACAATGAAATATGCCATTTATTAGAATATTTATATCTATCTTCTATTCAATAGTGAAATTTTTAAGGGAGGGGGTTAATCCTCACTCATCTTTGCTTCTCTTTTAGGAAGGAGGCATTCCATAATGTGGATGGTCCTTGCTCTAACACAGCTTACACCCAAGTGGAGAACAGACAACAGCAATAACAATAGCAATAACAATAACAAGCAATTATACACATTGTTGTTGCTGTAAACAATAAGATGCCAGTTATAAATCATTTGGAATTGTGGTATAGTAAATTTAAAAGGAAGTGATAGAGTAAACCACGAGGAGGATGATAGCAGACAGGTGACAGGGAGGGCTCTTTGTAAAGATGCTATTAAATTCATAAAATGTTGAAGGAGGAGCGAGCCTATGCAAACTGTAAGAGGAGTAGTAGATTAGCAATTGGAGTAAGGACATTTTGTTGTTGGGAGTGAAGGACAGAACTAGTGTTAGAAAACTCCATCCTCAACCACATATGAAGCTAATGCATTCAAAACTGATTAAACTCATAATAGTGTGGGAAAGTCATTTACAAATGTCTTCGATAAATAACAAAAAGAGGAGGACTGATTTTGAAGGGAATGAAACTACACACAAGGCAAATTTACTGAGATGTTTCTTTTTTTTATTACTTCACATTTAATAAAATGTGTGTGTGTGTGTGTGTGTGTATATATATATATAACTTTTCTTAAAGCACTACTTTAAAATAAAACAAATCATGAATCTTCTATGAATAAAACATAAAAATGTCAAATATTGTATTTAACTCCTTAATTAATGAGAGAATCAGTAAGGGGTTATGACTGGAGAATTCAAAGAACCACATTATGGGTAATAAGAATGCTAAAATGAATTTAAAAGTGAATTTAAAATCAATCTGTGCACAGGGAAATAATTACATTCTATCAGATGAAATTCAGTAGTATATATGTGTGCACAAGTATATATTTATATGTATTTGCCTTTTTATGAGATTTCCATGAATTAGAATAATGAATTCAATTTAATAAAATACAGCAAAGATGATAACAGGTTGAGAAAACTAGACAAGATAGTTGGTAACACGTTTTGCCTATTTTAAAGTCTCTTAAACTTAGAATAAAATTTTAAAAAATAGAAAAAGCTGCCTTTTCCAATATCAATACATTTTAAAATACTGAGTAGTAAACAATAATAATTATTCAGAATCTGCATAAAGAGAAACTAAAATTTCAACAATGGAAATAAAAGACAATAATAAATAAAGATTCATTTCATACTACTGAAAATGAAAACTAAACTGTATGAAATAATTATTCTTTTTGAACTAATTTTATTTTTTAAATATATATTTTTTAGTTGTAGATGGACATAAAATCTTTATTTTTATTTATTTATTTTTATCAGGTGCTGAGGATTGAACCCAGTGCATCATGCATGCGAGGCAAGCACTCATTGAGCTACAAACCCAGGCCCCAAACTAATTTTATTTTGATGTGATTCTGATCAATAAAAATATTACACTACTCAGGATAATTAAATTTAAATTTTATTTTAAGAATAGAGGGTTGGGAGCATGTAGCTCAGTGGTAGAGCACCTACCAAGCATACACAAGGCCTTAGGTTTGATCCCTACCACCCAAAAAATAAGCAAATAAATAAACACCATGTAAGCACATAAGCATAAAACAGAGAAAAATCGCTGAAGAATTTTATAAAGGAAAACTGAAGGAGAAATTCCACCATCAAAAGTGACCAATGATATATAGTAATTAAAGCAGTGTGACAAAAAATAAAACAGATCATTGGAAAAAATGCCAAGTCTAGATCTAAATCAATATTTAACATACATATATACATTAGAGGAATAATTAGCTGTGTGACTGTTGGGTTAAAAACTTTGGGTTAACTGGTTTCATTTGGAGAAACAAGTTAAGTCACAAGAAATACAGCTCCTGGCCAGAAATCTCCCCAGTGATCTGTAAAACCCCATCATTGGCAATTTAAATGGCTTTACCTGGTGGTCCAATGTGGGGGCAGGTGTTCTCTACCCACAGAGGTGGATGAAAACCAGTACCCTGATGTCTCATCTCAGGCCCTTCCAACTGGCCATGCTCTTACTTTGCACAGCTGCCTTTACTAGTCCAAGGGCTTCCAATCAGAAGCATTTCTGGCAGAGGCTTTTCTTTTCCATGGAAAAAGTGGAACAGTGAGGAATCCAGTACCTTCTCTTGTTTGATCCCTTGTGTATATTACTGCAGTAAACAATTGAGGTCTTCACCGCAACTTCCTTTATGGCTTGTTGTCTCAGTTCAATGCTCTAACAATTGCCAGTTCAGTTTTTAGCTCAACTCACCACAGATTCCTGAATCTCACTCTACATGAAAGTAAATTTGAGATAATATTTCATTTAAGACAATGTGGGGCATTTAACCAACAGAAAAAAACAAAAATTAATAAAAAGTCCCAAACACAAAAGTAAAATTTAAAAGCATGATGAGGCACATGAATTTTCTTAAGAAATATTATCAAATTATAAAAGTCTTTTGCTTGATTTTAAAATATACTAAAAAATCTACAGTAATCAACTCAGAATGGTACTCGCATAGAAGCAGACACATAGACCAATTGGAAAGAATAGGAAAATAAGAAATAAACTCAATCATTAACAGTAAACTGATTTTCAACTAAGATGCTAAGAACATTCACTGAGGAAAGGACAGCAACTTCAATAAATGGTGCTGGGAAAATTGGATATCCATATGCAGAAAAATAAAACCAGATCCTTACTTCTCACTGTCTAAAAAATTAACTCAAAATTGATGAAAAACTTAACTGTTGGACCTGAAACTATGATTGTACTAGCATTCAGGACATTGGAATGCACAAGAATTTTTTTGAATAAGATTCCCAAAGCAAAATAAACAAAAGCAAATATAGCCAAATGGAATTATAACAAAATAAAAATCTTCTGCACAGGAAAAGAAACAACAGAGTAAAGAGAGACCCTTCAAAATTGGAAAGTATATTTGCAAACTACAGATGTGATAAGAGGTTGATATCCAGAAGATTGAAGAAACTTGAGCAACTCAATAGCAAAGTTAAAAAAAAGGAAATGAACCTAAATAAATGTTTCTAAAAATGTGGACATTTAAGTGGCCAACACATACATGAAAAATGCTCAACATCACTAATCATTAGATAAATGTAAATTGATACAATTATATATATGTGCATGTGAGTATGTGTGTGTGTGTGTGTGTGTATATATATATATATATATCAAAAGAAGTGGAGGAAAGGTAACCCTTACAATCATTGTTGGTGAGAATATAAATTAGCATAATCATTTTAGAAAAGAGTATGGAGTTTCCTAAAAAAAAAAAAATTAAAGCAATCTCACTCCTAGGTATATATCCAAAGGAAATCAAATAGCTATGTCAAATGGACATTCTGTACTCTGGTGTGTTCATTGTATGGAAACAACCTAAGTGATCATCATTTACAAATAGATAAAAAAATATGGCATACATATATGATGGAATTCTATTTAAACATAAAAGGATGTAATCTTATCCTCCTCACAACAAGGATGAAACCAGAGACAATGTTAGTAAAATAAGCTATTCATAGACAGGCAGAGAGACTGCCTGGTCTCACTGATAAATGAAATCTACAGAAGTTAATCTCATTAAAATTGAAAGTAAAATAGTTGTTACAGCAACCTGGGAGAAAGCAAGTGGGAGGGAGTGATTGGGAAAGTTTGGTCAATTAATACTGAGTTGCTCTCAGGAAGAAGGAAGAACTTCTGATGTTCTACTGCAATAGGATGACTACACATAGCAATTATGTACTGTATGTGTGAAAAAAAAGTAGAGGAGAGTATTTTCAATGTTTTTGCTACAAAGAAATAATAAATTTTTGGAGATATAGATATTTTACCCTGATGTGAACATGATACAAGGTATGTGTATCGGCATATCACAAGGTGCTCCACATACAATGCACAATTTACATGCTGATTAAAATGATTTATTAATTTCAAATTATTTTCCAACCAATAAGGAAGCAATCAACATAATATTAACAAGAAAGATACGGGAAAGAGGGAGTTTCAGGATGGTGTGATACTTACCTCTACCTCTGAAAAAGAAGAAAAAAAAACAAAGCAATAAGTCAATAGCTATAATATGAGGTGCATGACCATGGGAGAATGCTGGAATTCAACAAAGGAGAGACTGGAACCTTGTAAGGCTCAGAGATCTGAGACAATATTACAGAACGAAGAATGATGAACTGTGGCAACTACCAGCTGACTCTCCAAATAGGGGAGGGAAGTTCTCCTTTGCAGAAGGAAGGGTGAATGGGAGAGTCCCAGCAAAGTCCATTGGTGCAGACACCTGCAAGTCTACCTACTGAAAAGTTTCACAACTGTCCTAAGCATGCAGTCCAGTTAGGAGAGCAACTTAAGAGGCTAAAACATATATTTACTTTTGAGAAGGCACTTATATTATCCCCTTACCCCCAATCTCTAAAGTCCAGTTGCTATAAGTAGCTACCATCTTCTGAAGGGAGTTATTGTTCAAATTTATAGTGCTCTAGGGGTCAGGAATCGCTTCATCTCTAGGTCTCAGTTGATATCCCATGACAAGAGCACAGGGGATTTCAGCATCACCAACCCAGCTCAATACCATAGAGCAACTGTGACCCAAGTGCCCAAGCCTTCTCAGGTCCCTGAGCTGAAAAGTGTTGTAGTACAGAGATAATGGAGTGTGCTCTCAAGACTCAAGAAATTGGAATACTTGTTCTTCGGGAATGAGGGTATGGCCAGTTGTGTGCTGACTTGTGCCAATGCGAGGACTAAAAACAGGCACATATATGGTCCCTGACACTGCCCTGCCCCACAAGTTCTGGGTATGTGGTGTGGATGGGTCTGTGAGTGTCTCCTGCCCCCACACAGTGTGCTCTTCAGGCTTCTCACTACTGCTAGTGTTGAGGCTCTTTCCAGCAGCTCACCTCAGCAGTTTTTGAGGAAATGTCCATCACTGGAGTGATATCACCACTCTTGTTGTCAGAGAGGTCACACAGTGGGCACCTCAACCCATGGTTGTGTGCAACATACTTCTCTGATCCATTAAAGGTGACAAAAGTGGTAGAGATAACTGATGTACTAGATGCAAAAATCTTAGCAGCACAAGACACAAGAAATTTTAAAAAGGTAGCATAATGCCTCTAAAAGAACACAATAACCCTCTACAGATTGCAAAGCAAACAATATTGATTAAATGCCACATAATTTAAAAGAATGATTATAAAGAATCTCAGTGCAATTTAAGAAAATGCAGATGAATTATGTAATGAAACTCAGAAAACAATACATGAAATGAATTAATTTCAGCAAGGAGATAGAGATCTTGAAAAGGAACCAAAGAGAAATCTTGGAAGTGAACTAAATAAGTCAAATAAAAATAACAGTTTAAAACCTTAACCACAGATTAGATCAACTGGAAGAAAGAATATCTGAACTTGAATACAGATTTTTTGAAATATCCTGGTCAGACAAAATTAATAAATAAGAAAAAAAATGAAGACAACTTTAAAGACCTTTGCAACACAATTAAATAAACAAATATTCCTGTTTTTATGTATCTAAAAGGAAGACACAGAAAAATCATTCATTGAAAGCATAGATGAAAACTTTCTTAATCTTGGAAAAGACATGGACATTCAGGTACAGAAGGCCCATAAGACCCCAAATGAGCACGACAAGATAAAATCTTCACCCTGACATATTAGGCTTACACTATCAAAAGTACAAGACAGAGGAAAAGTTCTAAAAACTGCAAGAGAAACATATAAAGTCACATTTAAGGGACACTCCATTAGGCTAACAGCAGATTTCTCAGAAGAAGACTTTCAAACCAAGAAGAAATGCAATGCCATGTTCCAAGTTCAGAAAAAAAAAAAAAAATCACCCAACAAAGAATACTAGATCTAGTAAATCTATCCAGAAGAAGAAGAAGAAATGGAGTCATTTCAATATGGACATAACTAAGTACAGCATATAAATTAGCTATAAACATGTGCAAATGCTTGTTGTCTTACTGGTTGTCATTAACTAAAATAGAAAAAGTTTGATGTCACTTAACTAACTTCTGGAGTTTATTATGTTAAGAGGAGAAAACCATTGTGGAGGTCATTTTTTCCAAGCATCAAGTATGCTTCCTCTCACTGGAATCCAAGTTCTGCATGTAGAATAACACTTCTGTAGCGTCATTGGAAGATCTACAAAAGGATTATATGCTGTTTATGGAATGTTAAATTTATAATAGAAATTATTATGAACACTGAATATACACAATGATGAGATCAAATTCACATGGTAAAAGTATTTCACACTTACAGAAAACGTTCTTATACAGCAAATGCACTGTTATCCAAAATTAACCATCATTCTCTTAGATATAAATCCAAGTTCCATTAATATCAATAACATTTAGCTCGCTCTTGGTTTAGTTATATTAACTTCGGTTAGGTATCCTTAGTTATATTGCTATCTCTATTGCTACATGGAGAGAAAGCGGGAGAGAGCAAAGGAGACAGATTTACTTTCTGGTTACTATGATTATATAAAATGTTATTTGTTCTTTGTATTGTAAAATAAACGTACTGAAAATGTTGAAAAACATTATTTTTGGTTTAGCACACCCCTCTTTTAAATCTCTGATTTTCATTGTCATGAAATTAACTTACAATTCTGTTGATAATAATAACCTGGTAGTAATGGAAAGATTTCTTTCCCATTGGAACAAATAGTAGTGGAGATGTCAGTGCTTATTTTGTTCTTGTTTTGCATCTCTATACATTTATTTTCTAAAGGCCTGTAAGTGTGACTCTTTGAATTCTTTGAATTCTCTTGTCATTTGAAATTGTTATTGTATTTAATATGCCCATTCATTATTTAATTAATGAAATTCAATTTTGGAATGTGTTCATTTTATATTTATATGAGAGTCGTAATTTCAACTTTTTAAAATATCTTTTAAACTTATTAAGACACTTACAATGCCAAGTATTATTTTATAATAACCACTTATTCACTTTCTAAAGTCAATTTTAACCTTACTGAATTTTGAAGGACATTATATTTTCAAAAACATATTAAACATAATTCTTAGGTTCTAGTGAGCTATCAAATTGTCATTTAACCCTAAATATTGATACCTTAGATTAGGCTCAGCATCCTGGATATGGGAAGAAGTACATTTTAGAAAAAATAGGTGTAGGGGGTTAAAACAAATGTTCCCCTCTTTCTTAGATAGAAGGACTAGTTCCAAGCAAAGTTTGAATTAGGCATAGTTTATTTTGTAAAGTCCCACCTTCCTGTCCTAAATTTATTCCCTCATGAGTGATCACCAATGCTCCAATGGTAAAACTCTGCCTTATTTTTCTGTTGCTTAGTTGCAGAAGGCTAATTTAATTCAATGAATATCTATTAAAAAACAACATTAAAGCAGCTATGCAGCAAATATGTAACATTTGCTTTAATTAATTTTAAATCAGTTTAGAATTCTTTCAGATATTTCAAACATTGTCTAGACCTCTCTGCTCCTAGGGCAGAGAAACTCTCAACTTTGGCTCATGCTCTCTTGTTAATTGAAGTGTCCCTTTGGGCTCTCCCCTAAATCACCCCATGAGATCCTCATATACTAGTGAAAAAGTTACTTTGTTTGCATAAGAGTTTGCACACTAGAATTTAGTATTTTTGCTAATGAGATAGGTTTCTCTCATTAGCAATTCAGTAATTAGGAAGGTGTAGGAAAATAATGTAAAAATCTAAGTGGGGAGAGGATGCCTTCTTTTTAATAGCCCAACTCATCCTGACAGAATCTTCTGTATCAGTCATTCCAAACGATGTCTGTTTTAGCTGAAATCATTCTTGACTCTCCAGTGCCTGAAGACTGGGAAATACTCAAAGTCTTGGCTTGATAAAAACTGTGAAAGGTCCAAAACATGTAAAATTAACAAGACAGAAAATGTCATCAAATATTAATCTCCTTAAGAATACACCATTTCTTGGAAAACACCAAAGCACAATAAATCCTCCTGAAAGTTCTTGTTCAGCTTTATTTGCATGAAAGTAATTCAGGCTATGGCTGTAGAAACAATAAGTCCTTAATGCTCTGGGGTTTTAGCACAATAAAAGTGATGTAGGTCATAAATAAATTTGAAAAGTGGTATTCTAATGGGAAACTGTCAGGAAAAAGACAAGCGAGAACTACACAGAAACTCTCTGGTTGGTAAATATATTCTTCATTGGGATGGACCAGGGAGTATAACTTGATAATTCTGAACATGTATACCAGAAACATGCAAAAAGGACATAAGTGCAATGTTTCTCACTGATGAAGTGAGAAATCACAGTCAAGCAGGGAGAGAGGCAAGGGTAAAATGAGGTCTGTGGAATCAGAGTGGTTAGTTTGAGCTCATGTTCTGTTAAATACATGTATACTTACAGATCAATACAGACATAATCATGGGAATGCATGAAAAAGGAATAATGAGCACACCCATATTTCCTGTCTCTGTGTGCTCAGAGGGTCTGGAAAAATAAAAAATAAGTAGGAGTGAGCTCACTTTGTGCTCAGATAATGACTTCTATATAGTGTTCCCCAATGAAAAGAACCAGTCTTCTTGAACAACAGCTGATTCCAAGACTAGAACTAAGAAAAATATCAGATGACCTAGAGCCACCTGGTAATGCCAGAAAGAAGGATATGCTCAGAAAACGAAGGGTATGCCAAAGCCGCACAGGAACCAACCTGGTGGCGAGGGGAACTTCAGTGGACAAAGCTGGAACATTTTAAATAATGAAATGCCATCTGTTGAGATTACAACCCAAACTACAAAATAAATTCACATGGTACATGCTGATATGGATAAATGATTCCATAAACAAGTAAATGGGTGAAAGGGACGAACCTTCCTCCCAGAATTCTGAATAACATGTATTAGATATTCCCTTCTCCAGAAGGTAGACTATCACTGCACCCCTCCTTCCACCAAGTTTTATCGAGGATGGAGTTAGTGATTTGCTTCTGAAGTATAGATTTACTTACCAAAGAAATTTTTAGCTTCATCATGGAGAAACCTGGCAGATACCACCCTAACAAATTGATTAAGGTCACCAGAGTTGGTAACCAGCATTGGTAACCAGCATTCTTGTATGAAGACATGCAGTTAATAATATGGTATTTGATGGTTGCTCCTTTATCACTTTAGTACTGAGAGAACTAGAAAAATTACACTTTGTTAAAGTCATTTAGTGTTTAGGATGAGGTTTCATCAACTCGAAGGCTTTCTACTTTGTTAATGTTTAAAATATCTATATAATATGTTGCATTATTTGCTTCCATTGTATATTCTCATTTGTTGTGTTTTTAAAATACATTTTGATTTTTTATATTGCTACGTATTTGTACATGCTGTATTGTTCTTACTTGGTTTTGTTTTATGTCTTGCTCTCCCGGGATATTATTAAAAGAAATTATCTTTTAAACCTCATGTGATCTATTTATTTTAAACTACAATTGTTTAATTATAATTCAGTTCCTTTCAAATGGTAATTACATTTTATGATTTTTCTCTATAGTTGGATTGTATTTATGTGTTTTTTATTTTGTACATATACATCACTTCTTAATATTCTTTTGTTGATTTTTTAATTCCTTGAGAATATATAAATTATTTTCTTTGACATTTATAAATATATGTTCTGTAGCATGTTTTATGATTAATTATTGTGATAGTCTATGTGAACTTGAAAACACTGGGTGGGTTCTTTAGGGAGAGGTATATATTTTGTAAAGTCTATAGAATGTATTATATAAATATTATATGATTTGGTTTTTAAGTTAGATAAGTTTTTAGAATGTTATCTTAAAATTTGTAAATATAATTATTTTTCATATATATTATCTTATAATACTATCAGTTATTATTTAAAAATATTGATTCTGAGACAATACATATATGCATATGTATATGTAAAACAAAATGTAAATTAATTAATAATATACATTGCATCCTGTATGATGAAAGATGAATACTGCACAGTTACTTCATTGGAGTCTTATAATAACTCTATGAATTAAGGACTCTTAAGCCTTAATAGCTAATTTTTTTTCTTGCACTCAATATTATTTTCATTATCTAACTGGCTAGAATGGGCTTTTATATTATTGAGGTTTTATATTTCTAGGCTACTAAAAAAGAACAAATAAACATCTGTAATCATGATAAAATCAAGAGAAGCAAAAATATTATTATAGGTATGAAGTGCCATATGCATGCTGCATTTTGCCACCACAGGACAGCCACTTAAGTGTGCCTTTAATGGCTTTTACTCTCTCTAGGTGTTGGCAGACAGATTGTTCACTTCCATACAAACTAAAATTTAAAAAATAAGGGTTGGGCTGTACCTTAGTAGCAGGGTGCTTGCCTAGCATGTGGCATGTGTAAGGTCCTGGGTTTAATCCATAGCACAATAACTAAAACAAAAAGTAATTTTAAAAAATCTAATGTATTTTAAAATTTTCAGTGTTCTCTAAACTTCTCATATTTTAGCATGGTACACTGTCAGAATTCTTATTTGGAAAAAGTAATTGAATGATCTCTGTTAACATATGGCATAATTATATTTTAGTTATTTTTTCTAACTGATATATAAAAACTAAATTATATATGCTCATGGGGTTCCATGTGGTGTTTCAATGCATACATATATTGTATAATGTTAAAATCAGGCTATGTGTATCTATCTCCTGAAACATCTTTCATTCTTTTATGGTGAAAACATGCAAAATGCATTTTTTAGTGTTTAAAAAAACATGTAAAATATATTATTATTATGTATAGTCACCCTATTGTGTAATAGCACCTCAAAACTTCTTTCTTCTATTTAACTGTAAATTAGTATCTATTAATCAACTTTTCCTCAAACCCAGTCTTTGATAATCACCATTTTACTCCCAAATTCCCTAACAGTAATTTTATAAGATCTTTTAGATCTCACATTTGGGTGAGATAATGTAGTATTTGTCTTTCAGTGCCTGAGCTATGTCATTTATCATGATGGACTCCAGTTCTAACCATGTTGTTGTAAATAATAACATTATATCTTTTTATGGCTGAATAGTATACCATTGTGTATATGCACCACATATTCCTTATCTGTTCATCAGTTTATGGACATTTAAATTGTTTCCAGTTTTTAGTTATTGTGATTAGTTCTGCAGGAAACATAGAAGTGCAGATGTCTATTTAACAGACTGCTTTCATTTTCTTTGGATATATGCCCATTAGTAGAATTGATGGATCATATGCTTGTTCTATTTTAATTTTTGTGTGTGAGTAGTACTGGGGATCAAGCACTCTACTACTGAGCTTCATTTCCAGCCTTTATTTTTAATTTTTTGAGGAATTTCCATACTGTTTTCCACAATGGCTGCACTAATTTTCACACCTCATTCTAAGGTTCTCTTAATCTTTTTTTCTACTGAAGGAGGTGCCATCTCATTATGGTTTTGATTTTCATTGTCCTTATTGTTTGTTTTGTTTAGCCCTGTCTTCTTCTAAGAAAGATCTCTTGCCCATTTTTTAATTTGGTGATTTTTTTCTTTGAGTTCCTTAGATTATAAGCTCCTTGTCCAATGTCCATTCTGCAGGTTGTATCTTCACTCTGCTGATTGTTTGCTGAGCAGAACTTTCTTTTTAGACTTCATTTCTCTCTTTTTAGTTTTATATTTTGTTCATTTGTGGTCTTAGTCAAAATATCTGCCTATTCCAATGTTCTGAAGTATTTTTTCTATGTATTTCTCTAGTAATTTTGTAGCTGTAGATCTTATATTTCCATCTCTAATATTTTAAGTTGTACTTTTATATAATCAGAGATTGGAGTCTGTTATCATTCTGTTGTGTGTGGATATCCAATTTTCCCATTTATTCAAAAGAGTTTCTTTCCTTTTCCAATGTGTATTCTTAGAACTTTTGTCAACAAAGATGAAAATATCATTCTATCAAACAGTTTAATTTTCCTGACACTTTCAAAATAAACAAACATGAAGTAAATTAAATAATTATTTTCAGAAAGACATATTTAATGATGTAATTTCTTGTTCTGTATGGAAAAATATCCCCATTGAAAATCACTTCATTAGCACAATAAGTTTCTTCAAAAATATAAACTTTAGCTTATCAGTGAAGTTATGGGAAAATTTTTTGAATTATAAGACATATAAAATGTGTCAATATTATTATTTTTAATTAACCCTCAGCAATCAAGATTAGTTTATGATACTGAACTAAATAAAGATTTGGAGAAAAAAAATGTGATAAATTCCACTTCCATTGTGGTATAACCTCATATTTTTGTGCAAGTGACTTTACAAATTTAAATATTAAATTTCTTTTTTAGGAAAAATGGATAATTTAGTCCTAATAAGATGTATTTTACAGTTAAAATTTGGTATTATAGGTACTTAATAATTGTGTATGCGTGCTTACAGTGGAAAAATAATTAAGAAGAAAAATATTGATTTGTATGTGAGTGTAGTTTTTAGACAGTTTATAAAGTTACACAATTGTTACTGTAATTGTTGTTCTCTCATATAATAATATTCAAAGTTTCACAATATGTGTAGGTGGAAATGTCCACAGGACTTGTTCAATAACAATTTGTAAAGTACACTCTTTATTGTAACTTTTCAGTATATATTAAAAATCGAGTGTTCTCAAGAATAAGATTTGAAAATGGTTTATTTCTGAAATAGAATGCTCCTTTTTAACAAGGAATCTTGAAATACTTAATATCTCCTTCAAAAATCAAGAAGGAACTCAGGAAAAGGAAGAACAATCAATGATTTATCTGTCCATTACTTAATTGTGTCATGCTCTGTTAACATATTTATGTGGCCAACTTCACATTCTTATAGCTTTCATTGTGATGAATTTTATCATATTCCTTTTCTAGTTTGAATGTTTATTATGAAATTCAGAAAATCCAGGCTTCCATAATTTCTATCAAATTACTACTAATGAAGCAAAGCAACCCAGAAGGTAAGTCAACACTTGCTCTTAAAGCACCAGAATCATCCCAGGGGCACCTGTATTGCTCAATCA
The DNA here is from genome assembly GCF_021218885.2 of Marmota monax. NCBI lineage: Eukaryota > Metazoa > Chordata > Mammalia > Rodentia > Sciuridae > Marmota > Marmota monax. The sequence continues at coordinate 1,432,713 of NW_026693208.1, read as the reverse complement.
TTGAATAAGTCTCAATTGTTAATTTTTGACAACTGCCAGTTTTAATCAACATTAACTACACCTAGCATGTCTCCTTTTCTGCAGTATCTGGGTGAATAGGTCTTGCTTACTTCAGAATAGATTTTTTGCCTAAACTTTAGAAAAGACTTGGAAATGCATGATTAGTGACAAAAGACAACTACAAGTACAATTTTTTTTATTGACAGTAGTTTTATGTTTGTTTGTTTGTTTGTTTTTTCTATCAAGTCATTGCAAACACCAGATTAGTGAATACTGACATATTGGTATTAGGGGAAATACAGCATTAGGTTCCTTTGAGCCTCTTGTCACAATTGTGAACCAATAAAAACCCTTGTTTTATGCACGTTTCCATTTAAAGCCACCACATTTAATACATATTTTCAATTCATGAACATCTAACTCATAGTGAACAACATTGTAACTCTTGCCTGAACAAAGCTTATCTAACAGATACTAGGCTATAGGGCACATCACTGCCTTCTTATACTTAGAAACACTTTAGTACTACTCTTAAGATCCATTTTAAACAGTGTAATCACCAAGAAAAAAAGAGAGAAATAGGAAGAATCATCAGTGAGGTGAGTAGAGAGACTACAATTTGGGAACAAACTTACCACAAGCACATCAGATAGAGCACTAATTTCTAGGATATATAAATAATTCAAAAATCTTAACACCAAAAAAACAAATAACCCAATCAATAACTGGGCTAATGAAATGAATAGACAATTCTCAGAAGAGGATATACAATCAGTCAATAAATATGTGAAAAAATGTTCAACATCTCTAGTAATTAGAGAAATGCAAATCAAAAGTGAGATTTCATCTCACTCCAGTCAGAATGGCAGCTATCAAGAATACAAACAACAATAAATGACGGCTAGGATGTGGGGAAAAAGGCACATTCATACATTGCTGATGGGACTACAAATTGGTACAGTCAATATGGAAAGCAGTATGGAGATTCCTTGGAAAATTTGGAATGGAATCACCATTTGACCCAGCTATCCCACTCCTTGCTTTATATTCAAAGGACTTAGAAACAGCATACTACAGGGACACAGCCACATCAATGTTTATAGCAGCATAATTCACAATAGCTAAAGTGTGCGACCAACCTAGATACCCTTCAGTATATGAATGAATAAAAAAATGTGGTATATATACACAATGGAATATTATTCAGCATTAAAAGAGAATAAGATCTTGGCATTAGCAGGTAAATGCATGGAGTTGGTGACTATTTTGCAAAGTGAAGTTAGCAAATTCCAAAAAAACAAAAGCCAAATGTTTTCTCTGATTTAAGGCTGCTGATTCATAGTGAGGAGGTCATGGGAGGATTAGGTGAACTCTAGATACGGCAAAGGAGAAAAGTGGGGGGGGGGAAGGGAAGGGAAAAGTCATAGGGGTAGGAAAGATGGTGGAATGAGATGGACATCATTATCCTAAGTACACCTCTGAAGACATGAATGGTGTGACTCTACTTTGTGTACAAAAAGACTTATGAAAAAGTGTGCTCTATATGTGTAATATGAATTGTGATGCATTCTTCTGTCATATATAACACATTAAAATTTTAAAAATGAAAACAAAAGCAAAATCAAAATATAAACCCCAAAGACACACCCCAAATGAACCACAACCTCTAGCCACACACTGCTGGTTTACTGTTACTACCCAGTTAATCCCCATCAGGGGATTAATGCACTGATTAGTATAAGATTCTCATAACACAATCTGTTCACCTCTAAACTCTCATGCATTATCTCACTCAAGAGCTTTTTGGGGACATCCCATATCTAAATCATAATAGTCAGTGATGCATGAAACAAAAGAACCTGTGTTAAATGGTGAAGATATACATAAAATCATAATAAATATGACACTTTGCTTTGAGAAATGTTGTAAGTTCTCTTGTAAAATTTGTCATTAGAAGGGTTGTTGCAGCTTTGAGGTTACTGTGAATTTATGGAAAGGATTTATCTGAAATTGGGTGGAAAGTAGGAATACCAGATGTGAATTAATAGGGCTCAAACATAAAACACAGGCAGTGTGCTGAATTAGCTGGTAGATGTTTGAGGTGAGCTCCTCCTGCATATGCCCACATGGCTCTTTGAGCTGATTTTCTCTTCTTAGTGTGCATCAGAAAGAAAGCTCGCCTAAGAAAATGCAAAATCTGCTTTGTCCTATACTCTTTCCTTAATGTATCAGTTGTGTTGAAATAAATTCATGTTTTGCCCACAGGAACTAAATCTACAACGTTAGTGAACTGCAGTGTGATTGAATTATGATTTGGCTATATTTCTAGTTTCCCCCAGAAATATTTACTGGCACAAACTGTGGCCATGACATTTGAATCTTTGAGACCCATCCTTCCATCTTCTGCATTTATCTTTCAAAATATTTCTGCCATCAATTAGTGTGTCTACTGGATACTGATATATTTTTCTTTCCTTTTATGCTCAATATGCCTTATTATATTCTCAAAGTACTGAAGAAAGAATGTGTGACAACACCATGGGGTGCAGAGCAGGCAATTCCCAGAGGTTTACTAGGCTTTGCTCTGCCTTTGTCTAAGCAATTCACTCAGCATGTGCAATTACACTGCTTCCTCTGGGCAAGGGCTTTTCCTAATACAGCATCAGTGAACTATGTGGGCCTGAGTTTTGGCCCACACCCAACATCTTTCATCAACACTGTGATTGTCCTGGATGCATGCCAACACAGTAATATCCACACATCAAGAGGCAGAAGCATGCTTTCAGCATTACACCAAAATGAAGAAAATTCATTCGAAGGAAGAGTCCTTCTTGGAATTGAATTTTTATCTAATATGCCTTTCTTTCCCCTTGACCTAATTTTACCTGTCCTGCAATGCTTTATTGTTCCACGTCCTCCAATGATTCTTAGTATGTTCTTCCCACCCCCTCTGTTTTCACCTACCTCACCTTACTCAATAAATCTAAGCTCATTGCCTTGGTGCTGTGCCCTTCATAGCATTGCAGGGTCACAGGCCTGCCTAACTGTGATGGGTTTGCAGAGATCTCCAGAGAAAGCAATCTGCCTGGAGCAGTACTTCCACCTTGCTCAGTTCAGGGCTGGAGTGACAGGGCCTTCTTCTATCCCTTGGTTGTTCAGGAATAAATTTTTCCTATAATTTGATTACCTTTAATAATTAATTCTACTCAGCTGAGTTGTCGGCTTCAAGAATAAAATATACCTACCAAAGCTGGTTCATTTATAAGACACTCAGTCTTGTAAGGAATCTGAAAAGCCAGGCTGCCAAACCGTTGTCAAGCTAACACATAAATATTTTTACTAATGGGAAATCCATTATTTGTTAAGGCAGTTCATGTAGCATTTAGAGAACTCTTTAATAAAGTTATTGTTAATATGAGGACTAAAGCATCTCTCAAGAGAGCTGTGGATTTGGTAGAGCATATGCCTGACATGCAGAAGGCCCAGGGTCAATCCATAGCACTTCAAAAAAAAAAAAGTCTATTAGGAATAATGAAAATTTCATTTATCTAGGACTTTTGGAATAACACAATGTTTTATCTTCAAGAAATCTCTGAAATTTATACAGAGATATAACCTTTTCCAGTGGTTTCTTCTTCTTTATACCACACAAATCATATATCTAAAGAATGTCTCTTTCTTTGACAATGATAAAAGTGGTATAAATACAAGCATAGAATCTTATCAGAGAAATCTGAGTATATTTGGGTTCTGTGAGTGGTTGGAGCAGAGTAGAATTGGAAATTACCCAACAATAAAAATTATTAGTTATCACAGTTGACTTTGGGGAGACTATTCAATCACCAAACTGGGCTCTATTCCAGATGGTCATGTATTCTAAAATTCTGACTTAGGGCTTAATATGGATATTTGGGGGCATGTTATGAATTAAACAACAAATCTTTGATGGTTATTGAATGGTGTTACTAAATTTAACAATTAATAGCATTTAAGTTTAGATATTTAACCACAAAGTGAAATAGAGAAGAAAGTTTTAAGGAACATGTATGATAAGCATACAGAATATGGTAAACTAGTAAAAGGCAAAGAATGGAAAGTTCCATAAAATTTTAAAACTTTATTTAGAATCTGCATAAATTCTTTTATCAAAAAGTACTGACTCCTGTGTGAATAATCCTAAAGTTTATCTTACAGAAAATTTAGCATAATCAATATTTTAAGTGCTTACTTATTACTTTAACCAATGCAAAGTACTGTGAAAAATAGAAGTAAAATAATATAAAACAAAGCAATCTTGAAATACACTTCTGGGTCCTATGGTCTAAAAAAGAAATAGTCAAATTTCCATATTTAAAGTAATGGCCTTTGAGCAGATTCACGATTATATTTCTAGAGAATCAATTTAGGGAAGTTAACATAGATCTGGAAAATATGCCTTTCAAGTAAGTACAGATATAAATTCTCCTTAAATGTCAAAAGGGGCCAAAGAAAGAAAAAAGTTCATAGACAAGGTTACAGAAAATAGCTGTGCCTAAATTTTACTGTTAATATTAAGAGGAAAAGCCTTTACCAGGACCCCCACCCCACACACAAAGAAGATGTAATCATTTTATAGTGAAACAGATACATCTCCTGAAGCTTCCCATCAACATGAAATCTTAATATGTGAGGTGACCATCATATGTTGGATAAGAATTAAAGCCACAAATGTCTTGATGTTATGCCTCCATCAATGCCAATTGCAATTTTTTCCCAGTGTAATGCCACAATAGTAACCAGCTGATGTGGAATCACATCAAGCCAGCTAAAGTACCCTTTCCATTTTGGAAATATGGGGTTTGGGAAAAAAGTTATTGTTTCTTCAGTAATTTGAGAATATAATAAGGCACAGTGAGCAGAAAAAGAAAGAAAAAATATCAGAGTATTGACTAGACACACCAATTGATGTCAGAAATATTTCAAAGGATAAATACAGGAGATGGAAGGATGGGTCTCAAACAAGATTCAAAGGTAAATGGCCAGTTTGTGCCAGTGAATATTTCTGGGGGACTCTGGAAGGCAACAGGGTCAACCTAGGTTTAGAGGAATTAAAAGAGAGAAGGTCTTGCTCTACTTCTTGATGAAAGAAAACAATTTTTAAGAAACTTGAAATACCAGTCTGGGTCCTATGGTCCAAGAAAGAAAAAGCCAATGTATATGCCAATAGCGTGTGTGTGTGTGTGTGTGTGTGTGTGCGCGCGCGCATTACTTCTCTTGCAAACCAGAATATCTATGTGATGGTACCACTGATTGAAGAGACTTTCCTATCACCAGTATTCCCTCAGTGTTACTTCGCCAAAAAGTAATCATTCATATATGTACAGTTATCATATTATCTTCTTAATACTTTATATGTTGCTGTTATATTTCCTTTCTCATTCACTATATTGGTTATTTCACTCATATCTCTTCATTAGGCTTACCATGTCTATTAAAATTTAGTAGTCTTTTTGAAGAACAAACTTTTGGCTGTTTGTGTATGAATGTATAGACTTTATTATTTATTTTTATTATTTATTATTTTTTGCTTTTTTTCTATATTGTTTTAATTTAATTTTTCAGTTCTTTCTTTTACACAATTTTTTTCGAGTGAATATATGTACCCATTGATGCTGTTATGCTATCATAATGAACAACTCCCAAATCTGAGTCCCTAAACCATTAGAATTCCATTTTTGCATCTCAGATGCCCACCATGAATCAGCTGTAAATTCTCCTCCTCAAGCACCATTATCCAAACTCTGAAATTTCCTTATACTTAAGGGTCAGTGTATCATAATTATAAACTCTTGTTTCCAAGATATATTTTCATTTTTACCCTGATTGGAACCTCAATAAATATCTATGAATGCTTTTTGTGGAAAATGAAACATCCATCAGAAAGGATTTGAGGTAAAATGCTCAGAATTCTTCTAAAGTACCCTAAAAATACTTCTGTTATCATTAGGGCATGCACTAGATAAAGCATGTACAAATTTACTTCTTTTATGTATTTAGTTTGATGGATGAATTTGAGATGTCAACTGCCTATTATTTTTCCTAATCTTCTGTTTTTTCTGTCTTATGCTAGAGGCCTTGCAGTAGATTTCTTTTCCTTATAAAATGCCAGTAATGCTCTGTGTGATTTACAAGAGGAGCATTTCAGAACCACACTGCTACTCCCTGAAGAAAACTTTCAGAGACTTGTGAGTCCAGCAGTTACTCTGTGAGGGGATTCTGTTTTTCTATTTTACAGAATCTTAGGCACAACCAAAATGCCTGAAGGGTCATGGCCTATATAAGATGCAATTTTAAGGTTGTAAATTAGTTGTAACAAAGCATATAAGACTGCTGAATCTAGTATTCTCTACATATTGTAAAATTAATGCTTTGGTGCTTTCCTTTGGCTAAAACTGAGTGTTGATTGGGTTTTCTTCTGTGCAGGACATCATCATAATAATTACATTCTATTCCAGTGTGAAGGGAGAAATTGAAGCTGAGGGACATGTCCCAGTCTACTTGGCAGTTTAAGGTTTCTTCTATGCATAAGATTCATCTCAGCTTGTATACTTTATGTGAGTGATTTGAAATCCCAATTGAGGTGTGGCTGCCTAAATAACTGCCCTAGTCCATTTTCTGTTGCTAAAACAAAATACTGAGCTGAGGTAATTTATAAAGAAGGAAAGTTAATTTGCCTCATAGTTCTGGAGGCTGGGAACTCTAAGAGCTTGGAGCTGGCCTTGCTCATCATCTGGTGAGGGCCTCATGCTGCATCATAACATCACATGATGAGACATAGCAAGTGTGCTTCCTTGGGTCACTCGTCCCTCTTCCCCTTCTTTTAAGCCAATAATGCCATCCTGCGAGCTCTGGCCAAACTGAAGTTCCAAAATTTTTGAGCAATAGATTTGGGCATAATGTTACAGGATCAAGCTCATTAACACTTGTATGCATTTTTTTAATCAATCTATTCTCCTTCTTTTCTATATTCTTTGAACAAAACAGGACTTCTCCTAGGCAGATCAATTTACTTGATGATCGAGTTCTGCTTATTTTGGCCCACATGATTTCAATTGGAAGTTTGTGTGATTTCCCACTTACTGAATTTACATACTGGTGACAAAAATACTCCAAATTTGAGTAGATCAGATGCTGACTGATTTGTGAGGGTTAATATTTACATTAGGAGTGTCTTATGTCTTTAGAAGCTTCTATATAACATGGGTATTACCATTTTCTCCCCTTCCTATGTGCTCATATTCCTATGAGGGTGGACTCTATTCCTCTTTTCCACTGGAATGACTGCTGGTCTGAATAACTTGTTGACTGACAGGATATGGGGAAGCAACATTCTGAAACTTCTGAAGTTAGGTCATAAAAATCCCTGCAATTTATTCTGGGTCTCTTGAGTTATTTTCCCAGGCTAAATAGGAATATCAGGTAGGTTGGGGTGTGGAGAGGAAAAACAGAAGGGTCAAGTATCACTGAGATACCAGACACACTGGTGAAGAGATCAACATCCCCAATCTCTGCAGTGAATAACAATTTGTGAAGAGATAAATTGTGTAGCTAAGCCATTCATAAGTTTATGACCCTAAAAAATGTGATAAGGGCAAGGTAGGTGTCCAAAAGGTGCTGAATTATGATAGTTTGTTATGTAGAATTAAATGACTGGATAAATATCCATATTTTATTTTTAGGCTTTAGAACAAAAGTTTTACTTCTATCTTGCACTGTTCAAAGCATCTAGCTCCTTTTCCCCAAATCAACTCTGCTGAAAGTTTCCTAATAGACCCTTCCATTTACCTTGATAAAAAAATACTTAATTTTTTTAAACCTCCATTCCTTTGTTTCTAAAAAGAGAATAATAATCTTTAGAAAGTTGTTATGATGCATGATCTATAAAATGAAGTATCTAGCATATAGTAGAGGCTCAATCAACACCAAACTCCTGGATTTTTCTTCTATTGCTCAAGCCATTCATCTCATTTCTTTTATTTTTCAATTTAAGTAATATCATCTTTATTAGTTTGTAGAAGTTTTTCAGCTTTTAGAATATAAATCATACAGTATATAATTATAGGGTGTGTATGGAGGGGTGTGAGTGTATTTATATTTGAATTTCAAGGATAGTCTACACCCTGGCCTATGAAAGGTACTTGAAAATATTTGTAGAATAAAAATATGAAGCTTTATCTTTCCTATAATGTGCCCTTTGAGCAGCTTACCTTCTACTTATATTTATTTTCTCTAAAATTAAAATAAAATAAACAACCTTGTTCCAACTGTACCTTCTCCTGACAATCATACATTAGACATTTCAAAATTTTGCTGTTGTCATTGTGGGAGTAGAGATTGAACCCATAGGTAATGTACCACTGAACTACATCCCCAGCCCTTTTTATTTATTTACTTATTTTTGAGACAGGGTCTCTCTGAGTTGCTGGCCTCAAACATGCAATCCAACCTCCCCACTCCCTGGAATTACAGGAAAGCATCACTGCCTGGCTTTATATAATTTTTTATTTCATGTTAAATTACCACACGAAATTTGACTTTTCTCCTAATGTTGGTTATAAAGTCTTACTGTGAAATGGTCAGATACATTATTTTATTATTCAAAATTGCCTAAAATCACTAAATTTTGAGTGGATAAAAGAAGGAAGAATGGAGAAACGGTCTCCTGGTAGGAGGGGTGAGGCACAGACACCTGAGTCTCCTCAATTTGTCGTCGAGCCAGAGGGGAGGAGCCGGGCCGCCGCCAGCGCCCAGAGCAGGCCCAGCGGCTCGCCAGCGTGGTGACCGCGTGACTCCAATTGGAGAAGGGGAGGAGCGGAGCCGCCACCCGCACCCGCAAGGTGGGGAGACCCGCGACCCAGTGGTACATGGGCGTGGTAGGAGGGGCAGGGCAGAGCCACCGCCCGCGCTTGCAAGGTAAACAGACCTGTCACAGACTGGCGGGTCAGGCCCAGTGGCCTGCCAGTGTGGTACACACGTCACCCCAACTGGAGTAGGGGCAGAGCAGATCCTTCTCCCACGCCCGGATCAGGCCCTGCAGGTGTGGTGGCCACGTGACCCCAATTGGAGTGGGGGCGGAGCGGAACCGCCACCCATGCCCGCAGGGTGAGCAGACCTGTGACCAACCTGCAGATCAGGCCCAGGGATCCGCAGGCGTGGTAGGAGGGGCAGGGCAGATCCGCTGCCCGCGCCTCCAAGGTAGGCAGACCTGCGACAGACCAGCAGATCAGGCCCAGGAGCCTGCCGGCGTGGTACACACACCACCCTAATTGGAGTAGGGGCAGAGCAGAGTCGCCGCCCGTGCCAGGAACAGGCCCAGCGACGTGCAGGCGGGGTAGTCACGACACCCCAATTGGAGTAGGGGCAGAGTAGAGCCGCCACCCGTGCCCGAAAGGTGGGCAGATCTGCGACCGACCAGCGGGACAGGCCCAGTGGCCTGCCGGTACGACAGACACGTCACCCCATTTGGAGTTGGGGCAGAGTAGAGCCGCCGCCCGCGCCTGCAGGGTAGGCAAACCTACAACCGACCGGCAGATCAGGCCCGGTGGCCTGCCGGCGGGGTACACTCATCACCCCAATTGGAGTAGGGACAGAACAGAGCCGCCGCCAGCGCCCAGAACAGGCCCAGTGACCTGCCAGCGTGGTAGCCACGACACCCCAATTGGAATAAGGAGAGAGCAGAGCCGCCGCCCGCGCCTGCAGGAAAGATACGCAAGCAGTATGAAAAGACAAGGAAAGAAAGGACCACAAGCAATGCAGGTCAACGCAACTTTAGAAGAGGTAACAGCTGCAGCAGATGGAATGTCAGATAAAGAATTCAGGATATACATGCTTCAGATGATCTGGAGTATCAAGGAAGACATTAGACAGCAAAATCAGACAATGAAAGATCACTTCGACAATGAATTACGCAAACAAATCCAGGAAGCAAAGGATCAACTATACAGGGAGATAGAGGTTATAAAAAACAAACAAACAGAAATCCTAGAAATGCAGGAAGCAATAAACCAACTTAAAAACTCAATGGAGAATACTACCAGCAGAGTAGAACACTTAGAAGATAGAACATCAGACACTGAAGACAAAGTATTTCAACTGGAAAAGAACATAGACAGCTCAGCAAGACTGTTAAGAAACCATGAGCAGAAAATCCAAGAAATATGGGATAACATTAAGAGACCAAACTTAAGAGTCATTGGGATACAGGAAGGTACAGAGCTCCAAACCAAAGGAATGAGCAGTCTATTCAATGAAATAATACGAGAAAACTTCCCAGACTTGAAGAATGAGACAGAATCCCAAATCCTAGAAGCCTACAGGACGCCGAATGTGCAAAAGCATAAGAGATCCACACCTAGACACATTATAATGAAGATGCCCAACATACAGAATAAAGAGAGAATTTTAAAAGCTACAAGAGAAAGGAAGCAGATTACATTTAGGGGTAAGCCAATCAGGATAACAGCTGATCTTTCAAAACAGACTCTGAAAGCTAGAAGATCCTGGAATAACATATTTCAAACACTGAAAAAAAATGAGTTCCAACCAAGAATTGTGTATCCAGCGAAATTAAGCTTCAGGATGGAAGATGAAATTAAAACCTTCCACGATAAACAAAAGTTTAAAGAATTCGCAGCTAGAAAACCATCTCTTCAAAAAATCCTCGGCAAAACATTACAGGAAGAGGAAATGGAAAATAACAATGAAAACCAACAGTGGGAGGTAGCACAGTAAAGGGGGGGAAAATAATCAAAGAGGAAAACAAACCATGTTTAGTAACAGAAATAAACAATATGGCTGGAAGAACAACCCATATCTCAATAATAACCCTAAATGTTAATGGCTTAAACTCACCAATTAAGAGACACAGGCTAGTAGAATGGATCACAAAACAAGACCCAACAATATGCTGCCTACAGGAGACGCATTTGATAGGAAAAGACATACATAGGCTGAAGGTGAAAGGTTGGGAAAAATCATATCACTCATATGGACTTCGGAAACAAGCAGGAGTGTCCATACTCATATCAAATAAAATAGATTTCAAGCCAAACTTAATCAAAAGGGATAAAGAGAGACACTACATACTGCTTAAGGGAACCATACACCAACAAGACATAACAATCATAAATATTTATGCCCAAAACAATAGTGCAGCTATGTTCATCAAACAAACTGTTCTCAAGTTCAAGAGTCTAATAGACCACCATACCATAATCATGGGAGACTTCAACACACCTCTCTCGCCACTGGACAGATCTTCCAAACAAAAGTTGAATAATGAAACTATAGGACTCAATAACACAATTAATAACCTAGACTTAATTGACATATATAGAATATACCACCCAACATCAAGCAGTTATACTTTTTTCTCGGCAGCACATGGATCTTTCTCAAAAATAGATCATATATTATGTCACAGGGCAACTCTTAGACAATATAAAGGAGTAGAGATAATACCATGCATCTTATCTGATCATAATGGAATGAAACTGAAAATCAACGATAAAAGAAGGAAGGAAAAAGCATACATCACTTGGAGAATGAAAAAATAGGTTACTGAATGATCAATGGGTTATAGAAGACATCAAGGAGGAAATTAAAAAATTCTTAGAGATAAATGAAAACACAGACACAACATATCGGAATCTATGGGACACATTGAAAGCAGTTCTAAGAGGAAAATTCATTGCTTGGAGTTCATTCCTTAAAAAAAGAAAAAACCAACAAATAAATGATCTCATACTTCATCTCAAAATCCTTGAAAAAGAAGAGCAAAACAACAGCAAAAGAAGTAGAAGGCAAGAAATAATGAAAATCAGACCTGAAATTAATGAAATCGAAACAAAAGAAACAATTGAAAAAATTGACAAAACTAAAAGTTGGTTCTTTGAAAAAATAAACAAAATCGACAGACCCTTAGCCATGCTAGCGAAGAGAAGAAGAGAGAGAACTCAAATTACTAGCATACGGGATGAAAAAGGCAATATCACAACAGACGCTTCAGAAATACAGAAGATAATCAAAAACTATTTTGAATCCTTATACTCCAATAAATTAGAAGATAGTGAATGCATCAATAAATTTCTTAAGTCATATGATCTGCCCAGATTGAGTCAGGAGGATATAGACAACCTAAACAGACCAATATCAGTTGAGGAAATAGAAGAAACCATCAAAAGACTACCAACTAAGAAAAGCCCAGGACCGGATGGGTACACAGCAGAATTTTACAAAATCTTTAAAGAAGAACTAATACCAATACTTTTCAAGCTACTTCAGGAAATAGAAAAAGAGGGAGAACTTCCAAATTCATTCTATGAGGCCAACATCACCCTGATACCTAAACCAGACAAAGACACTTCAAAGAAAGAAAACTACAGACTAATATCTCTAATGAACCTAGATGCAAAAATCCTCAATAAAATTCTGGCCACTCGGATACAAAAACATATCAAAAAAATTGTGCACCATGATCAAGTAGGATTCATCCCTGGGATGCAAAGCTGGTTCAATATACGGAAATCAATAAATGTTATTCACCACATCAATAGACTTAAAAATAAGAACCATATGATCATCTCGATAGATGCGGAAAAAGCATTCGACAATGTACAGCATCCCTTTGTGTTCAAAACTCTAGAAAAACTAGGGATAACAGGAACATACCTCAATATTGTAAAAGCAATCTATGCTAAGCCTCAGGCTAGCATCATTCTGAATGGAGAAAAACTGAAGGCATTCCCTCTAAAATCTGGAACAAGACAGGGATGCCCTCTCTCTCCACTTCTGTTCAACATAGTTCTCGAAACACTGGCCAGAGCAATTAGACAGACGAAAGAAATTAAAGGCATAAAAACAGGAAAAGAAGAACTTAAATTATCACTATTTGCAGATGATATGATTCTATACCTAGCAGACCCAAAAGGCTCTACAAAGAAACTATTAGAGCTAATTAATGAATTCAGCAAAGTGGCAGGATATAAAATCAACACGCATAAATCAAAGGCATTCCTGTATATCAGTGACAAATCCTCTGAAATGGAAATGAGGACAACCACTCCATTCACAATATCTTCAAAAAAAATAAAATACTTGGGTATCAACCTAACAAAAGAGGTAAAAGACTTATATGATGAAAACTACAGAACCCTAAAGAGAGAAATAGAAGAAGATCTTAGAAGATGGAAAAATATACCCTGTTCATGGATAGGCAGAACTAACATCATCAAAATGGCGATATTACCAAAAGTTCTCTATAGGTTTAATGCAATGCCAATCAAAATCGCAACGGCATTTCTGGTAGAAATAGAGAAAGCAATCATGAAATTCATATGGAAAAATAAAAGACCCAGAATAGCAAAAACAATGCTAAGCAGGAAGTGTGAATCAGGCGGTATAGCGATACCAGACTTCAAACTATACTACAGAGCAATAGTAACAAAAACAGCATGGTACTGGTACCAAAACAGGCGGGTGGACCAATGGTACAGAATAGAGGACACAGAAACCAATCCACAAAACTACAACTATCTTATATTTGATAAAGGGGCTAAAAGCATGCAATGGAGGAAGGATAGCATCTTCAACAAATGGTGCTGGGAAAACTGGAAATCCATATGCAACAAAATGAAACTGAATCCCTTTCTCTCGCCATGCACAAAAGTGAATTCAAAATGGATCAAGGAGCTTGATATCAAATCAGAGACATGCCGTCTGATAGAATAAAAAGTTGGCTACGATCTACACTCGGTGGGGTCGGGCTCCAAATTCCTCAATAGGACATCCATAGCACAAAAGTTAATAACTAGAATCAACAAATGGGACTTACTCAAACTAAAAAGTTTTTTTCTCAGCAAAAGAAACAATAAGAGAGGTAAATAGGGAGCCTACACCCTGGGAACAAATCTTTACTCCTCACACTTCAGATAGAGCCCTAATATCCAGAGTATACAAAGAACTCCAAAAATTAGACAATAAGAGAACAAACAACCCAATCAACAAATGGGCCAAGGACCTGAACAGACATTTCTCAGAGGAGGACATACAGTCAATCAACAAGTACATGAAAAAATGCTCACCATCTCTAGCTGTCAGAGAAATGCCAATCAAAACCACCCTAAGATACCATCTCACTCCAGTAAGATTGGCAGCCATTATGAAGTCAAACAAAAACAAGTGCTGGCGAGGATGTGGGGAAAAGGGTACACTTGTACATTGCTGGTGGGACTGCAGATTGGTGCAGCCAATTTGGAAAGCAGTGTGGAGATTTCTTGGAAAGCTGGGAATGGAGCCACCATTTGACCCAGCTATTCCCCTTCTTGGTCTATTCCCTAAAGACCTAAAAAGAGCATGCTACAGGGACACTGCTACATCGATGTTCATAGCAGCACAATTCACAATAGCAAGACTGTGGAACCAACCTAGATGCCCTTCAATAGATGAATGGATAAAAAAAAATGTGGCATTTATACACAATGGAGTATTACTCTGCATTAAAAAATGACAAAATCATAGAATTTGCAGGGAAATGGATGGCATTAGAGCAGATTATGCTAAGTGAAGCTAGCCAATCCCTAAAAAACAAATGCCAAATGTCTTCTTTGATATAAGGAGAGTAACTAAGATCAGAGTAGGGACGAAGAGCAGGAGAAGAAGATTAACATTTAACAGGGATGAGAGGTGGGAGGGAAAGGGAGAGAGAAGGGAAATTGCATGGAAATGGAAGGAGACCCTCAGGGTTATACAGTGGAGGGGGTAGAGAGAGAGGAGGGGAGGGGAGGGGAGAGGTGGGGAGGGGGGAGGGGGGAGGATGGGAAAGGCAGCAGAGCACAACAGACACTAGTATGGCAATATGTAAATCAATGGATGTGTAACTGATGTGATTCTGCAATCTGTGTATGGGGTGAAGGTGGGAGTTCATAACCCACTTGAATCAAAGTGTGGAATATGATATGTCAAGAAATTTGTAATGTCTTGAACAACCAACAATAAAAAATTTTAAAAAAAGGAAGAATGTATATAGAAGAACAATGAAAATTGAAAGAGTTTAATCAACTTCTTAATATTTGAAAGTACTAGGTATTTGTTTGATGCAATTAAATCTCATTTATTGTAATTTATATGTGAAATTTATTGCATTATGATTGAACCATGTTCTGAGTAATTTAGTAGAAAAACAGTTTTTGTAAAACAGGTGGAAAAGTAATTGCTCTTTTTTTAAAAAAAAAATATATATTTTTTTCATTTTAGGTAGACACAGTACCTTTATTTCATTCATATTAGTTGAGCGCTCCACTGCTGAGCCACAACCCCAGCCCTAAGTAATAGCTCTTTAATTGAACTTGTTTATACTTACAGTCCATCTTCTTAAAGTATTTTAGGATATGAACAAATGAGAACAACTTGAAATCCAGGAGCTGATTAAACCATATTTTAAAAATTTGTTATTTCACAACTAAACAGAAAAACAAAATGTTAATTTAAACTAGAAGTGAAGGAGTCATTTTTTTTTCAGAAGAAAATAATAACTGCAGTTAAAAGAGTATGTATTACAGAAGGGAAATTATAGATTTTTATTGACATTTATCCAAAGCAAAAGTTATCTAGTGATCAGACTTGTAGCCTAGATTCACTCCAAAAGTCATTGCCATCACAGACCTTCAGAAAGCCAAGTTCTTGCCAATGAATATAGAATTTGTACAATTTGTCTGTGCTAATAATTTGTCCAAACTAGTTTTTACATTTCCTAAGTAATGGTGTATGTAGAATTCCTCAGGGGCATTACTCCTTTTTTTTTTTTTTTTTTTGGGCAATTTCACTGTCAGGAAGCTGTTAAAAAATATTTGTAGAGGTCTTTCTTTTGCTCATTTTGTATGAATATTCTATTTACTTAAATGACTCTTTCCTTCCTCTCGACTTTTCAATCTTCCACTGTATTAATTCAATACTATATTCTTTAGAACTGAATATACCTATTAAACATATTTCTTTCCTTCTTCCTCTACTTCACTGATTAAACTTAAAAAAGAATGTATTTTTATTTTGTCTGCTATATAGTCCTAAAGAAGTAATTCAATTTACCTTCCAACCATAGGATAGATTATCAAAGACCATAAACATTCTCTCCCAAGTAGCTGGGACCACAGGCTACCATACCTATCATGCTGTCACTTTTGTTTTATTTTTAATTTTTTTTCTACATAATTAGCCTTTCATTCTCTAGCTGCTGTTAAAAATTTCTCTTTACCACTATTTTTCAACAATTTAATTTTTATGTAGTTTGTTTCATTTGTATGTTTTTTAATCTTGCTAAATATGAGATAACCTTGTAGTTTTATCCAGATTTTAGATAATTTTAACCTGTGTATCTTCATTTTTTTTTTTTTTGCTTGTTCCTCTGCCCCACCATGAAACTGTAATTTCATGTATATAAGTTAACTGTATGTTGTTCCATCATCGGTCAATGATCCTTTGTTTATTTGATTTTATTCTTTTCTATTTTTAATAAATTCATTCTAATTCTGTAAATACATCAATGTATTCCTATGCAGAGAATTATGTGATGCTAATTCTATATAGTAAAAATATTCATTTAGACACTATTTTTCAATTTTAGAAATTCTATTTATTTTTTATTTTGAATTTTCATTTAACTTTTTATTTGTCAATAATTTTATTTTCAATGCTGCGGATAGAACCAGAATCTTGTGCATGTTAGGCAAGTGTTCTATCACTGGGCTGCATTCCCCATACCCTTTGTTCTTTAAATGGATTTTACATATTTAGAGTAGTCATTTAATGAGTTTGCTATTCTATCACTTATATCATTTATGATTTCATTTTTATTAATAACTGTTATCTTGTTTTGGATTACATTTTTCTACTTATTATAGTAGTCATGTTTTATTTTCTGCAAAATATTATAGATTTGGTATTAGCAAGAATCTGGAGTTTTTTACTTCCTTTAAAACGTGTTAGACTTTGAGCTGGGTAGCAATTAAATTTACTTGCAGAATCAGTGTCATCCCTTTGAGATGTCTTTGGCTAGGGCAGGCCTGGACCAGATCCATTGCATTGACATTTTGCCCACATTATTACAGTGCTGTCCTATCTGGTGACAATTCATTCTATTGAATTTGCTAGAGGATCATCAAGAACTCTCCACTCTGGCTAGCTGGAGTTCAACATATTTTCTTGGCTTGGACCTTGTGTAACCTCTGGGCATTTTACCTTACAGATAACTAACAGTCCTCTACAGGCTTCATGGAGTTTCAGTCTACTTTGAATACCTAAGTCCTCAGAAAAGATGTGAATGTACCCCTCGTTTAGATTTCTGGAGTTCTTTTCTGCATACTTTTTTCCTCTCCAGAGCTTCATCCCTGCAGCTTCCAACTTCCTTGTCTTTCTTATCCTTCATTTCTCTTCCTACCCACTGTGGGTTGCTGAACTCTTTTTGGTGTACCTCTCTGCATATGTGTTCTTAAAATTGGTGTTAGGCAACAAACCAGAACAATTATAAAGGGTCGTCTCACATATTATCCTCTCAGAGGTCACGGTTCTGAAATGCCTTCTCCGTGTGTGTGTGTGTGTGTGTGTGTGTGTTTTAACAAGAGGACAAATCCAATCCATCTTATATCATGGCTAGAATCTAAAGATACGAACTGTTTTTATGTCCCAAGCTAAAGCTAAGAGCTGCAATTTATAGACTTTTAAAATCTTCAGAACTGTCAGATCTACACCAATGAGTTCACTTCATTATTAACCCCTCTGATGGAAAAAAAGGTTGCAAGTAGCTGTATGGGAAAGACTAAGAAACATTTCAAATAACTTAGATGTGCATAATTTAAAGATGACCTTGAGATACAATAATAAATGGAAATTCTCAATATAATATCTTCAGAAGTACTTCAGAAAATTTTTTCAAATGCATAAGTGCAAGGAAATAGATTTTAGAATATTTTCAGAGCATTCTGGAGTAGAGTGAAAAACTTTATAAAAGGATCCTTGTCCCCTATTTTAAAAAGTTCACAGACCTAAAAGAAGAGACACAGGAAATATAAATTGGAAAGAGAAATTGACAGCTTAAGAAACCTCCAAAAGTGGCTGCATATTTCAAGAGATATAGAAGAGTATAAACCAGACAGAACTGAAAATGGATTTATGCTCTCCAGATAAAATAAAGTTATCTGATATACTAGAAGTAAAGAAAGATATTAAATAGGCGAATCTTGAGATTAGAAAATAAAAAAATGCTTTAGGTGAAATGAATTTTGTTTCCTTTGGTTTACAGAAAATGCTCAACATATTAAAAATTTATAGCTGTCCTTACTCCTTTCCAAAATCTCTTCCTATAAATGTTTATTTGTGAACATTATCAGAAGCAATTTTTTAATTCTCTGTGACAGAAATCAGGTAAGTTTTATATGTGGTGACCATACTCTTGATATGAAACAAATAAAATGAATTATGAAAGAATTATTTTTAGAAATCCCTTAAATATCAATAAATCATCAGAATAAAAACAATGTAGACAATTACACTACCTATAATGTGTTTGGTGAATTAGGTATTATCAAATAATCCCCATGAGCAGAAATTTAATAATAATTAGAGAATAGAATAATTGAATAAAAGTTCTAAAAATATATATATCGCTTCTTTACAGAACATCATGAAAATTTTTAATATATGTGCAAAGATTAGAATATGCCTTAGGTATATGAAACCAGGAATATTGTATACATAAATTCAGGATATTGTAAACCTTTTATTTTATGTATATGAAAATATTAGGCCATGCTGTAGAAGTGTACTGCATTCAGTGACATGAAATACCCCAAGACCCCACACCTATTGAAGCCCATCCCTTGAATCAGTAACTAGGGATTATCCTCCTTGACTCAAAACAATTGTGGTCTTGGATAAATCAATCAAATCTAACTTCAATAATCTTACTATCTCAAATTCAGTAAAATATGTAATGAAATATAAGAATTGTATTACCTTGTATTGTATTACCCTTGCTGATGAAGAAGATCTGAGAGTTGTGCTTTTGTTGTTTTGAATAGGCCATGTCCAAAACAAATCTATTGGATAATCCATTACCAAATTATTCTTGTTTTTAAAAATTTTATATTGCAATATGCATGACTGAAGTCAAGATCTCTCATAGGACGGAGTGAAAAATCTATGAAGGAGTTCAAGAATTTCCATCACAGGAGCACAAAATTTTCTGATTCTGAAAAGAACATATAGAAATTTTCAGCTTATGTGATGGGTCATCTAACAAAGCCATGATGGCAGTCTGTTGACATTGGTTAGTCTTAAGTAGACATTTGATAAAATAGTTCATGAGACAATCCATCATAATAGGCAATTATAAATTGACAAGCATTTAAAATGCCAAGGGAGAAAGTTTTTAGGATAGATTTTGCATATGCTAAAGGAAGAACACGGAAGACTAAGATATTTTCAAGAAATTCAATCATATTCCAGAACAAAGCTCAAGAATATTTATGAGATAAAAAAAGTGAGAATCCAACAAGGTAAACTTTGTAATATTTGACATCCAATGTAAAAATACCAAGGCATGCAAAAGAAGCAGGAAAAGATGGCCTATAATGAGGAAAAAACAAAACTTCTTTCTATAAGTTCTTATTTCCATCTGGTATGGTTGTCTTTTTCCCCAAGGAAATTGCTTTATCATTTCTTCTTTATTGCCTTTAAATTTCGGTAAGTCAGAACAGTGTGAAATATGGCCTATGTTTAGACATATTATTTCACATAATCGAGGTAAAAATTTTCTGATAGTTCATGAAGTATTAGATGATCCCATCGATGAAAGGAACATTTGTTAGCTTAGCCTTGTGAAATGCAAAGAATTGTGGCCTCAAATCCTTCCTTGCGTTTCTTTCCCCAGTCTCAACTTCTTTTCCAATGTTCATGTGCTAATTAGTATTCAGCTGATGAGTCAAGGGAAACTCTCCCAGGTCTGGGACTTCATATTCTATGCAACTGTCTCCTATCTGGTAGTCAGCATTGCAACTTTATCAATTTTGACTTCCCCACTATCCCCATTATATTTCCTAAAGTCAAGGGTTTATCTGGTTTCCTCTCTCTGTGCCACCTGGAAACCTCTCCTCAGAGTAAACTGGGGCCATCAGAAAGCACATTTTTTCATATCTATCTCCCAGTTACTGGCTTTCTCTTGTTGACTGATGTCCAATATCTTAAATAACTTGCTTTCTTATATTTTGTCTGCTTTTAAGAAGTATGAGGCAAGTGAATGTATCTTGTTTTTGCTAAACTCCATTTTATCAGGAGTAGAAATCTTGAAAGTAGGCTCTTTTAATTTGCATAAATTTTAATATATTTAATTTTTGTCCATGAACAAGGAGGCATTCTTAATGAAACATAAATTTCACATTAGCACTCTTTCTGTCTCTGGTATTCATTTACTTACATAAATCCCAGTGGCTATGAGGCAATTAGACAGCAGATGTTTCAGTTCAAATCAATTAAATTGAATGGTATGTGCCATGCATAACTTTTACTATCAAAGTGTGTGTTCTGAAACATAGTTCTCTTAACAACCTTTATGCTCTTGAGGATCCTTGAAATAGTCCAGCTCAAGTTCACCTTCAACATTTACTAAAATTATCAAAACTGTCATTCTTATTTCTATATAAAGAGGCAAGAAGACTAAAAAACTAGGGCTATTTAGTATTCATTATATCAATTATTTATTGTAAGCATTTGATGTTTCTTCATCTACCATTATATTTTTCCTTCTATGATTTCTATCATTTTAGACACATGAATGACAACATGCAGCACTTGGGTTTTTTGTGCCATATTTCACTTAGCCAACATTCTCCAGTTCTATCCATGTTGCCATAAATGACATAATTTCCTTCTTTTGTTAAGGCTGAGTACTATTCATATATATGTATATATATAATTTATATAATTTTATAAATTTATCTACTAATACCATAGGCTGATTCTATTACTTGTCTATTACAAGCAATGTTTCAGAATATGGGAGTGCAGCTATCTTTTCTAAATGTTGATGTCAAATATTTTGAGTAAATTCTCAGAGTGGATTGCTGGATCATACAAGAATAGTTGTTTACTTTTACTGCTCCTTTTAGTTTTTCAAGGAACCTTCATGCAGCTTTGTGTAATGGTCATATTAATTACATTCCTACAATGGGCAGGAATTACTTCTTCTCCTCATCTTTGCCAACACTTTTCTTTTTGAAATAGCCATTCTGACAGGTGAGAGGTCATATCTAACTATAGTTTTGAGTTGCATTTCACTAATGATTAGTGATGTGAACATTGTTTCACGTATTTCGAAAAGATAGCTGCACTCTTGCTTTCATCATCAACCTAACTCCCCTTCATCCTTCTAAATCTGCCAAGTCTTTTCTCATTAAAGAGTTCCTCAAATTTGGTGGGACTGGTGGCACAGGCATGTAATCCAAGCAACTCTGGAAGCTAAGGGAGGAGGATTGTTAAGTTAGAAGCCAGCCTTAGCAACTCAATGAGGCCCTAAGCAACTTTGTGAAACCCTGTGTCTAAATACAAAAATAAAAATAAAAAGTAGGAGGGGCTGGGGATGTGGCTCAGTGGTTAAGCATCCCTGGGTTTTATTCTTAGTATCAAAAAAGAAAAGAATTCCTCAAATTCTAAGCCAGGCTTGGTGCCTCTCTATGGTGCTTTCATAGGAATTACTTGCCACTCATTGTTCTGAAACTTATTTTTTTGTAACCACATCTAACTCAGGGCTATACAATCCCTAAAGACAAAGGTTACTGTTATTTATCTTTATAACCTCTAAACATATATTTGTTGAACTGTTAAAAGGAAATTAAGTCTAATTTTCTTTAGGCTGGGTGGTATTTTTACCTTTGACCTTTAATCTGTTAGACATCAATACCAACCTTATTCTTTTACCCCTTATTTTATTAATTATTTTCATAGTGAATTATCAGATTTCCTTTTACAGTAAGACTTTTGCACTTTTACTCTTCTCTTAAACATGTTTTCATTTTATATGATGGTCTTTTCAATAACAATTCACACATATTTGATTTTTAAATTATTTGAAACAGATGTATTTAGGTAAAAGAGTTCAAAGATTTTTTTTTTTTTTTTGGAAATTTACTGTGCCACAATAATTATACTGATAAACTCATCTCAAAATTGAGATATCTCTGAGAATTCTTGCTATTTTTAACTCGAGGTGAAGAAGAATTATAACAGTGTTTAGAAGTTGTTTTCTTTATATTAATTGGATTAATAATTAATATGTCTAAATTATTGAGTTTTCATTTTGTTTCAGATGCTACTCTAGGAACTTTAGCCATATTCAATTGATAAACACAACAATCCTACAAGTAGGTGCAAACATTGTTCCTTTTATAAATGAACTATAAGAAAATTCAAGTTTTTCAGTTCTCCATCTCCAATAACTCAAACTTCCATGTTCCCTGTTCTTTCACTATCTCTGCTCTAATCCTGTCTACTGGTCTCTCATATTAGCACCCATTGTTGGAATCCATTTTTTTAATTTGATAATCAAATATGATTATGTTATTTCCCATACTAAAAAAAGCAAATACATAAATTATGCCCATCTATATAATAAATTTTACCTTTCATGTGACCTGGAAACACCATCTTCTTTGGTTCTTGTTTATCCATGCAGCAAACATTAACCAATTGTCGAGTATGTGCCAAACAATGTTCTAGTAGCCATCCCCTGTTATAGTAGATGGTTTTACAGAAAACCCATTCCTTTGAGATGAAACAGAATGTTGGGTAAAAGATTTTTAAAAGTATCTTATAAATATTGATGAGATAGGCCAAATCTTAAAGAAAGTCAAAATTCAGCAATAGAAACTGAACATCTTAAGTTGTTTTTCCCAGGGAAAAATCCGAGTACTGGAACTGAGTTGTGTATTTGGGAAATGGATCCAGATACCAAAATCCTAATTAAATTTACTAGATTCTTTTTATTCTAACATTGAATTTGGTCTCTTAAGGAATATTTGATCTTAGTAAGACCAGGTGAACTCTCATTGCTCCCACACTTCCAGAAAATTGCAGGTCAACTTTCTGCCTCTGAACAAAAGGGCAAAAACCAGACAGATAGTTTTACCCTGACAAGATTTATCCATTGACTGATGCTGTTTGGATTTGAATTCCAATTCACATCACCCAGATTTAGGATTTAGTTTTAGGTGGTCTCACATTCATAGTGGTTCGGAGTACCACCCTGAGAAATAAATACAAATCCTGTCTGAAAGAAGGCACTTTGTCCTATGACTCAGGGGTCATCACACATTTCTTTATATAGGCAATGATATGCACATGGTAATAGATGATCAAATATAAGGAAACAAGCTATTGCAAAAATAAATAGAAAAGCAGAAAATAAAAATGGAATTGTCAAATCTTCAAACACTGGAATGGCTAGAGATGTGTGAAAATAAATGTCCTCCATCATTTAAATAGAGAAAACCTTAAAAATATATATGACAAGATTTGAGAATATAGCTCGGCTGTGGAGCGCTTGCCCAGCATGCATGAAACCCTGGATTCAAACCCTAGCAAACACACACTTATAATTATATTATATATAATTTGTGTGTGTGAATTTATACATGAAGGGCACTTGATCCATAAATCTGTGTGGAAAAATAGTTTTAAAGGGATGAGACAGAGATTCTGGAAATGAATATACAAATACATATATAAAAAATGAAAGCACAAAAAGGTTTAGTATTACATTAACTACAAATGACAATAAAACAGAATGAATAGACTGATTGTGGATTTTTTATTTGCCAAAATATGAGGGATGTATAGGTGTATGGAATATTTCAGTTCACTACACTCACTCAGAGCTCTCTTTTATTTATTTGTTTAAGTCCCCCCGCCTTTGCATTGAAGAGGAAAAAGAGAGTAGGCAGAGATCCAATTCTAGCTTAGGCTCTCAGTTGTTCACACTGTTAGGAGACTTCTAAATCCTGTTTTAGAAAGCAGTTAGAGTGGTATAAGTGCCCTGCTGTTCTGGATATATATAATATATTATATATGTGTGTGTGTGTGCCTCTCGTCATATATTGTGTTTTATTGGAGACACAGTGTCACTGAGTTCCTTAGTACCTCGCTATTGCTGAAGGTGCCTTTGAACTTGTGATATTCCTGCCTCAAGCCTCCTGAGCTGCTGGGATTATAGGCATGTGCCATTGTGTCCAGTGACATATGCTAAAAAACAAACAACCAAAAAAAAAAAAAAAAAAAAAACCACCCTGCTTTCTCCATTTTACATCATATTGCTTCCATTTCTATTATCCAGCCCAAGAGCATCTTTGGGATGATGTAGGGAAAATGCTCTGAATCTGGTCCTCTCTCCTTTGTTTTACGCTGATTCCCTCTGTTCTATTGCTGGCAGCTGGAAGTCGCATTCTATAATCTACAAAAAAAAAAAAAAAATGATTTAATCTGCTTTCTGGAAATTCAGCTAGAAGTGTAGTCTTCCCAAGTCATCTTATTATTTTCAGCATTGCTATTTTTAAAATATGCCTTTCCTATCATTTTATCCAAATATTAGAAAGTGGGGAGTCATATATAATCAAACTCATTGATCTAGGAACTTCCTATATTGTTGAGAACTGCTTTTATCTTTGTACATTAGCCTTGGGGCATTGAGAAACAAAAATAGTAACAGGCCCAAACTCAGGTAAATTAAATAAAAATTTCTGGGGTTGGAGGCTGGGTATCCACACAATTTTTTAAAGTTCCCCAAGTGGTTTTAATGCACAGCCAAGTCTGACAGATTCTGGTGGACCTCTTCTCATGATATGTTGAAAAATCCTTGAGGACAGGAACTCTGCATTACTTATTTTTGCAGCTAGTTCTTTAGATACATACAAATAAAGTTTTATTGAATTAAGAGTGCACTTAAATTTTTAGAGTGCAGAAATTAAGGGTAATTGTTCATTTTAAAAATTTTCTCAGACTTCTCAGTATTCCAAAAAAGAAAACTTCCTGAAAACATATCTACCTTGATTTCCTGTATAAGTAGCTAACTGAAATTAAACAAAACTCTGTGACCCATGTGATGTTAGCCACACAGTAGTGCATTTTCATGGCTTGCTGATCACAAAAGTGCCCATGGATATCCAGCCTGCAGTCATACTCCCATGCCTTTTCTGCTTGTTTTTATAGTTGAAATAATTTAATATTTCAATATGATACATAAAATTTTCAATCATCAGGGTAGCAGTTTCCAGATCTTCTAGTATCCAGAGTAATGTTTGATGATTTTCCAGGGTTTCCTTTCTCTCTCATTTCGTTTTAAATGCTAATAAATCAGATTAATTCATCTGGGATAGTGTGACACATTCTAATGAATAAACTAACTTCCTAGCACAGAATCAGCCTGGGAACTGTGAATCACCGAGCCATAAACACATGAGGGCTCCCAAAAATGTGCTGATAGATAACAGGATACAGATGCTGCTGGATCTTCAGGGTATGTTGATATCTAGGTTTAGAACTTAATTTATTTTTCATTTGAAGAAAAGCAATCTGTAAAGTTAATGTTGATTAAAATTAATAATAAATGCAAGATTATTCATGCATTTTTATAGTATTGTGTGTGCACTAACTCTGAGTATTTTTCTGATTATCAAGATCAGAGAAATTTCCTTTAATCATGCCATGTTTGATCCAGAGTCTTATTAAATTCACCTATACTCATGTCTTCCCTTTGATGGATGGGCCTGCTGATATAACATTTCCTTTGGGGGTCTGCTGCTGGAAGAGAGATAAGCTATAACCACAATTAAATTTGTTTTTTTTTTTTTTGTAATATAGCTGTTGTAGCAATTGGATATTATATGGAGTGTATCATGTTTTCACAGTGCTGTTTGACAGCACTGTTGAAGTGTGAATCCAAAAATTATGTTTTTTCTATTATAAAGAGCCCCTTTAAAGTTTTTTTTTAATGTTGGTAAAATATGCATAAGTTTAAATTCACCATCTTAACAGTATTTAGGTGTACAATTCTTTAGTGTTAAGTGATTTCATATTATTGTGTAAACAATCTATGGCAGATCTTTTTTTATCCTGCAAACTAATACCATGTGCCCATTACATAACTCTCCCTTTGCCCTTTCCTGAATCTCTGGCAACCACACACCACTTGTATGTCTCTATGAATGTGACCACTGCAGGAAACTCATACCAGTACAATTGCATGGGATCTGCCTTTAATGTCACTGGCTTATTTCCTTCAGCTTAATATCTTCCAGGTTCAGCCATGTTGTAGCATGTAGTAAGATTTTCTACATTTTTTTCTTTTTCTTTTTTTTATTTGTTGCTCATGACAATCCAATGATCTTGACATATCATACATTTGAATCAAATGGGTATAATTTCTCATTTTGCCAAGTGTACAAATTGCAGAATCACATTGGTTATACAGACACGTATATACATACAGCAATACTAGTGTCTGTTTTATTCTGCTGCCCTTCCTATCTCCCCTTCCCCTCCCCTCCCCTCTCCTCCCATCACCTCTCTCTACCCAATCTAACGTGACACATTTCTTTTTATTCCCCTCACATCATCATACATGTATTTTGTATAAAGATGAGGGTCTCCTTCCATCTTCTGTGAAATTCCCCTTCTCCCTCCCTTTTCCTCCCACTTATCTTCCCTATTTAGTGGTAATCTTCTTCTCATGCTCTTCCTCCCTACCCCATTTTGAGTCACACCCCCCTTATATCAGAGAAGACATTCGGCATTTGTTTTTTAGGGATTGGCTAACTTCACTTAGCATAATCTGCTCTAATGCCATCCATTTCCCTGTAAATGCCATGATCTTGTTATTTTTTAGTGCTGCATGATATTCCATTGTGTATAAATGCCACATTTTTAATCCATTCATCTATTGAAGGGCATCTAGGTTGGTTCCACAGTCTAGCTATTGTGAATTGTGCTGCTATGAACATTGATGTGGCTGTGTCCCTTTAGTATGCTCTTTTTAAGTCTTTTGGGTATAGTCTGAGAAGGGGAATAGCTGGGTCAAATGGTGGTTCCATTCCCAGCTTTCCAAGGAATCTCCATACTGCTTTCCAAATTAGCTGCACCAATTTGCAGTCCCACCAGCAATGTACGAATGTACCTTTTTCCCTGCATCCTTGCCAGCACTTGTTGTTGTTTGACTTCATAATGGCTGCCATACTTACTGGAGTGAGATGGTATCTTAGAGTAGTTTTAATTTGCATTTCTCTTATTGCTAGAGATGGTGAGCATTTTTTTCATGTATTTGTTGGTTGATTGTATATCCTCCTCTGAGAAGTGTCTGTTCAGGTCCTCGGCCCATTTGTTGATTGGGTTAATTTGTTTGTATGTTTAAATTTTTGAGTTCATTGTATATCCTAGATATTAGAGTTCTATCTGAAGTGTGAGGGGTATTTTTTTTTTCTCAGCAAGAAACATAATTTGTGAGGTAAATAGGGAGGCTACATCCTGGGATTTTCTACATTTTAAGATCGAATAATATTTAACTATGTGTGTATGCCACGTTTTGTTTCCATTCATCCATCAATGGGCACTTGGGTGCTTCCACATTTTGGCCCTTGTGACTATTGCTGCTGTAGGCACAGGTTTAAGTTCCATTTATAAACATGCTGTACCCTTGCTAAATCACTGCTCTTATCTCTTATCAATATCCAAATCTAATGAATGCTTCTATCCTGGCTGATTATAAGGATGCTTGGGCCCCATCTAGAATTTGTCAAATAAATTGTTGGAGAGATACTATTGAACTTAATGTACTTTTAAAAAGCTGTGACAAATAATTTTGATAATTAGGAGATTTGAGAATCTGTACTACCTTTTGTTTTCATAATTTAGATAATTAACAGGACATCTTAATCACTGACTCCTATCCCTTTCATAAAAGATCATCTGGGGCTTTTCCTGAGACAGAAACCTATAAAAGAAGAATTTTTAATGTAGAGCAATTACAAGAACACACAATTTTTCAATTTATTTATGTGCACTTTATTCTAGGGCATATCTTAATACTTATTCCTAGATAAGAAAAACAGAAATACTTTAAGAACTACCAATATGATGGGCTGAATACTTATAATTTTAAATTTGTACTAATATTTATCTTAGCAATGCTCAAGACTAGTTTAAGAACTTTTGCAAACAATTCTGAGGTTTTGTTTTTCAGTATTGTATTTTCCATCAATATTATAAATAAAGATGTTAATAAAGAAATAATCTATAAAGCATGAAAGGCTAAATCAGTAAATTAAGATTATTAACATCAAAGAAATATTTATATATTTTACCCCTGATTTCAGTAAGTAATCCCATTTAATTTATTCAACGGAAATTTATGTATCTGTTTCATCTGAACAAATACATGTATATCCTAAACTAAAGTCCTTATGTTGTGCAATTGTTTTTTGGAAAGGGCACATCTTTGATTGGTTATGCACATAATTTACTTATTTACATATCCACAATCTTTAAAATATTTTAATTAAATATTTTATTATGCTTTCTTTCCATGCAGTCTCACAACCATGTTAAATCAGGTCCAATTCAAGTTTTCTGTCATTTTCCTTTCTTTCAAAATATTTTATTTGTACACATATTTTCAACACTCCCAATGTATTCAGAATATTTGGTGTTGCATGGGCCACAGCTCCAAAAGACATAATTGAATGTTTATACTTCATGAATACCAGTCATCTGATATGGGTTACTCTTTCCAAAATGTGTGTGTGTGTGTGTGTGTGTGTGTGTTTTAAAAATACATTGAAAATATTAGTGCTATTTACATGGTAGTTAATATTAAACTATAAATATTTATTTATCTTTATATAGGCATAACATATACAATGGAACTGTCAGCATTTTTTTGTAGGCTATGGAAGGAAAATCAACCCACTAATTGACTCAATAGCCAAGGCTATGTTGAGTGTTTCTGATATTCCAACTTTTAAATCAAAGCCATGGACATGTCATTGTAACAGTAATTATTCTGATTTCCCTTACATTTTTTTCAATAAAATTCAAAAAAGAGAGCTTACCTATTATTGAATGATCAACATTGCAATGTGAGAAGAGTTATAACACACCAGAAATCCTAGCAGATTTTCTAACCTTCTAAAGTGAGGTTAGGACATAAGCAGCCAAGGAGGTTAATGCATTTCGTTGTCTTTAGAGTAAATAATTAAAGATAAATTCTTTAAGAAATGAGCTGAACAAATACTTACCTAGAGAGTGAGGAAAAGCTGAGTTAATTACTGATGTTTTTCAGTATGAAAGAGAGGTACAAGCAATTTGTTTTACCAGTCAATAGGAAAATTAAAGAACATTTCCCAACAGACTCTCAAAAGTCCTTCAATGATATCATCTTCCCCAATATTCTCCCCAGATTGTACAGGAGACTCCCCTAATTAAAAAAAAAAAAAACATAAAATCTTATTATAAAGTTTTTATAAACATATACAAAACAATGAGTACGATAAAATGAATGCTTCTGAACCTATTGCCCAGTTTCAATAATATCAGTGTTTGCCAACCATCTTGGTTGGGCTGTACTACTCACACATTGCATATGGTGCAGAAACAGAATCTGTAGGTTTGATATCTAGATCTTAAGTTTTGAATCTCTCAGTTACCAGGACCTCATTTTTTATTTAGGAAAAATATAACTATAAAAAATTTAAAAAAACAAAATGGATAAAAGTAGAAGCAATGGAAGATAGGATAAAATTGTAACTGAAGAATATTAAAGATAAAATATTGGACATATATCATAAAAATGCTGCTATAAGCAAAATAAAGGTCTACTGAAAAGCACTGTGAGGGATATAGGAAAATTATGTGTATTACAGAAGGCAATAACCAATTCCTAGACAAAGTAATCTTTGAAGAATTGATTTATGGTAAATTAAAATGAAAATACAACCAATTTCCCTGGTAAAGTGTAGACAAGTATTTTGATAGTACTTGTAGTATGATATGTCTCTACCTACTAAAGATCAACAAACTTCATATTGAATCATAAAACATTAGAGGCATTCTCAAAAATATGACAGAATAAAAATGTGTACATTACACTACCTTACAATATTTCTCTGAAGTTCCTACCATTCAGAAAAGTATAGAAAAATATTATATATATATATATATATATATATATATATATATATATATGTACTTGAAAGGAATGTACAATAAAATTCATATTGCTGAGAGCAAATTTTCATTGGGTCTGACAAAGGGAAATAATGGAAGGGAGGAGGGATAGAAATAGGAAAGAAAACAGAATAAATTTTATATAATTCTCCTATGTTCATGTGTGAATATACCACCAGTGAATTTCCACATCATGTACAACTATAAGAATGGAATCCTAATTACAATGAGACATACTTCATATATGTATAATATGTCAAAATTTACTGTACTGCCGCAGTCTGGCTGCAGCAAAATAACCGGGGGGTGACGAACAACTTATGTACATTGATACAGCAGGAGTGGGAGCCGTTTATTGTAGGACAGGAGGGGTATATATACATTACACACAGCTTATCTTAATTAACATAAACTAGATACAGCAGTCAACCAATAAGGAATCTCCACACTTAATGGTTCTCTGGCTTTACTTCACAAACCACTCCCTCTGGCAAAATGCCAGGTGCCATCCTGACTTGTTTACAGACCCTAACATTTCCCCCTTTTCTTTAATTTAAATAACGACCATAGTGGTTTTTACACAAAAAACATAAATAATCTGCTACAAGCAGAAGGGGAGGATACAAAATGCCACAATACCAAGCCAATCGATGGCTCCATGCAAGAAGCCCTTGGAAAAATTATACCAGTAATGACACCGTTAGCAAAGATACCGAGTTACAATTTGTTGTAGATTACAGTTTGTTGTCTGAGTCCAGGTAAAGCAGTGTCTCAATAGATTAACTCACAGTCCAGGTAAATCACAGTCCAGGTAAGTTCTGCAGGCAGTTAGCCTAAGCTGTAGCAGCAGAAACAGCAACAGCTCCGAAGTCTCGTCCGTTTCTCAGCCGAAGTTTCGTCCTTTTTTCAGCAACACTGGAAATTCTTTCACCCTCGTCCTCACCGACACTGGGATGAAGGCAGGAACTCTGGCAATGCTGGCTAAAGAAAATCCTGTAGTATTCCAGCAGGCAGTAAGAAAACAAGCTTCTGAACAACTTAGTACATTATCTCCAGGTTTTTTACATTTGAAATAAGCCTTAATAGTGCTCATTATTCATCAGCCTCCAGCTGTGGGAGAACCATTGTAGCTGAAAGTCCTTGCTGCACCATGACCTGCTTGCACACTTGGCAGCCGCTGCGCCCACCCTCTGGTAATGAAAAGTATTCAGTAATAGCCTTTTGCTGCAACTTTTTTCCTGATAATCCTTCCTCCTCTGAAGTTTCTTCTTTCTGACTAGAGTTCCTGGGCTTCCATCAACACATGCCCTAACTATTCTTGGTTCCACTGGGGTGCCTCCTTCCCTTAGTAATTTACTTAATACCCCTTCTATATTTTCGTCACAAAGACAATACAATACACTTAGACAAAACAAGACACAAACATACTGTATCAATCTTCTCCATCTTCTTAAAATGGCCATTTTTCCTCTCGCCCTATCTAGGGATGAGCAGATTTGCTCCCGTCCTATCTAGGGACGGGCAGCTTTTTTTTTGTCACTTACCCCTGAGTGTCCTGGGGCTTCCCGGAAGGGCCACCATCTGCGGCAGTCCGGCTGCAGCAAAATAACCAGGCGGGGGGGGGGGGGGGGGGGGGGGGCGCAGGGGTGGTGACGAACAACTTATATACATTGATACAGCAGGAGTGGGAGCCATTTATTGTAGGACAGGCAGGAGGGGTATATATACATTCCACACAGCTTATCTTAATTAACATAAACTAGATACAGCAGTCAACCAATAAGGAATCTCCACACTTAATGGCTTGCTGGCATTACTTCACGAACCACTCCCTCTGACAAAATGCCAGGCGCCATCTTGACTTTTTTATGGACCCTGACACTCTACTGTCATGTATATTAAAAACAACAAATTAAAATAAAATTCAATAAAGTCGAATGTATAGTATACAGTAACGTATGAATTTTAGGTTATTCAATTTGTGACTGTAGATCTCTGGAACACATTGTTGAAGGAAAACTGGATTCTGACAAAAGAACTGCCATAGAGAGAAGGACCTGGTTCTTAGATCTTTCTGACAGAAAATTTAAATTGCTGAGTGAAATTTTAAGAAAAAGCAAAACAGACACCAAACTCCTATCAATTAAAGAATCCTTTCATACAGAAAAAAGAATTCTATATGACAATGATTATGATTCCTCCTCTTTAGATTTTTTAGCAACTCTTAGTCTAGTTCTCACAAAGTAGACAATGCAAGCAATTATTGGTGATTAAGTCAATGAGTAGGTGGAAGGTCCCAGACAGGTAGTTGATGTTTTAACAGGTCAAGTGTTTGTTTTTCTTTTTTCAGAGTTAGAATATTTTTTCGCCAAAATATTTGGGGGACGATGGTCTCTCTGTGTCCAAAGCATGTGAATTTAACTTCACTATTTTTCTTTTATTTTTTACCATCTGAGCTTGCTAAGTTGCCAGGCTGATCTCAAACTCATGGGCTTACGTGATCCTCCTGTCTCAGCTTTCCCAGTCACTGGGACAACAGGCATGTCCCACCATGCCTTTCTCATCAATATTTAAAAATCCTAAATAAATAGGCCTAAAATTACGTTAATTATCTGAAAATGCCAAAATTTTATGTAAATTAGTATTTTTGTTCATGATAGATATAGTAGGATATAATAATAGGTTGAATATATGTTTGCTAATTTCAGACATTTTTTTTGTGATGTTGGGGATTGAACCCAGAGCCTTGTGTATGTGAGGCAAGCACTCTACCAAGTGAGCTATATCACAAAACACAAAAGCTTTATGTGGATCAATTTGTCCAATTCTGACCAGAACATCTCAATGAAGATTTGTCTCCGATATCTCCATAGTTTTCTTACCAACACAATTCAAATTAAAATGTTTATTATAAGATATACAACATTGATATGGGGTCATGTAATTCGGCAGAAATCAACAGTTCAATTGCAATTGTGTAAAGTGGTCACAGTATTTATCAAAAGTTTCTTGCAAATGAGTAATCATAGAGAATACTATATTTTTAAGTAAGGGAAGAAAAATAGGAAAGAACTTGTTTTCAAAAGTTATGTACTATACCTTTTCTGTTATACTTAAACACTTAACAGAATTATTTTAAAGTCTACAATAATTTTCATAAATGAAAACAAAGCAATTTAATGTACCATTCCTAAAATTTGTAATCTAATATTTAATCCAAGAATTCCTTTAAAGTGTAATATTTGTTAGCATTCTAACCAACAGTGTTAAGCTTAAACAAAACAAAAGGGAATTTCTGGTATTATACCTATTTAGCCTTGTGACATTTTACCAAAGATTTATGTTTGTTTTGACAAATGCTTAGGATTCGGGGTCATGATTCACATTTATAATTCTTACCTTTCTTCAATGAAGATTACTCCTAGTGGCTTGTAAATGAAACAGGATACTCATAAAGCTGGAGCATATATTTGATTTTCTTTGTTGCAGTCCAGGATTTAAACCCTGAAGTCAGAGTTGCTTTCTAGAATAAAATCTGAAAATGCCTCATGCTTGTTTTTCTGGCTTTCTTTAAGGCACGACATGGATGCATTACCTTTATCTCTACTAATCAGGTGACCCATCAGACTAGGCTCAGCAGCACATGCAAGGAGGCAGAATCAGAAAAATAGACACAGGTAAAAGACAGTGGGGGCAGTGCTGCTTGTAACAGCATCCTTGTGTTAGTTTGGAAGTAAAGGTGTTTAGCCACACTACTCTCTTCTCCGGGCGAGTTTTGAGCATTGGTCCTGTTAGAATAGCACCAGGCATGGTCCACCCTTCTGGGTCATTTTATGAACTACCTTATATTCCTTAAATAAACGTTTTGCTTCTATCCTAAAAACCCAGATTAATACTGCCATGTTAATCTTACAAATGAGAAAGCAATGAAATGTTGAAAGTATGGAAGAGCTATAATTCTTCTAAGTCCCTGTGATATTTGGTTGATGGGAAAAAATATGATGAAACACTATAGAGGAGATAAATAATTTTCAAAAGCATGAAGGAGACAAGTTGCAAGCAGGATTAGCATGAATGGTAATGTGCTAAAATTTATGAGTGAAATAGGAGGACGTTTCTTCTAGAGAGAAAAACAATAGAACCCCTGTTCATAATTTATGACACCATTTGATTTAGACCTTTCTTCTTTCAGGAACTGTCATTTCTGTTTTGATTTGCTTGAATTTAATTGTTTCATAAGCGATTTGCCATTGTACCAGATTGTTCTGAATTTAATGGTTTATGAGCTGTCATGGATGTACTACAAAAGATGGCCTCATATAGAAAGCACGTGACAGGTATTTGTAATATCTGAAAACAAAATGAAGTGATCTTTGACAGTATTATGCCTGTCTTTTTTCAGTGATAATAGTACTTTATATTTGCAAATATACTGAGATCAAAGTCCTTTCTATATTGTACATTAGGCCCTTTCCATTAAGTACAATGCTCTTAATTTTAATTACTTGATGGAAATCTATTTCAGAATAAATATGTAATTTTAATTTTAATTACTTGATGGAAATCTATTTCAGAATAAATATATAATTCTTCAACAGGAAAATTTCAGATATCATATATACTCTTAACTATTATTTGCATTGTGGTTGTGCATATATATGAATAGTTTCAAAAAAGTTCATTTCAGTTAATTTCCAGAATGCCTGCTGTTTGGTCAGAATTATCCAAGGTGTAAGGATTTAAAAATAAATACGACATGATCATTGGCTTACAAGAACAATGGGTTGGAAGGAGCCACCAGTAGTTACTAAGATTCAATAGAGCAAGATAAAGAAGCTTACTCTCAATGCAGAAATTTTACTCTCTCAAGTTTCTTAAGTTATTGTGAAGGCCAATCTTGAAACTCAGGGTTGAATGTAGAGGGTATTTAGGATTATAATTGTGAAACTGCTATTAATGATGCAAAAAATAGTCACATGGTTGAGAGTACACAGGCTGTGAGATGAAGCAGAAAGAGCAGGGTCTTGAAAGAAAAGCATGGATTCAAATTAACCCAAGGTAGCTACTAATATTGCTAGGTTTATGAAATGGTTACCCATCTTAGCTTTCCTGAGTTTCTGTTTCCCAGTTGACAAAAGCCTACAGTGTTGCATTGGAACTTAGGAAAACATTGGCTAATCAACTAGTGTGGAAATTTAATTATTTTATGAAGCAATCACTCAAGTTTATAGTCTTATATGGTAATTAGTTTATTGCAGTGGCTGAGTTTCATATATATATATATATATATATATATATATATATATATATATAATTTTAGTCTATCTTTGAGATAGGTAGGGCAGATATGGTGATCTCAGATAATGTTCATGCTAGTGTTAAATTTACTTTTGATAACAAAAACACATTTACATATCAATTTAAAACTGAAAAAAA
This sequence comes from Marmota monax, assembly GCF_021218885.2. NCBI lineage: Eukaryota > Metazoa > Chordata > Mammalia > Rodentia > Sciuridae > Marmota > Marmota monax. The sequence continues at coordinate 1,396,986 of NW_026693208.1, read as the reverse complement.
AACTAATGATATTCTGAGAAGAAAAAGAGCTTAATCTCTGGATCATTTACATGAATTACATGTTTTGAGAATTTTTCATTTGTATATAAATAATAAACAAATGAGATTTTAAAATGAAAATAATAAAAGCTATTTACCTGTGCTCTGAACCATTATTGTTGAATAAGAAAAATAAAATCTAAAGTGATTCAGTGAATATTTTCCCTAAAAAAATTTTATTTTATGTTTACATTGATTAACTGTCTGTATATGAACTTGAAATACATGAACAGTTCCTTTGATGGAATAGGAAACCACATTTCTTCATTGTAACTTAAAACAAATTATAAAAATATATTCATGTGGAAAGTTCAAATCAATGTTTTTGGTTTTCTGAATCATGATCCTTGAAGGAGTAAGAAAGTATAAAGAAACAGTACTTTAAATACCCATTTAAGCGTGATGACAATTTACATGTAGTCATATGCAACTTACTGTTATATCTTCACTTTGCTGCAGCATAAGCCACTTTTAATGAGCAAAAGAAGGACATAAACAGTAATGGCAATGGGGCAGGAAGGGAGTCAGATGTTCAGATACTTATAGGGAGTATGTGGTACATAGAGGGAGCTGAATTACTAAGGCCAGGTACTAAGCTACCTGGGTAAAACATCTGGACTGATTTGGGACCACAGGGAGAGCCAAATTTATGGAGGAAATCTGATAGAAAGCCTGAAATGGGCTTTCACATTACAAGGCAATAGTAATATATATAAATGGCAGAAGTTATGATGTTTACATAAGTAACAATTTTCCTGGTCATGAAACTTTGAAGACTCAAGTATTTTCCCATATGCTTGTGATTCTTCTCACCTTTCATGATGTGTACCTGTTAACTGCATATTTACCTGCATGCTGTATTCCAAGTTGTTTTAATATTGGCTTTATTTTCTCAGTAAAGAACATAGGGAAGACAGATTCTAGATTAGGAACATATAAACAACACCAGTAAAACAGTATGATAACCACTAAGTTGTAATTTTGCTTCTCTTATGAGCCCTTGTGACTTCACCATGTCCAGGATGCTTCTATCCTCATCCTGATATGAGAGATAGGTTCATACATCACCTCTGATCAATGTCCAGTCTTCACCAGCCTATTGTGATTCTCTCAAAAAACTAGGGAATAAAGCTTACTTTTTGTTTACATAGCACTTTGTATTTCTCTTGTGACTAAAAATGAATCATCTTGGTTAGAGATATAGTGAGATAGATATTAGGGGATGAATTACATAATTTTTGAACTATGTGTCAAAGTGGTTCCATGAGTTCACTTACTTGATGATATGGAAGAAATAGTTGTGAAAAAAGTTTTGTTTTCCAATAGACTAGGATCAAGATTATTTAACAATTGGAAGTGGGTAAAAACATACCCAAACTCTTGCAAAAAGTCCATAGTAGCCAGTTCACACTCAGAAGATGAAGTCTGTACCAAGAGCAGTGGGAAATAGCATGCTGAAGTTCTCTGAAAACAATTCCCTGGCTCAATTTCCCTCCCAGATGCTGTTACTTAACCCTGTGTTTCCTATTCAAAGTTTTCCCCACCCTTGATATTTTCTTCTATAGTTCTTATTTCATTTGGTGTATATTGTTTCTCATTCTCAGTGTTTAATACATTCTATACAGTCAGTCTCATTTCATTTACCATGATTTCTCCAATAGAGAAAATATCTGGCATGTAATTAATGTTAGTTTAAAAATGGAATAATAAGTCAGTGAATAAAACAATTTAAAATATTACAAGAAGTGTGGGAAAATGTTAGAAATGACACTTTTTTACAATTACAACTAAAATGAAATATTTTCATGATTGCAGTTATGACCAGCATCTCTTGATTTTTCTGCTCCACCTTTTTCTCTTTGAAATTGTATGGGGGGGGGGGGCAGGATGTTTTTCCTGGCATCAGTAACTCCACCATTACTATTTCCTAATTTATGTGTATGATATAAGCTACTTATTGATTACTGTTAGAAATTTTTGATATCTTAGTGTTCAACATTATTTCTAAAATGTTGTAAATCATTGGATTATAATCTAATAGATAGAACAAACTGACATGATAACCATGAATCTGGGTCATTTATCTTTTATTTCATGGCTTACACATAGATGATACTCAATAAATGTTGAGAGGATCACTACAATAGACTAAACATTCAACTATACATAACTGTCATCTATAGTAATGATTCTCAAGGAATAAAGTGATTTTATACTATAGAAGGAAGCATGTCTTTGACCTCTTAGATGTGGTAGTGTCTCCAGCTACAATAGTGGGTATTGTCAGGTTAGTGAGGGATAGAAGTGGAATATGCTTTATGTTGGTGTGAGGAAGTAGTTTAGGGCCATGTGGTCTGCATCATCTGAGAGCTTCAGAGAAATGCAGAATCTAGGATTTATCTTAAGACTTCTCAATAAGAATTTTCATTTTAATCAAGGTCCTTAGGTGAATTGCCTATACATCAAAATTTGAAAAGTAATAGTTTATTAAGAGATTGTGCAAATACTATATTATACTCAGATATTAATTAGACCTTAAACCTCTATATATGTACAAGTAAAGATGTTCTACATAGCTTTCTACTGTAGATAATAAAATTATTTTTCAAGCCTATTACTGTAAGGAGTATCACACCCTCCAAAATCCCATTTGTATATTTAACACTTCCCAGAAAACACAGTCAACACAGTGTACTAAGTTAGTCAGTGAATCAATTTAGTGATAAAATGACTAAATTTTCTTTCTTGATAAAGTATTATATATAGTTGATTCTTTTCATTTTTCTCTATCAAGGAATTAGAATAAGAAACCATCATTGCTATGTTTCTTGCTAAGACATGCCCTTTCTCATCTAGTGTTAGCATAAGTTCCAAGTTCCAAGAAGCACTGGATTTTAACCCAGAGATATCTACTTTAATCTGTGCTTAAAATAAAATGGGAACATAAACCTTTTTCATCGATCTTCCTCTTCTCTGTACTTCTATAGCACTTAACGGATGGGTCACAAAATTAACACAATGTTGTAGAATGCTTTGCACCGAAGAGTGCTGATTCCCAGTTAAATTGAAATGATCAACAGAGATAACATGCTATGGAGAGTCAAAGAAGAAATTTGGATTATTGGATAGTCAAATATTAACTACTAGTTAAAGTAGGTATTGAGCTTCCTACTGAGGGATGAAGAGCGATTGGATATTGGATAGAAAAGGGCAAGAAATTCCAATAAGGATTATGCCAATGACAAAGGTATGAACAGAGAATAAACAAAGCAAGTTTAAAATTCATAAGAAAACATGTTGATGAAATGTGATGCAAATCACAATTAAGAACATTGACCAAGACAGATTGAGATTGGTGTTGAATGCAGAGTTGAATTTGAATAGTTCTTAGGGTAGATAGAGAAGTTTTGAGTAAGTAACAAAGGGGAAAAAGTATTATAGGAAGAAAGTTTATTCAACGAAAGACATGCAACTCTAGTTATCTAGTACTAAGGTCACTAGTGCAATGCTGGGTCTTACTGTATGATTGCTGAATGTCAAATACATGAACATCTAGTGATTTACGTAGTTTGTAGAAAAGAAAATTAGTTCTGAAATCAATTAACTCATTTTCAACTTATTTATGTGTTTCACAATATCCCAAAAGGGTGGTATCAATAGTAAGAAAGTTATCAACAGACAGTGGCAGCAAATATAAATGTAGAATGTACACACTTGTCTGAACATGGCTGAAGGTAGACTCCATGGCACTTCTCCCATGAGTTGATGTCTCCAGGATTCACACACTTTGAACATTTTTTAGGGTGATTTATCATCATGGCTCTATGTGTTCTAGTCTGATTTTTAGGAAGATTGGCAAAACACCTAGGTGCCCATAAAATTCAAGTATTTATGTACAACCTAACACATTTATATTTTAAAAAAGGATATTTTTAACTGACAAATAAAAGTTGTATATATTATTAATGCATGTGGATATTATATTGTTTAGAAACAGGCATACATTATGAAAAAGTTAAATCAAGCTAAATAATATATTCGTTACCCCACATACTTATAAATTTTGTATTCAAAGTACTTACATTATTCCCCTTATGTGTGCTGTGTAAAAAAGGAAAAGAGCATAAAACAATATATGGAAGGTGGAATGGTGGTGGCAGATGGAGGGAATCGGGGAGATGGTGGTCAAAGGATATGCAATTTAAGTTAGGAGAAATAACTTCAAGGGATCTATTATATAACTTGTTGAATACAGTTAAGAACAAACAGTGTACTGCATTCTTGAAAATTTCTAAGAGGATAGATTTGAAGTGCTCTCACTACAACCTAACATATTCTTGAGTGGTAACCCAAGGATCAATCAAAGCTCCATTTCTCAGGATCACTTTCTGAGCATCTTCCCTCTTGCCTTCCCTGATCCCAGCAAGCTCAGGATTTGAGACTGCCTGAGTAATTTCCAAGAGTCACAGTGATAATTTCACTGTAGATGCTGACAGAAATCTTCCAGAATTACTATGTCTCAAAATTTCCTCTGAAACATTTGTTTATAGAATGGCCACCGGTGACACAGACAATTCCAGGAACTGCAGTAATGTTCTTTTTGTTGTTGTTGTTTGGATCCTATGTGATAGGTATCTATGCTTCCACTGAAAGCATTTGGAAGGTGACTAGTGGGCTCCTCGCCACACACAATGTGAGGTGCTTTTGATAGAATCCTAGAATATTGAATAGAGATTCTTTTCCTTTGGGGAATGTTTACTCCTTGTTAGAGGGAAAAGTAGGTTTGATGGGAGTAATATAATTTTCTGAGGGGGCTTACTAGGGACTGAACTCAGGGGCACCCAGCCGCTTAACCACATCCCCAGCCCTATTTTGTATTTTATTTAGACACAGGGTCTCACTGAGTTGCTTAGTGCCTCCCCATTGCTGAGGATGGCTTTGAACTTGTGATCCTCCTGCCTCAGTCTCCTGAGATGCTGGGATTACAGGTGTGCATCATGGCACCCAGCAGTGATATGAGTTTTTTTTTTTTTTTCATTGTTGCAATTTGAGATTATGATAAGCAAATAGGAAAAGAGACAATGGAGCACTTGCAGGAGATCTTTTGATATACTATTCCAGTATGTTTAGACAGAACCATCCAGAAAGGAGGCTAGTAATCAATAGGAGCTAGAAATGAAACCTACTGGACAGAAGAATGAAAAGTCTTATATCAGTACCCAATTTTCATTTCTTAAATTACCTGTGTCATTAAACATTAGACTATTGGAAAAGCAATCACCAGAACAATTCAATCACCAGAAACTATTTTGAGAACATACAATAAGTTCAAAAGTCTAATTAGCTTCCTTTTATTTGTTTTATATCACCATTGATATTATATGCTCCTTCAGTATGTTATTACATCCAATAATGGTGGACTTTGTCCACTGGAAGCACAAAAAGCATATATAATGTGTTAATTTTTACAGGCAAAAGGCTGAATCTATTCATCTAGGGGAGGTAGGGAGACTAGCGTCTCTCTTACTATTATTTTATGTTCTCTATGAGCCCACTCTGAAAATAACTGAATTTTAAAAACAAAATTACACAAGGACTGTTAGACTGGAATTATTTCAATTTTAACCAATAGCATACTAATTTAAAAAATTATGCACATAGGAATAGATTTTTTTTCCTCAAAATTTGGATGAAATTAGCTCTTATACACAATATTTATGCCATGAAGAGATTGTGAAATATTTGCTGGTGGAAAATTCTATAAAGACAATTATTTTATAGCATCCATAAATCCTGGAGAAAACATTACAAGTGGTAAAATAATTTTCATGCGTTCTTGTCACATGAAGATATTATCCAGAACTTATAAAACCGTTCTTGGCTATGAAAGAGGTTATAAATGTGTTCTGCTATAAATTTCTGAGGAAATATAAAAGTGTATTATTATTTTTTCGTTTCTGTTTATTGGAAACATTTTGGGAACCATAAATTCAGTTAGTTGCCTGACTGGAGTTAAGTGTGACAGGCAAGAGCCATCCTTCAAAAACTGCAATTTCAAAAGTTGCTCTTTAACCTGGAGGTTTAGCAGGAGGGTTTGTTCCTGATTGAATTTGTAGCACCAAATCTCATAGATATTTTTTCGATTGCTGGTCTCTTTATTTTACTGTAGTTAATCATTATTGGAATTCTGGAACTAAAATGAGAATGTATGCCCATCTAGTGTTTTAGAGACTTGTAGAACCCTGTCAAAAAAGAGGCCTAGCATAGAGCAGCTCCAGATTGAGGCAGGATATATGTATGTTTCTCACAGGTGAAAATTCCCTACAGTTCTATTGCCATGTAATCCTATGAGAGATTGTGTTTCTAGCAGAGGCTGAAACAATTCTCTTTCAGCTCAAACAACAGAAAAAATGTTTTGTAGGAGGATCCCTAGAACAAGAAGCAGTAGAAGAAGTATGGAAATTGCCATGTTTGGAGTGTATCCCTCATGGGTTCATGAGTTAGGGACTTGGTCCCCAGGGTGGTGGTACTGAGAGGTAGTGGAGTCTGGTGAAAAGTTCTTAGGTTACTGGGGGAGCTGCACTTGGAAGAGATTAAGATAGTCTTCCTAGAATTCCAGTGCTCTCTCAAGAGCAAGACATAAGAGCAAGCCCATCAGCAGATTGTCCTACCTTGCTGTTCAAAACGTGATCTTTTCCTCCCACACAAACTCTGCTTTTGTGGTGCACTGTTGGCCCTCATCAGAGGGTAAACCAATGGGACAGTGAATTTTGCACTTTCAGCCTCTTAAACTAAGAGCTAAATAAATCTCTTTTCTTTATAAATTTAGCCTGCCTCAGATATTTTTTAAACTAATGGAAAGCAAACTAATGCGGAATTAATTTTCACAAGCCCAGAATCAGTCTTGGCTCAGCACCCAGCAGATATTTGCATTTAGTGCTTGCTCTGTATTTTGTGTTGAGTTATACATTTATCTTCATCTTATCCCAGTTATCTCATATAAAAAATTTGTGTGGGCTTTCAGCAGCCTTGAGGCCCAAGCATCATGGTTTTGATCTGTGAGTCCTTTCTATTCAGGTCTATTTCTATAGACCTTCTCCAGCAATGGACTTCTTCTGATCAAGGGGACATGTCCACATGAACCTGTACTCATTCATAGACTACATTTGGGTCCTTGTAACTAGGATAATCCCTGTCTAAATGGTTTTAAGCCCATTTCCCAGGATAATACAAACCTTATTACCCAAGGCAGATCATAAACTATTAAAAAAATCCAAATGGAGGCATTCCAGGGATGAATGGGGCCCAGCTGGTGAGGAAATCAGATGTTTCAAATCTTCTTGTTATGTTTCAACATACGGAGTCTATCTAATAGCTCAACAGAGCTACTTAAGCTCTAGCCATCATATTCTTGTTTCAGTCAGAAAGAAATAGAAAGGAATGAAAAAATATATATATATGTGTTCACCCTTCAAGGGCCCTGAGTAGAACAGAGAGATTCTCCTCACATTTCATCAGCCTATAATTGAGTGCCTCTGTGTATGCACATGCACACATGAGCAAGAGAGAAAGAGGAAGAGAGTGGGAAGAAGGTGAGAGAGACCTTGTTAAAGGCACAATTATTTTGTATTATCTGGCATACATATTGTAATTACTGACATAACTTAATTTTGGCATTTTCATTTTCAATATTTTATTTCCCTTGTTTTACTGCTCTTCCCCTGAGTGATTGATTTCTTTTTTTTTCTTCTGTGCCCTTAAAAATTATTGAGATTTTTATTGCATTTTTTCTCTACTATATTTGAAGATTTCTGTTCTTTAAGTTGTTATTGTCAGCACTCACATGAACATTCAATAAAAATCAACCTCTGTATACCACTGAATCTAAATATAAGTACACCTTTTCCTCTCTGAGGCTGAATCAAACAAAAATTGACAAGCAGAAAGCTAGAGGTAGAAGTATTAAGAAGAGGAGAGAAGTGGCTTAAAAGAAATGGAACTAACTTTCAGGAGCCTGGGATTAGGAAGTATACGTGTAGATGTTTTCTGTTATTTTCATTCAATCTTGTTACAAGTCCAAGTAATTATTATTGTTTTGTACACTTAATTTATCTTCCGGTATGCATACCTAGATGATTACTTTCTTTGCTCAAGGATCTCACTCATTTATCTATGTATCTATCTATCTATTTATTTATTTATTACTTCTAACCAGTTATACATGAAAGTAGAAAGCTCTTCAATTCATTGTACACAGATGGAGCAGAATTTTTCACTTCTTTGGTTATGCATAAAGTAGAGTCACACCATTTACGCAATCACATACATGGACCTAGGGTAATGATTTTTTGTCTTATTCCACCGTCTTTCCTCCACCTTTGACTCCCATCCTCCTCCCCTTTGCCTCATCTAAAGTTTCTCAACTTATTCCATTCACCCACCTGCCCCATATGGATTAGCATCCACTTACCAGAGAAGATATTCGGCCCCTGGTTTTATGAGACTGGCTTATTTCCCTCGTCATGATATTCTCCAACTCCATCCATTTATCTGTAAATGCCATAATTTCATTCTTTTTTTAATGCTGAGTAATATTCCATTGTGTATATATAACCACAATTTCTTTATCCATTCATCTATTGAAGGGCATCAACTTTGAGTTGAGTTTTGTGCAGCACGAGAGATAGGGGTTTATTTTTATTGTGCTGTGATTGGATTTCCAGTTTTCCCAGCACCATTTGTTGAAGCAGCTATGTTTTCTCCAATGTATATTTTTGGCGCCTTCATCTAGTATGAGATAACTATATTTATGTGGGTTTGTCTCTGTGTCTGCTATTCTGTACCATTGGTCTACAGGTCTATTCTGGTGCCAATATCATGCTATTTTTGTTAGTATAGATTTGTGCTTTGGCTATTCTGGGTCTCTTGATTGGGTCTCTTTCATGATTGCTTTTTCTATTTCTATAAGGAATGATGTTGGGCTTTTAATTGGAACTGCATTGAATCTGTATAGCACTTTGGGTATTATGGCCATTTTGACAATATTGATTCTGCCTATCTAAGAGCATGGAAGAGCTTTCCATATTCTATGTCTTCTTTAATTTCTTTATTTAGTGTTCTGTAGTTTTCACTGTAGAGGTCTTTCACCTCTATTGTTAGATTTATTCCCAAGTTTTTTATTTTTTTTTTTGAGGCTATTGTAAATGGAGGAGTTTTCCTCATTTCCCTTTCAGAGGATTCATCACTGATGTATAGAAATGCATTTGATTTATGTGTACTGATTTTATATTCTGCTACTTTGCTAAATTCATTTATTAATTCTAGAAGTTTTCTGGTGGAATATTTTGGATCCTCGAAGTATCGAATCATGTCTTTGGCAAATAGTGATAGTTTGAGTTCTTCTTTTCCTATCTGTATTCCTTTAATTTCTTTTATCTGTCAATTTGCTCTAGCTAGAGTTTTAAGGACTGTGTTGAATAGAAGTGGTGAAACAGGGCATCCCTGTCTTGTTCCTGTGTTTAGAGGGAATGTTTCCAATTTTTCTCCATTTGCGATGATGTTGGCCTTGTGTTTAGCATAGATTGCTTTAACCATGTTGAGGTATGTTCCTAGTATCCCTAGTTTTTCCTAGTGTTTTGAACATGAAAGGGTGCTGTATTTTGTCAAATGCTTTCTCTGCATCAGTTGATATAGTCATATGACTCTCGTATTTATTTATTTAGTTCTTTTTAAATACCCATTATGATAGAGTGTATTTTGACATATTATACATACATGGAATATAACTGGTTCTAATTAGGATTCCATTCTTGGTTGTGCATGATGTGGAGTTTCACTTGTGGTGTATTCGTACAAAAACATATGAAAGATATCTCCGAGGTGGGGGGGGGGAGGGTGGATGATGGGAAAGGCAGCGGAGCACAACAGACACTAGTATGGCAATTTGTAAATCAATGGATGTGTAACTGATGTGAATCTGCAATCTGTGTATGGGGTGAAGGTGGGAGTTCATAACCCACTAGAATCAAAGTGTGGAATATGATATGTCAAGAAATTTGTAATGTTTTGAACAACCCACAATAAAAAATTAAAATAAAAAAAAAAAAAAAAGAAATGCATATGGATTTATAAGAGAAAAAAAAAAAAAGATATCTCCAATTCATTCTACTGTTTTTCCTATTCTGTATTGAATATACTTTCTGAAATAATTTCTTCTTCTTTTATCTGATCACTGAGAAGTTTTTCAGTGTTTTTATTGATCTGAAAATGTTTTTACATGCTTTCATTCTAGAAAACATTTTTTTCCTGAGTAATCAATACAAATGGACAGCTATTTTCTATCTAAATTTTTGAAGTCATATTTATTCTGTATTTGATACCATTATTTTAGAATTTATCTTCATGAATATTATGTCTTTGTTACTTTTTTCATGGCTGCTGTTAAGATCTTTGCACTTTGCAATTTAACAATATTTTGTTTAGATAGACATTTCCTTTAATTTAAGTTGTTTGAGATTCTTTGGTCTTCTACTTGCTTTCATTCACCATCTTACTCAATACTAGAAAATTCTCAGGTATTATCTCCCTAAATGTTACCACTCTATTTCCTATGATTTCTTCTTTACATCTATTTAAAATATATCTCCAACTTTTTCATTCTACCTAACATGTCTCTTCTGTTTTCTTTTGTATTTTTCATTTCATATTTTTCATTTCTGTGCAGTAATTTCTGATCTTTTTCCTATTCACCACCTCTCTTCCATTCTGTCAAACTTGTTTAACATCTAATTAAATGTCTAATTAAGTTGTAAATTTTAATTATGTTAATTTTTTTTTACAAATTCTCTGTGGATTTTCATTAAATATGTCTAATTAATTTTGGTGGTCTTTAAATTAATGTTATATTTGTATCCTGTTTATTTCCCTAAATTATTAGTCATAACTCTTCAGTATAATTTTAAAAACAACTTCAATATCTGAGTTTTTGTAATTCTGTTTTTGTTTGTTGCTGCTGTTGATTCTTTTTCATGGTAGCTGTTTTTGCATGTATTTGGCATAAAATTGTTATTTAGTGTTCATATTTGTTGATGTTGTATGTTGGCTATGTATTTTGGGGGTGGAGGGACTTTGGATTGCTCCTACAAGATATATGAGTGAAAAATACTCAGGTTCAATACAAATAGGCATTCTTGATTTATATATTTTGATCTAAATATGTATGGTAGATTCAGAATACAAAGTATTTGAAGACTAGTCTTGGATCACATATTCTTAATGGATGTCTTGTATACCAAAAGACTTCACTTAGCACCAAAGCCAAATTAAACATGACACTTCACTAACTATACTCTTCGTTTCTATGAGGTTTCTTTTTTGGTTGTTGCTGTCATTGCATATAATTTCTTCAACTACTTTCCCTTGAAGCTATGGGTGATGTAGGATCTATATATGCCCCAGATTGACTTTCATTTCAGGGCTACCTTAAATCCATGATCTTTACTCCCTAAATGCACCTGATTTGAACTCTTTTTCCTTATTTCCCCTAAGCTCATCCAATTATTTAAGAGTGTTTTAAAATTATTTTATCAGTCCTTGATAGATGTTCCCTAGGAGAATATCTTTTCTCTATTCCTAGTCTATCATAATATTGGAAACACAAGGATTATATTAATTATTAAAAACATTTTTCTATTTTCAGGAGAAACATTTTTAAAACTGAGTCAAAAGATTATTACCAGTCTCAGTTAAAATTATACAGTTTTAAGGATACTTATGTTATGTAACAAAGTTGGGGCAATGATTTTAGGTATGATTCAGTGGTACCAACCAAAATATACTATGTTAAAAATTCATTTGAAGTCAAATTGTCTGGGTTAATATCCTGGCACTTTTGTAGGTGCATAATCTTTGATTAAATTGCTTAATATCTTGGGGCTCCAGTTATTTCTGTTTTTATAAAATGGTAAAATATTAATAACTACTTCATAAGTTTTCTTTGAGAATTAAATATGTTGATAGATATAAAATCCTTAAGAGAAATGCTTGGCATACGATAAGATAAAAAATTGTCTTATTATTATCAGAATAGGTATGGGTGTTACCAAGTAGTAAATTGCAAATTAATTACAAGATCAGCAGGATAAAAACAAAGGAATAGATGATAAAAAGCAGCTTTTAATATTTGTATGTTTCATCCTTCACTTAAAATGAACTGAGTAGCAAAGCTTCCAACAAATGAACAAAAGACAGATTTGAGATTTTTTAATGACTTGAGTTAAAGTGTTCATTTTAAATATGTCTCTAAGCAAGCACATAAAAACTGACCTTGAAAAGTGACATAAAGGGTCTGGTGTTGTGGCTCAGTGGCAGAGCACTTGCCTTGCACATGTGAGGCACTGAGTTTGATCCTCAGCACCACAAAAAAATGAGTAAATAAAATAAAGGTATTGTGTGCATCTACAACTAAAAAAAAAAAGTAACATAAATTCATACATTTCATTTAGATGAAGTCCCAAACATATGAACCTGAATTCTAATGGTGTTGCCTACCTTAGGATTATTTAATACCCCAAAATGGTTTGACACAAATTTGACCACCATTTTGGAAATATACAAAGTTTCTAACAAATAGTTGCTGCCATTAGAATATATTTTTTGTTTTTTTTTTTGTTTATACTTATTCACCTCCTTTTAACATTTTATATGTAAATTAAAAGGTCTTCTTGCCAATATTTTGAAAGTTGATATTTTCAGCTATAATGTTATTAAAATTATAATCTCTTTCTCCAACTGCAGAAGAGAAGTGGCCTGAATTAATATAAATCCATGTAAAGTATGCACCACGGGTTTGTTGAGCCAGAATTTAAATTTCTTTTCCTTTCCCTATGGAGGAATATGTAATGCAGCATAATTTTTTTTAGTGATGTTTCAGGACATTCAAATTTGAAACTTCATCGAGAGATGATTAGGATATGCATTTTTTTAAAATGATAGAATTATTTGGAAGTAAAATACCCCACATCTGGTATACAGTATTTTACTTTTTGATCCACTGAATCCTCAAGACTGATATTTTGTTTTTGGCATATATGAATCTTAAATTCCTCATGTTGGGATTGGTTATTAAAATGATATGGAATGTCTGAGGCATAAAAGTAGAATTAAAGAAAATAAGAGAGTAGGAATATAGGTTTTACCAGTGTGTCCCAGTTACAAAGAAATTACAATATTAACCTAGGCAGGGTATGTGGGCCCAGGTAGCCTCATAGTAAGACCATCATCAGTTTCTCCTGGGACCAGGTTTGGGAAAGATGGCACTTTCGAGCTTGGGTGGTGTCAGAGATAACCTGAAGGTGATGTAACACTGTGGCACCAATTTTGGGAGAGAAGCTGACTATGACTCATGGGACCTGTTGATGGAGTCAATAAACAGGGCTCCACCAACTTTGGATTGTATGTTCAAAAGCTGAATTTTAGCAAGGTATTTATAAAAAAAGACTTAAGCATAACACAACAATTCTCGATTCACAGAAAAATAAGATTATAGGCCACATTCCAATATTCTTGAATTTCTGATGTGCAGCATTACATTCCACATTTTAAAGAAGAATTTAAACTGGAGGACATCAGGAAACTAGAACCAATCATTTTCTCATCTAATGTACAACACATAATAAAAAATTCCATACAATGTCTAATTCCCATTTGACATTCAGCTTGTTTCATTAAAGGGCATTTTAGAACCTGTTGAAGAAAAGTAGATGTAATCTGAAGAAGATGAAGACATTGGTGCTGGAGCAGGGCATTCTGATTCTTTTCTTACTATAATTCTTTTTTTTTAATGTTTTAAGAGAGAGAGAGAGAATCTTTATATATATATATATATTAGTTTTCTGTGGACACAACATCTTTGTTTGTATGTGGTGCTGAGGATCGAACCCTGGCCGCACACGTGCCAGGCGAGCACGCTACCACTTGAGCATCCCCAGCCCCTATAATTCTTGGTGCATTATTACCAAGGTTACCTTCAGAACCAGTAATGGAAATACTCACTATCAGGATTGTAAAAATTGGTCTGAGCGATCCTGGACATTTTACTGATCCCCATGTTACCATTAATGTGAAGAGTTTCAATGGCATAGATTAAAATTCCTGTACAAGATACTCCTGAGGTTTCAAGAAAAAAAGATTCATATGTTTATTTTAATCTTGGCATTGCTTCAGAGGCATGCTTAATAGTTAACCAAAGGTACAGGTATGTTTTTAAATTCAAACACCACAAGCCTTTAAAAAAAAGAAGGATTACCAGCAGCAAGTGTTTTGTTTAAGATGTATGAAGTTAAAACTGGGTCAACTGTAATAGAACTGGAGAGGAAACCCACTGAATTTAAAAGAAATTGTTATTATTGAAAAGGAAAATTATCTTCATTGATATCTAGCTCTGTACAAAAAATTATACTAATGTTAATAACCTGGAAATTCTGTAAATTTTGCCACTGAGTAGAAGCCATTATAGCTCCTTATATAAATTCACACTGATCTTATTTTCCTGCTTGAAAAGTATGTGTTAGCCAGATCAGTACCCATGTGGGAGTGCTCCTCAGGTTGTGGCTGTGATTTTTTAAATGAGTGGCTTGCTTTCCTGTCAGGAGCATATTTTCAGACATGTTGATTAGTTGTTCTTTCTGATAAAGAACATTGCTGTTCTTTATGGTAATGATTCTAGGGTTCACATTGGAACCATCTCAGAATAATTACAAACTTTTAGATGGGTTTACAATGGCCTCTAAATCATGTCATCTAAAATTAATGTAGTCAGAGGCTAAAGAGATACTACTGGAGTAATTACTTCTCTGATAAGTGCTTATGAAACTTCAAACCTCTTAGAGCAAACTAACAAACCTCTTAGAGTAATAATACACAAAAGCTGGAAGGATATTGTTTTTTCTAGAGGTTGACAGAAATGCTACTTATTTTCTACTTAGATATATTGAAACTCGATTATGTCATCATCAGGTTATTATAACTTGACTATTTACATTGCTGCAACTTAATGGAGCAAAATAAAATTTTCATAGTACACATGAGGTAGAGATTTGCTATATAGAATACAAGATTTTTGGTGGACTTCCTGTGCCCTATATGTAAAAGCTACACATATTTTAGTATTCACAATTTTAAATTAATAAGGCGTGAGGGGAATGCAGTATCAGTACTGGGCTTATTTTTAAACCAGTGTAATAAGTGTAATAACTCCAGTTAAACCTTTAAATATGTTTACTGTTTAAAGTGAGTAACTACAGTTCAGTTGTTTAAGCCCTTGCATTCTGACCTTGCCTATTAGGTCAATTGATGGATGTTCATAAAAACTACATGAGCCTAAAGGAATTCTCAAAACAAATCTAATCTTGTCTTTCATATTGATTGGATTAATTCCACATTCTAATATAATTCAGTACACAATAGGTCTATGAGATGAATAATTTGCCTTAAGAAATGACTTTGCTGTTCGTTGAACTCCTAGGATGGTGAGTTGTCAAATCCCCACATTGTAAACAACTCAAGAGGGAAGAACCACATTCTCTTCTTGCCATATAAATTTTCTGTGGTACTTGTAGCCATCTGTACCCTGGGGAGTTCTCAGTACCTTTTGTTTTATGTTCCTAATCAGGCTTTACATATAATCTTTTTAAAAAACTACTATTAAAATGTAGCAAAATTGAAAATAATGAAAAAAGGCTAAGCTTTATAATTCCACATCAGCAATATATCAATATTCACTGAAAGCCTGTCAATATGAGATGAAATGATCTCATGATTGCTGCACAGATGTTATTATGGTGGAAGAAAGGACTCTAAAAATTTTGGTGTCAAAGAAAGGCTCTGAGAAACATGATTATGCTAGACTCATTAGGAAAAAAACAATCTGATGCAAAGTTTTAGCTAGTTAAGTGCACATATTATATTTCTGAGGTCACAGTAGTGGGAACCTTGAGGTGGTGTCAAAACCTCCCAGAAAATCATCAAATCAGCAATTGGGGCAAATTTTTCTCCATATGTACACACTTACTGCAAAATGAAATACAGATTTACAAATGCCATTAAAACTACCAGGGGAGAGTCTAAAATATTTGTACAAACTAAAGAAATTAATTGCATTTAGTGCAAGTTCTCTTCATCAGTACTATGTATTTATCAGTACATAGATTTATGAGTTATACTGTTTTTATCTTCATGCATGTGAATAAAAAAGACTTTTAGATTTATTCATAAACTCAGTTGTCCAGTTTCTTTTTCCAAAAACGTTCTTTAAGCATATGTTCCAATGAAGGAGCTATCAGGAATTGACCACTACTTTTGCATAAAGATCACTATCTCCATTTTATTTTATTAAGATGAATGAGATGGTTATATATGTTGCTACAGCAACATTAAGGTTCACAGGTGCCATGGACCTGATTTAGAGCTCTGCTTTTAGAAATATTCCATGAAATAAAGTTCTAAACATAAGTAAATATATTCAGTAGATAACTTCAATTTTAAATTTCTAAGTGTCATAATAAAACTCAGCAGGTTCTCTTTGAATGAACTAAACCATATGCAATTCATGCTTTCAATCCCAGCTGCTCAGAAGACTGAGGAAGGAGAATTGCAAATTCAAGTCCAGCCTGGCAATTTGGTGAAACCCTATGTCAAAATAATAAGTGAAAAGAGCTGGAGATGAAGCTCAGTGGTGAAGCACCCATGGGTTCATCCCCAGTACTGAGAAAATGAATGAATGAATGAATGAATGAGATTGGGAGGGAAAGAGAAGTAAGTAAGTTTACATTGTGTTTCTGTTCTGCAGGTACTGAGGTATGCAACAATGTCTTTCAAGTAGGAAGACATTCAGCCAATAAGTTATTTTGTTAATGTAGACAATTTACTGTACAAGGTTGATAGAGACAAAAGTCAGAAATAGCTTTTCTATACCCCTACCTTGTTATTTATCAAGTAGGGAAGGCTTTCTCTTCCCTGTCTCTGGCTATCTTAGGCACAAGCTATCATTATTAAATATTTTTAAATAATGTCATTTTTAAGCATTAAAACCTGAAAGTCAAATTGTGTTTATTCTTCAATTCAAAGCTTGTCTTTTCCACTGATGTTCCTTGCATGACCTGCACTGAGGAAAAAATATCCCCAATTTTCAGAAAGGTCTCTTCTAGAAATTTATTTTTCCTATACACTTGAACAACTTTTTTTTTTACTTTTTAGTACATATAAGGCAAAGGATTTATTGAACTACAATTCTCTAAAGTGGTGTCATTAGCTGGTTTTTTCATGAATGGTTGTCAAAATGTGATTACCTAATACCTTTTGTTCTTAGTTATCTTTCTAACAAAGGATCATCTTTTGAAATATCTTTCTATATTTACTAAAGCAAAAATATTTATACTCAACTAATAGACACTTTTCCAAAATGTGAAGGCAATTGTGTAACTCATACTTAAAAAGCACAAAATAAATTGTAGTAATTGAATAATAATTTTGAAAGAAACATAAATATTCAGAAGTGGGATGAATCAGAGTTCAGTGGTATTTATCATGGAGGGGAATTTGATTATGTCACTTAGTGTCAGGTGGTACCTTTTAATAAGTTTATTTTTTAATATATTTATTTTCATTATTATTGATTTTTTTTTTTTGTACTGGGGATTTGAACCAAGAGTTGCTTTACCATCGAACTACATACCCAGCCCTTAATTTATTTATTTTTATTTTGATATAGGGTATCATTGAGTTGCTTAGGGACTCACTAAATTGCTGAGGCTTGCTTTGAACTTGGGATCCTCCTGCTTCAGACTGCAGAGTTGCTGACATTATAGTCATGCATCACTCCATGGAGCTCAGCTTTATTTGCATTTTAAAGCAATCACAAACTTAAGGAAAATTTGGAAGCACAATACCAAAACATCATTTCTGATGTACTTGAAATTAAGGTAGTGCTCTGATACCTATCACCCCTGAATAAGTTAACATAAATTTCCTACAAACAAGAAATCGCTACCATCTAATTTTCAAATCCATTAATTTTTCTCCAACTTTCTGAATCATGCCCTTCATAGCAAAATGATCCATTTGAAGATCACACATGGAATTTAGAGTTCTTTCATCTGAAAAACTTCTTCAGTCTCTCTGTGACCTTTATGAAATTTTGATGCTTTTGAATATTATAGACCAATAATTTTGTAGAATATCCCTCCATTTTGTTTGTCCGATGTCACCTCACAATCAGATTCAAATAGTATGGAAGTGATAGCATGGTCTCCTTCTTGTCTCCAATGCACACATATAAAATTGTCTCATTAAGGATGACATTTACTCTGCCTACTTCATTAAGAAGGTATCAGCTAGACTTCTATGCAAAGTTACTCATTTCCCTTTTGTAATCAATATGCATTTTGAAATGAAGTGATTAATCCATTCTGCATCAGATTTGTAATTTAGTAATGTGTTGTATCCATGTGGATACCCACCTCCCTTTGGCTCCTCTAATGTTTCCCTTATGATTATTCAGGAAGATGCTGGATGAAGAAGAGAAAGCGGAAATATTTAAATTGACACCATTATGTTCAGAAGTTTCATTGCAAAGTGAGGATCCTGGGACTCATAGTCAGGGTGGCCTGACATAACAGCAAATGTGAAATCAGTATTTATTATTGACTATCTGCTTTGTGAATATGTCAGTGCCATTTAATGGACTCTGTGAATAAAAAAAAAAAAAAACAGGGGGAAAAAGGAAAGATTTGAAGATCTGAATCAAGGATAAACTTTGCCTGCAATATTTTTTGTAAAAAAATAATTTCTATTTTTTTCCCAGTCATTCTATCTCTCTTTGTTTTTCTTGAAGGAAAACCAGACTCAGAGACATTGGTTCACAGAAATGAAAGCTTGTATCTCACATCTTTCTCAGATACTTCCCCAACCAAACTTAGGTAGTTCAGAGACTATGACCTTCTACATTCAGTTCTTATTATCATCTTACTAAACATCTTGTCTCTTGATGCTTTCTCAAGTTGAGTGGAATTCAAAACAAGTCATATCTTATAAGGAAAATATTAGAAATACATGTGGAACCAAAATTTTAGTGTAGAAAGATAATCACACAGTTAGCTAAAATATAGCAATTCCATGACCTGCACTCATAGATTGACTTAGTGTGTGGATTGGGAGGTTCAGAAGAAATTCACAAGCTTCTGCTGCATGGTAGGCATCAGGATACAGTATTTTAACATTATAATTAATAAATATTAATTATTTTAAAAATTAAAGTTGACATTAGATTTATCCCACAATCAATATTGATCAACAGATGGATTATAATCACTTGTTAGTCAATGATGATAGTCACTTAAAGCTCAATTTTATATTTTTCAATATTCAAGATAAAAGAAGATACCAAGTTATATTTTTGATATATTTTACCAGCTGTTATTTATGTATTAATTAAAGGAAATATGACTAAATGACACTGACATATTCACAAAGCAGATACTCATTTCTTCATTGGATGTAACCTCCAATCCTGATGCAGAATCTGAACAGAATTTGATGAAAATTCATAAAAATTCCATTTTCTTTTGTTTTGTTTTTGATACTGGGGATTGAACTCAGGGTCACTTAACCTCTGAACCACATCTCCAGCCCTTTGTATTTTTTTGAGAGAGGATCTCTAATATGCTTAGGGCCTTGCTAAGTTGCTGAGGCTAGCTTTGAACTTGGCAATTCTCCTAACTCAGCTTCCTAAGCCATTTGGATTATAAGCATGTATCACTTAGACCAGCTCACCCATTGTTTTTTTTTTTTTTTTTTTTAATTTTGGGGTGCTGGGATCTAACCCAGGCCCTCGCACATGCTAGTCAAACACTTTACCAATGAGCTACAACCCCAAAGATATTTCTTAAAATCAGAAAATGAGAATGGAGAGAAGTACAATTATTTGCCCAGAAGCACATAGTAATTGTCAGAAAAGTCAGATTGTCTTGATCTAGAGCTGTAGACTTAAGGTCAATATGCTTTTCTCATTGAATTAAGTTGTACAATATGAATTGATGTGCTTTTTTCAAAAAATTTTCATGATGAGTGTAGACATCATCTTCACTTGCCAGTTTACCTCCATATTCTGTCCTGAGCGCTAGGGAAAATAATAAAATTGCAAATCTCAACTATTGGTTCTATTTTCTTTTAATATGTTTCATCTTAAATTCCTAGGCCTAGGTGATTTTATAAAATTTCCAGATATTGTTGTCAAGTAGCAGCTTTAGAGGCAAAATCCTCAAAGGATAAAGCATATCACTTGAATTCTTGCCAAATCGTAATGTTCTGGTGTGCTTACTTTCCTCTCATTTTTTTTCCTGATTTGAAATATCTGCCTGGAACTTATATTTCATTGCTTCTCATAGACTTAGAGAAGGTTCAGATTTTATTAGCATTCCATACATTTCTAGGTATGAAATTACTAATTACTCCCTGTGGAATGCTTAATGCTCCCCCATATATGTTGTCTTTCTTATATTTTAGTAAAATTAAGATTTTTGTTGTTGTTTTTCTTTGTTCACTTTGCTCAATCTTACACTCTCAAAGCCTTTTCTGTCACAGTCATATGACAGGGATCTGGAATGTAATAAGCTAAGGCATCAAACTTTTTGACTTCTGCAACCTTATGAATTCACGGTTTAGCAGAAGAATTTAACTTAATCAATAGTGTTCAATCATTAATTTCTCTTTTATAGCAGATAATTCCTTGTATAATGAGAATGTATGTGTACAAATTCTAGATCCCTGTCAACTAAGAAAATCCAATCCAAGGAGAAGGAGACAGATAATGATGAGAATTTGTTCTCTGTTAGGATAAAGTCTATGAAAACTAAACTCAGATGTCATAGAAGGTCGAACAGCGGCCTCCAAACCATATTTAAGAGTCTAAGAAACCCTTCCTTAGGAGATAATATATTCTCTGAGTCTTGAAGTAGGAAGTAGTCATAATAATGACAGAGTCATAATTGGGAGACAGAATGCAAAGGTAAGATGCAGAAAAGCAGACATATATATTCCATAAAATTTAGAATTAGTTCAGAAACCCAGAGACAGGTCCTGTTACAAAATCTATAGAACATAATGCAAAATGACATTGCTGGGTCTCTTGTTAAATTTTTAAGAATTTTAAGACCGTGACAGAAGTCTTAAATCAAATGGGGGATGCTTGTGAGCACAGGGACCTGTACCACAAAGGTCACATGCCCACAAAGCCAGCCTTGCCCCAAGTGCTATAGTGAGAAGGAAGGGGCTGGAAGGATTGAGTAAGGCTGGTGAGGCACGCTGTGGCCACTGAGGTGAAGAGACCAGATGAAAGAAGTGCCCAAAAGCTGGATACCCACCTGTTTCTTGTTTGAAAGGATGTGAGTATATGTGTTATTATATTCATTTTGTATTTATGAAATTTATATATTTAACCTATCACATTTTTCTCCATTAAAAGTAAAAATAAAGATAAAAATGAGTTAATAATGATAATTACAACTAATATATATATATATATATGGCATGATTCTTATTCATCCTAATATAAATCCTTTTCTGTGTGGAGGGAGGTACTGACGATTTGAATCCAGGAGTACTTTACCACTGAGTTGCACCTCCAGCCCCTTTTATTTTTTATTTTGAGGCAGGGTCTTTCTAAGTTGCCCTCACTGGACTGGAACTTGATGAGCCTCCTGCCTCACAAGTAGCTGGGATTAAAGTCATGTGCCATTGCACCTGGCTGACACAGATCCTTTTAAAATTATGAAAACATCTTCCCTACATCCTTGTTCCTCAAATCTAAGTGTTTTTTTTAAGAGAGAGAGGAGAGAGAGAGAGAGAGAGAGAGAGAGAATTTTTTAATATTTATTTTTCAGTTTTTGGTGGACACAACATCTTTATTTTATTTTTATGTGGTGCTGAGGATTGAACCCAGCACCCCGAGCATGCCAGGTGAGCGCATTACCGCTTGAGCCACATCCCCAACCCCTCACATCTGAGTTTTCACTGAATGGTAAACTTCAAATGATTTCTTGGGTCAAATGATTTAAGAAATGGACACAGAAATACTGAAAAGTTGCTGCAGTCCGGCTGCAGCAAAATAACTGGGGGGTGATGAGCAACTTGTGTACATTGATACAGCAGGAGTGGGAGTCGTTTATTGTAGGACAGGAGGGGTATATATACATTACACACAGCTTATCTTAATTAACATAAACTAGATACAGCAGTCAACCAATAAGGAATCTCCACACTTACTGGCTCTCTGGCGTTACTTCACAAACCACTCCCTCTGGCAAAATGCCAGGCGCCATCTTGACTTGTTTACAGACCCTAACATTTCCCCCTATTGTTTAATTTAAATAACAACCATAGTGGTTTTTACAGAAACACCATAAATAATCTGCTACAAGCAGAAGGGGAGGATACAAAATGCCACGATACCAAGCCAATCGATGGCTCCATGCAAGAAGCCCTTGGAAAAATTATACCAGTAATGACACCGTTAGCAAAGATACCGAGTTACAATTTGTTGTAGATTACAGTTTGTTGTCTGAGTCCAGGTAAAGCAGTGTCTCAATAGATTAACTCACAGTCCAGGTAAATCACAGTCCAGGTAAGTTCTGCAGGCAGCTAGCTTAAATCACAGTCCAGGTCTGCAGGCAGCTAGCTTGATACGAAGTCTTGTCTGGTTCTCAGCAACACTGGAAATTCTTTCACCCTTGTCCTCACCGGCACTGGGATGAAGGCAGGAACTCCGGCAATGATGCTAAAGAAAATCCTGTAGTATTCCAGCAGGCACTAAGAAAACAACCTTCTGAACAATTTAGTACATTATCTCAAGGTTTTTTACATTTGAAATAAGCCTTAATAGTGCTCATTATTCATCAGCCTCCAGGTGTGGGAGAACCACTGTAGCTTAGTTATTGGCATTGAAAATGACCAAACATTAGGGACGCCGGTAGTGTTTTCTGCCGGCTCTAGCATCCTGGGCAGCCCCAGATGGCCCTGGGGAGAGTCCCGGACTCAAACTGCTTCCAGGCACAGGGAGCAGGAGCCTGCAAGACTGTGCCTCCAGGTCAGGTCTAGATTTGGGCTTGTGGCAGTGGAAGAGCCAGCTGCCGCCACTTGGAAAGTCCTTGCTGTGCCCTGACAGGCTCATGCACGTCGCAGCCGCTGTGCCCGATTCACGCACCCTCCGGTAACAAAAAGTATTCAGTAATAGCCTTTTGCTGCAACTTTTTTCCTGATAATCCTTCCTCCTCTGAACTTTCTTCTTTCTGACTAGAGTTCCTGGGCTTCCATCAATACATGCCCTAACTATTCTTGGTTCCACTGGGGTGCCTCTTTCCCTTATCAATTTACTTAACACCCCTTCCATATTTTCATCACAAAGACAATACAATACACTGAGACAAAACAAGACACAAACATACTGCATCAATCCTCTCCATTTTCTCAAAATGGCCATTTTTCCTCTCTCCCTATCTAGGGACGAGCAGATTTGCTCCCATCCTATCTATGGACGGGCAGCTTTTTTTTGTCACTTACCCCCGAGTGTCCCGGGGCTCCCTGTATGGACCACCATCTGCTGCAGTCCGGCTGCAGCAAAATAACTGGGGGGTGACGAGCAACAGTCATCTTACATGTATAATTTTAAGCTGCCACACAGCTCAGACTTCAGCACATATCAACAACATCATAGAAATGTTACAGAGCTGCTAGCCAGGTGCAGTGGCACATGCCTGTAATCCAAGTGTCTGTGGAGGCTGAGGCAGGAGGATCTTGAGTTCAAAGCCAGCCTCACCCAAAGCAAGGTGCTAAACAACTCAGTGAGACCCTCTCTCTAAATAAAATACAAAATAGGGTTGGGGATGTGGCTCAGTGTTTGCGTGTGCCTGAATTCAATCCCTGGTACCAAAAAAAAAAAAAAAAAAAGGAAATGCTAAAGAGTTGCTTTTACAAAGGTTTAACATTACCCTGGCATCGTAGCACACCCTTCCATTGCTCTGAATAAGGTGGATGCATGTATCTAAACTCTTCTCATCTTTATTTTCTATTTTTCATTATTCTTTGAATACCAGGATAACATAAAAAAGAAATTCTTAATTGTAGTTAAGTTTAACTTTACACCTAAATATTTCTGTCACACACAAAAAATTTAAAGTTATTATTACCCACTGTCTTATTTTGTCTTAGTCTGTATGGGCTAATATAACAAAAATATCATGTACTGGGAAATTTATAAATAATAGAAATTTATTTCTCACAGTTCTGAAGGCTGGGAAGCTCAATATTAAGGTGCCAGCAGCTTGAATATCCAGAATCCCATTCTTCTTAAGCAGTCACTTACTGCTGAGTTACAGCATGGTGGAAGGAGTGAACAAACTCTCTTAGCCATTTTCTGTAAGGGTACTGATACCATTTTTGAAGGTAGAATCCTTGTGACTTAATCATCCCCCAAAGACCGTACTTGTTAATGTCATCAGCTTGGAGGTCAAGGTTTCAACCTAGAAACTTTCAGGCCATGACTCCTATTCATAAATTTATTTTATACAATCAGCACTCTAATCCCTCTACTACCTCCTGAGCATTCAACGTCACTCACCCAGGTCCTCTACCCACTTCAGGAGTTCTCAAATAATGCAGTGTCTCTGGGGGGTTTCAGGAACAGACACTGACATTTTTCTAGTGCTTGAATTCACCTGCTCTTATCAGTCTCAAATGCAGGAAGAACACAAATATTTGTAATTCTGGAACTAACAGCCACACCCCATTATTTTTAAAAAGTAACCTTGTGCACTCTAACAAGAGCCCAACATTTTTACTGAGGACTAACTCTATACCCAGGGCTTAAACTTTGCAATAGAGAACAACAGTGAATAAGGAAAAATGTTCCTCCCATCATCAAGCCTAATCTCTCATGGGAAAAGACACAATAGACACATGCATACAGAAATGTAGTGGAAAAGCACTCACAAAACAAAGAAACCACAAAAATTAAACAACGCGATTGTGATCCATCCTGGGAACTGAAATATTCTAGTCTAAAGAGTAATAAGACCTGAAAACTGAGGAAAGGTCTGTCTTTCTCTGCATGAGTTCTGTTTAGGGAGAGGAAAGGAAAAAAAAAATCATGAAAGAGGAATAGAATCACTGTATTTCAAGAAAAAAGAAAAGGCAGTAAAATAAGGAGGGAAAGGCCTCCTATAGACAGGCAGGGCTCTGTTGATGAATGGTTTAACCCTTCTCCCTACATGCTCGTGCCTACTGAAATCCACACCATAGCTATGGATGTCACCATTAACTTCCATTTTTTTTGTCTGTTTTGGTTTTTTGTTTGTTTGTTTGTTTTGTTTTTTATCCTCATTGGCTTAGCCTGAGTCTGTGGCTCAAAACTTACTCAGATATTGAACTTGGACCATTTCCTTCTAAGAATTCTGTTGCCCTAGATTTTGACCTTATCTTTTTTTCTGAGAGCTCCTTTGTCAGGCATTCTTACTTCCATCCCTGTCCTCAAATCTACCAGAAACATTTCATACGGAATCTAGATCAGGACCTCGACCTTCAGTCTATTATAGTTCAGCCAGTATGGCTGCCAGTCAGGCCCTCCAGAGCTGCAGTTTCTTCATAATGCTGCCCTGGCTTTAGTAAATAACAGTGGTAGCCTCAGACTGTAGGGACCTGAAAGAGGATGCTTCTGGAAGACAGGTTGAGCCACCAAGAAAGGGAGGAACCATTTGTAACACGAGTCATGAATACTCCAATGGAGATAGTTTCTTTTTCTTTTTTCTTTTTTTAAGTAAGAATTATTTATTCTGCAAATTTTTCAACCAGATTTTTAGGTATAGACTTCCATTCAAATATTAGTTCATGATGTTAAGTTGAAATAGCTTTTGAAATCAGTACTCATGCTTATTAGAAGGAAGGGAAATCATGAGGAATGTTGAAAATGAAAACTTAATGACATTAAGTGAAACATCTTTTGCTGATTCACATTTTACTTGTCCATTGAGAATAATTCCATGTATTCCCTGGATATGTTTATAAGTTTCAGGCTTATCAGTTAGATATCCTTATCCCAATAAAGCAGACAGATAATCACACTGACCTTAAGGAGACACTGCAAGTTTCCATTAAAAAAAAATTAGAGAAACTTCTGATCTCTGAACTCCAATCATACAAGTTCATGGAAATCTGAAATACTAAATAGGGATTTTTTACGTAGGTAAATAATAAAAATGGGCAAATTATAACACCTTCATTAGTATTCTCTTGTCATTACACTTATTGCCTAAAAGTTATGGCTCCATCATATGTATAAATCAATCTCACTCAATTAGTTTTAATATTTTTATAAATGGAATTTACTAAAATAGAGTGCAAAGACATTGTGCTTGAAAGATAATAGCTTTCTCTTATAATACAGTTTGAACATTCCTAATTCAAAACTTCAAAACTCTGAATGCTCCAAAACCCAAAACTCTTTAAACACTGACATAAAATCACAAGTGGAAAACTCCAGTACTGACCTCATGTGAGAGGACACAGTAAAAATATTGTATAGAGTTGCCTTTAGGCTATGTGTATAAGGTATATATTAAACATAAGTTTCATGTTTGGACATAGATCTCACCCCACAAATACCTCATTATTTACATATAGTCCCAAATCTGAAAATATTTGAAATTCAAAACACTCTAGTATCAAGCATTTGTCGTAAGAAATGTTCAACCTGTAAAAAAGTAAGAGATTGTAAAAGAGGTATCTAGAGCAAGTCATTTTCCCTCAATTCCCTAGAACACTTATATGGGAAAAAATAACAAAGCTTTTTTTAGAATTTGGAATAAGTATATTTAATTTAAGCTAGGTTATGCCAACTCAGCTGTTGTCAAAGATGACCAAGGTATTTTAAAATTCTAACATAATTAAGGGGCAATTTAAGTCTGCTGTATATCATGGTGTAGGATGCTTGAATAGTACTGTTGAAAACATGGGAGTTTTAAGGGAAATTTCTTCTTTCAAAAGGAAGCAGGACATAAAATAAGTGAGCATTGCTGAAACACTGATGCATATGAAATAGGGCAATCAACTTCCTAGTTTGCCTGAAATTGTCCAGATTCTAACCCTGAACATTTCACATCCCATCAATAACTTCAATACTAGGCATATCATGATGTTTGCTCAATCTACATGAAAACCAGGACATTTACCAATGTGAACAGAGTAAAGAGATATTCTGAGTTGTGAATAGTGTAATTTATTTTCCAAATTGGGGGTGTGTGTAACAGTGACAGGAGGTACTATTCAAAGCATGCAGTGATGAATGTATCAACTGGATAGACTATAGTAAGGGCCAGCAAACTTTCTGTAAAGGAATACCCAGTCAATATTTCTGGGATTTTAGCAATGTTGACTGAGACTCTAGTAGAGCAAGGCCAATTCAAGAATTAGAGGATAAGTTTGTCAAGCAATAAGAATTTCTTAAACTGTGTGTTGCAAGTTTAATTTCAGACACCCAAGCTAGTACTACTAAAATTCTTCCTTTTGCCTTTTCCCTCTATCTTTGTAATCTCAATTTTCTTGATATGACGACCCTTTCATGTTATATACATGAGACTGAATGTGCAGTATGCTTGAATAACTGGAAGAAACCCCTGAATATACCTCAGCCTAAATACCATAGGCCAGGAAGGTCAGAACACCTAACAAATGTATTGAGGTCCCTTATGTTGTTGCTGGGATACAGTGTGAACAATGACCCTAAAAGTCAATTGAGAATCAACTAGTTCAAGTGTTGTTGAGGGTAGTTGTGATAACACGCAGCTTATCATTTGACCTACCTGAGAATCCTGAATGTAGGTGAGCAGTATTCTGAGGGAGAGAAAAACATGTTTATATAAACAGAATGCAAAGTAAAGGCAGTTGCATGAAGTCTTGTCTTATTCCAAAAAAATCTCTTAATACTGCCAATTGGAGATGATTTAGGACAGTGCTTCAGAGTATATTCTGCTGAGTTCAAATATTAATTTATTCTTTCAGTACTATGAACTTTGAATAATTTACTGCTAAGCTTCCTCATCTGTAAAATAGTTGTAAAAATAGTTCCTACTTCATGGCATTGTAGTGAAGAATAAATAAATCAAGAGCTATAAAGTGTTTGGAACTTTGCCCTATATATAGTACACATGTAATAAAAATGTTGCCTATGATTACGAGACACCTTGTTCTTGGAGATTATCTTTTCTCTCTTTTTTCTCCATGCATGACAGGCAAGTGTTCTACCACTGAGCCTGAGCCCCAGCCCCTGGGAAAGCATCTTTAAGCATCAGGTCTACAATACGTTTGCTTAGTATTGAACAGATTTAGAACAAAAATGATTGAATTAATTTATTTTATTCAGCAAACACACATTGAGAGCATATTGTATACCAGATGTGGTATTGTGTGCAGGATATATAATGTGAATATAATAGATTTCAGAAACTGTGAAGGATCTGGGACTTTATCCTACTTGCAAGCCATTCAGAATGAGTGCCACAATTTCACAGATGCTGGTAGAAGACATGACACCCCTGGGTCAAAGTCAAAGGATAATTTATGCTTTAGTCAGCTTTTTCATCACTGTGACAAAGACACACAACAGGAACAACTTAGAGATGGAAAAGTTTTTCTGTGGCTCACAGTTTCAGAGCTCTCAGTCCATAGATTGCTCACTCCATTGGTGTAGGCCCAAGATGAGGCAGCATATCATGGGGAAAGGACCCAGTGAAGGAGAGCTGCTCAATTCTTGGGGGTTTCAGGAAGCAGAAACAGAGGGAGAATGGGCCACAGGGAAGATGAAGTCTTCCAGGTACAACCCCAGTGACCCACCTCCTCCAGTCATGCCCCACCTGCCTACAGTTACCAGCCAGTCAGTCCATTCAAACTAGGTTGGACTGATTAGGTTACAGCTGCATCAATCCAATCACTTTATCTCTGAACATTCCTGCATTAACAAGAGCTTCTGGGACACATCATACCCAAACCATCACAGTGTAATATTCTCAGCACTAGCAATGGTCAGATTATCAGCATTTTTTCACCAGTTCCTGGAACCTCAATATCCACAGCGTGAAGCAAAGAGGGCTCAATGATATACATAGAGTAGATTGTGTTGCAGGAGAAAAACCTTTTACTTTAGGAATCCTAAATATTTTCTAGTATGTAGTAAGCATACCTGTTCCTTGCTTCAAGTGGAGACATCATTTTCACATACTGTACATTAGACAACCTTCCAGGAAAACAAAACAAAACAAAACAAACCCAGAAATGACAACGTTTATGTTGAAAGTTTGGGAAAGAAAATAAGAAGAAAAGGAGGATGGATTGGGAGTGATGTTATACATCAAGGACACCATGGAAAATATAGTCCTTTGGGTCCCTTAAGGCTGGGCATTCCAGTGTCAGCTTGTCTCAGTAGTTATTTTCTCTGTGAGGATAGGAAAGGGAGATGGGAAGAAGCATTCATTTCTTGAAGGACCTGGGTTCTACAGGTTGACTTCACATTTTGCACCTGAAAACCACAGGAAACATGCATTCCAGGAGCAGATGCAGTGTGTACCTATGAAGAGGTAATTTTCTTTTGACCAAAGATTCTGTGTCTTTGATACACCATTTCTTGGGCCAATAGGTCATTCTCTGTGGATGTTTTTTACACATTGAGTGGTTCTTTTGCCATACTAGCATCTTCTGGGGGAACCAACTAAATATATCTTCATGACTCCTTAATTACCAGTGTCCCAGGAGTTCTAGAATGATGATCCTCTTGTGTAGTTTGTCTTCCCCATCTACACTCCGAAGGCATGGTATCAACACGATCATCATATATCTTTAGAACTTCTAGCATATAGTATGTTTGTTGTACACATTGCCTTAATGTAGTCTAAATTCTTTATTTTAATTATAACTACATATCTGCATAATATCTTAACTATAAAACATGAAAAGAAAAAAAATTGATATTTTCTTTCTGGAAATTGCAAAGTATTAATTAATTTACTCATTCATCAATCTATCTAGTTTCTCATTACTAATGGTGCAACATTACTTGCTGCTTAGGAATTTTCATTCTGTGACTCAAATATCAGTGCTTATCTCTCATGGAATTTATCGATTATAATCAATTTTTCCCCAACATTGGTTAATTTACTAATGGAATAAGGGAAAATTATTCTTTCATCAGCAGAAATAGTTAAGTGGCTTACTTGTTAATGGTATGGGGGTAGTGAATTCAACAGAGGTCCTCTACCCAAACTTGGTGTTCTTTCTTATTCATAGAAATAACAGTTTCCACTTAGAAGATAGTTATGAGCTCCTGGAGGATAATTATTGTTTGTGATGATTTTACTGAGACAATAAGTGACCCACAAATATCCATGATGATTCATGTAACAAGAAATGGATTACACAACTTTCTCTATTACTTGTCTATCTGTATATTCAAACATTGAATAAAATAATAATAACTATGATAATAAATTACTTTTGTGTACTTATCTGTGGTGGTACTTTATGTTATTTCTATATTTTAGAAAAAAATTCAAAATTGTTTTTTATTCATTCAAATATTACTTAATTTTTATGTACCTACTGTGTGCCAGTTATTTTTGAGACTCTAGGGGTATAGAAATGGACAGATTGACATTTATTATGCTTATTGTAACTTGCATTCAGTAACAAAATAGTGTAGGTAGGAAATGACCTGGCTAGCATTCAAATCTGGGTTTGTTTGACCATCCATTCCATGTTCTTTCCCTTTGCATTGAGCCCTTCATTGATCAACGTCTTTCATGTGTCCTACATAAATGAAGCTAGCGTTCTAAATAGATCCTTGTTCTACAAATGGTAATAACACAGTGAAAGACGTTCTAAGATGTCAGTACTTATGGAGACAGTGAATGGGCCACTTGGGCACTTTAAACCGTCAACACATTTGTTATTTTTATTATACTAGCTAGAATATAAGGCCAATGTGAATCCCCGAAAATCAATCCCCTTTTGTATTTTTCAGCAAATTCCTGAAATTCTATTCTCTAGGATAGAACTAGGTTTGTATACCAAAGATAAATTTCAGACTTGAGAACCCTTCTGTGAAGTCATTCACTAAAGGCTAATTCCAAAATGTAATGTGTTCCCAGCCCAGGATAACAGAATATAATTGACACAATAAATAGCCATTTACTACTCTGAATTGCTTTTCAAGATGGATGTAATAAGAACGGTATTAGAAAGACAATGGGTATACTTTGAATTCTTAATTTCTTCTTTTGTATCCACAGGAAGTTCCAAGGACCCTTTTATGTATTATCACATATGATAGGCCAGATTAAGCCCCCCAAATGTCCATATTCTAATTTATGAAACCTGGGAATATGTTATTTTGCATGGAAAAAGTGACATTAAAGATGTAAGAAAAATTATAGATCTGGATAACTAATCATTAGTTCTTAAAAACAGAGAACTTTTTCTCACTGAGAGTAGAGAGATGCAGCAGAAAAGAAATTTGCCAGACTTGATGGCATACACCTGTAATCTCAGTGATTTAGAGGCTAAGGGAGGAGGATAGCAAGTTCCAGTCTGGCCTCAGCAATTTAGTGAGGCCTTAAGTAAATTATTGAGAACCACCTCAAAATAAAATATAGTTAAAGGACTATAGTTGTAGCTCAGTGCTTAAGTGGTTAAGTGTCCCTGAGTTCAATCTCCTGGTACAGAAAAGAAAACAAATACAAGATACATGGCAGAAAGGAAATTGAGAGTGACTCCAATCATGAGATGTTTGGACATGTCATTGCTGGCCCTAAATGCAGAGGTCCACATGCAAGGATGGGGGTATGCCGCAGTCTGGCTGGGCACAATCAGGAGCCACTTGTCAAAAGAAACTAACTTTATTTTTAGAACCACACATGCCAAACAAAACAGCCTCTCAGGAAAAACCCTCAGAGCCTCAACTGCCACCACCGGCTTTCCACAAGCCTCTCTCTCCCACCCAAGCTTCTTTCCACCTCCCACAATCCTCCTCCTCTTGAGGCCGATTGGCTGGGTCACGTGGGCGGAGCCAAAAAAGTCCCCCAATGAGCAGCTCCGTGGTCTGAAAGGGCAGGGAAACAGCCCAATGAGCATCACCGCAGAGGAGCCAATCAGCTAGATGTTGCTGGGGCCAAGGAGCCAATCAGCTAGATGTTGCTGGGGCCGCTGTGAGCCAATCATCAGCCAGCAGCTGGAAGTTTGCTGGCAGCTGGAAGTTTGCTGGGGCCCCTTTGGCTGTGGCTCTCAACAGGGGTAGATTTCCAGGAAAAGAGTGGTTTCATCTGACAATCAACAATGGAATGAATGTCTCTGTCCTGTAGCCACAAAGGAATGCATTCTGAAAAAAAGAACAAACAAAAAAGCCCTGTATGAATGAACTTGGAAGTGGATTCCCCCAGATCCTCCAGTAAGGAAGCCAACATGGCCAACACTTAATTTTCATTATAGTGAGACCCTTGGCAGATTTCTACCCTAGAGAACTGTGAGATAATAAATGGCATGCTTTAAGCTTCTATTTATTAATGTAACGATAGAAAACTAATACACCACTTCTGGGAATATATCATGATCTTTTTTTTTTTATTGGTTGTTCAAAACATTACAAAGCTCATGATATATCATCTTTCATACATTTGACTCAATTGGGTTATGAATTCCCATTTTTACCCCAAATACAAATTGCAGAATCACATCAGTTACACACTCACATTTTTACATAATGCCATATTAGTGACTGTTGTATTCTGCTACCTTTCCTATCCCCTACTATCCCCCCTCCCCTCCCCTCCCATCTTCCCTCTCTACCTCATCTGCTGTTGTTCAATTCTCTCCCTTGTTTCCCCCCCCTTTCCCCTCACAACCTCTTATATGTAATTTTGTGTAAAATTGAGGGTCTCCTTCAATTTCCATACGATTTCCCTTCTCTCTCACTTTCCCTCCCCCCACTCATCTCTGTTTAATGTTAATCTTTTCCTCATGCTCTTCCTGCCTGTTCTGTTCTTAGTTCCTCTCCTTATATCAAAGAAGATATTTGGCATTTGTTTTTTAAGGATTGGCTAGCTTCCTTAGCATAATCTGCTCTAATGCCATCCATTTCCCTGCAAATTCCATATTTTTGTCATTTTTAGTGCTGTGTAATACTCCATTGTGTATAAATGCCACATTTTTTTATCCATTCATCTATTGAAGGGCATCTAGGTTGGTTCCACAGTCTAGCTATTGTGAATTGTGCTGCTATGATCATTGATGTGGCAGTATCCCTATAGTACGCTCTTTTAAGATCCTCAGGGAATAGTCCGAGAAGGGCAATAGCTGGGTCAAATGGTGGTTCCATTCCCAGCTTTCCCAGGAATCTCCATACTGCTTTCCAAATTGGCCTCACCAATTTGCAGCCCCACCAGCAATGTACAAGTGTACCCTTTTCCCCACATCTTCGCCAGCACTTATTGTTGTTTGACTTCATAATGGCTGCCAATCTTACTGGAGTGAGATGGTGTCTTAGGGTGGTTTTGATTTGCATTTCTCTGACTGCTAGAGATGGTGAGCATTTTTTCATGTACTTGTTGATTGATTGTATGTCCTCCTCTGAGAAGTGTCTGTTCAGGTCCTTGGCCCATTTGTTGATTGGGTTATTTGTTATCTTATGGTTTAATTTTTTGTGTTCTTTGTATATTCTGGATATTAGGGCTCTATCTGAAGTGTGAGGGGTAAAAATTTGTTCCCATGATGTAGGCTCCCTATTTACCTCTCTTATTGTTTCTTTGCTGAGAAAAAACTTTTTAGTTTAAGTAAGTCCCATTTGTTTATTCTTGTTATTAACTCTTGGGCTATGGGCATCCTATTAAGGAATTTGGAGCCTGACCCCACAATATGTAGATCGGAGCCAAATTTTTCTTCTATCAGGCGCAGAGTCTCTGGTTTGATATCAAGCTCTTTGATCCATTTTGAGTTAACTTTTGTGCATGGCAAGAGAAAGGGGTTCAGCTTCATTTTGTTGCATATGGATTTCCAGTTTTCCCAGCACCATTTGTTGAAGATGCTATCCTTCCTCCATTGCATGCTTTTAGCCCCTTTATCAAATATAAGAAAGTTGTAATTTTTTGGATTGGTCTCTGTGTCCTCTATTCTGTACCATTGGTCCACCCACCTGTTTTGGTACTATTGCTCTGTAGTACAGTTTGAAATCGGGTATCACTATACCTCCTGATTCACACTTCCTGCTTAGAATTGCTTTTGCTATTCTGGGTCTTTTGTTTTTCCATATGAATTTCATGATTGCTTTATCTATTTCTACAAGAAATGCCATTGGGATTTTGATTGGCATCGCATTAAACCTGTAGAGAACTTTGGGTAATATCGCCATTTTGATGATGTTAGTTCTGCCTATCCATGAACAGGATACATTTTTCCATCTTCTAAGATCTTCTTCTATCTCTCTCTTTAGGGTTCTGTAGTTTTCATTATATAAATCTTTCACCTCTTTTGTTAGGTTGATTCCCAAGTATCTTATTTTCTTTGAGGATATTGTGAATGGAGCGGTTTTCCTCATTTCCATTTCAGAAGTTTTGTTGCTGATATACAGGAATGCCTTTGATTTATGGGTGTTGATTTTATATCCTGCCACTTTCCTGTAACTCTAGCAGTTTCTTTGTAGACCCTTTTGGGTCTGTTAGATACATTATCATATCATCCGCAAGTAGTGATAATTTAAGTTCTTCTTTTCCTATTTTTATGCCTTTAATTTCTTTTGTCTGTCTAATTGCTCTGGCTAGTATTTCAAGAACTAAATTGAATAGAAGTGGTGAGAGAGGGCATCCCTGTCTTGTTCCAGATTTTAGAGGGAATGCCTTCAGTTTTTCTCCATTTAGGATGATACTAGCCTGAGGCTTAGCATATATAGCTTTTACAATGTTGAGGTAAGTTCCTGTTATCCCTAGTTTTTCTAGTGTTTTGAACATAAAGGGACGCTGTACTTTGTCAAATGCTTTTTCTGCATCTATTGAGATGATCATATGGTTCTTATCTTTAAGTCTATTAATGTGGTGAATAACATTTATTGATTTCCATATATTGAACCAGCCTTGCATCCCAGGGATGAATCCTACTTGATCATGGTGTGCAATTTTTTTTATATGCTTTTGTATTCGATTTGCCAGGATTTTATTGAGAATTTTTGCATCTAAGTTCATTAGAGATATTGGTCTGTAGTTTTCTTTCTTTGAAGTGTCTTTGTCTGGTTTCAGGATCAGGGTGATGTTGGCTTCATAGAATGAATTTCAAAGAGCTCCTTCTTTTTCTATTTCTTGAAATAGCTTGAAAATATTGGTATTAATTCTTCTTTGAAGGTTTTGTAAAACTCCACTGTATACCCATCCAGTCCAGGGCTTTTCTTGGTTGGTAGCCTTTTGATGGCTTCTTCTATTTCTTCCTTTGTTATTGGTCTGTTTAAATTGTGTGTGTCTTCCTGACTCAATCTGGGCAGATCGTATGATTTAAGAAATGTATCGATATCTTCACTATCTTCTATTTTATTGGAATATAGGGTTTCAAAATACTTTCTAATTATCTTCTGTATTTCTGTAGTGTCTGTTGTGATATTGCCTTTTTCATCCCGTATGCTAGTAATTTGAGTTCTCTCTCTTCTTCTCTTTGTTAGCATGGCTAAGGGTCTGTCGATCTTATTTATTTTTTCAAAGAATCAACTTTTAGTTTTATCAATTTTTTCAATGGTTTTTTTTGTTTCAATTTCGTTGATTTCCACTCTGATTTTAATTATTTCTTGTCTTCTACTACATATGCTGTTGTTTTGCTCTTCCTTTTCTAGGGTTTTGAGGTGTAGTGTGAGTTCATTTATTTGTTGGTTTTTTTCTTTTTTTGAGAAATGAACTCCAGGAAATGAATTTCCTTCTTAAAACTGCTTTCATTGTGTCCTGTAGATTCCGGTATGTTGTGTCTGTATTGTCATTTATCTCTAAGAATTTTTTGATTTCCTCCTTTATGTCTTCTGTAACCCATTAATCATTCAGTAACATATTGTTCATTTTCCAGGTGATGCAGGATTTTTCCTTCCTTCTTTTATCATTGATTTCCAGTTTCATTCCATTATGATCAGATATGGTGCATGGTATTATCTCCACACCTTTATATTTACTAAGAGTTGCCCTATGGCATAATATATGGTCTATCTTTGAGTAGGATCCATGTGCTGCTGAGAAGAACATGTATCCACTTGGTGATGGTTGATATATTCTATATATGTCGGTTAAGTCTAGGTTATTGATTGTGTTATTGAGTTCTATAGTTTCCTTATTCAGCTTTTGTCTAGAGGATCTGTCTAATTGCGAGAGTGGTTTGTTGAAGTCACCCATAATTATTGTGTTGTGGTCTATTTGACTCTTGAACTTGAGGAGAGTTTGTTTTATGAACATTGCATCAACATTGTTTGGTGCATACATATTGATAATTGTTATGTCTTGTTGGTGGATGGTTCCTTTTAACAGTATATAGTGTCCTTCTTTATCCCTTTTGATTAACTTAGGTTTGAAGTTGATTTTATTCGATGTGAGTATGGCCACTCCTGTTTGCTTCCAAGGGCCGTGTGAGTGGTATGATTTTTCCCAACCTTTCACCTTCAGGCTGTGTATGTCTTTTCCTATCATATGAGTCTCCTGAAGGCAGCATATTGTTAGATTTGTTTTTTTAATCCAGGTTACTAGTCTAAGTCTCTTGATTGGTGAATTTAGGCCTTTAACATTTAAGGTTACAATTGAAATATGGTTTGTACTTCCAGTCATGTTTATTTATTTATTTATTTTAGTTTGGCTAGTTTTTCCTCTTTGGTTATTTTTCTCCCCCTTTACTGAGATACCTCCCACTGTTAGTTTTGGGCACTATTTTTCAATTCCTCTTCTTGTAGTATTTTGCTCAAAATGCTTTGAAGTGAAGTTTTCTGGCTGGGAATTCTTTTAGCTTTTGCTTATCGTGAAATATTTTAATTTCATTGTCAAATCTGAAGCTTAATTTTGCTGGATACAGTATTCTTGGTTGGAATCCATTATTTTTCAGCGTTTGAAATACATTGATCCAGGATCTTCTAGCTTTCAAAGTCTGTGATGAAAAATCAGTCGTTAACCTAATTGGTTTACCCCTGAATGTAATCTGCCTCCTTTCTCTTGTAGCTTTTAATATTCTCTCCTTGTTCTGTATGTTGGCTATCTTCATAATTATATGTCTTGGAGTTGGTCTATTATGGTTTTGAATGTTTGGGGTCCTGTAGGCTTCCAGGATTTGGCAATCCATTCCATCTTTCATCTCTGGGAAGTTTTGTAGGATTATTTCATTTAATAGATTGTCCATTCCTTTGGTTTGAACCTCTATACCTTCTTCTATCCCAATGACTCTCAAGTTTGTTTTTTTTATTACATCCCATATTTCTTGGATAGATTGCTCATGAGATTTAAGCATCCTTTCTGTGTTGACTATATTCTTTTCACGTTGATAAACTTTGTCTTCATTATCTGATGTTCTGACTTCTACTTGATCTAGTCTATTTATAATATTCTCGTTCGAGTTTTTAATTTGGTTTATGGTTTCCTGCATTTCTAGGATTACTGTTTGATTTTTTTTTTAATATCTCTATCTCCTGGTAAAGCTCATTCTTTGCCATTTGAATTTGTTTGTTTAATTCGTTTTCAAAATATTCTTTCATTGCTTGGACTTGCTGTCTCATGTCTTCTCTAATATTCCGTTCCATCTGAGTTAGGTATGCCTTGAGTTCTTTCCCTGTCCATGTTTCTGATGCTTCTAGGTCGTCCTGTAGATTTAAGTTGTCCTGTATTGTTGTAATCCTTTTTTCCCTTGTTATCTCATGTTGTTCACGTTACTTTCCAGCTCTGTTTGACTGCTGTGTTTCTGCTCTCTCCTATAAATTTGTTTTGGTTTTGTATATTTCTGTTGTCTCTCCTTTGTGGTGGTAGACTATGCCTAGAAATGTTGGGCTTTATTGTACTTTAAAGCTGATTCATTCAATTCATAAAAGGCTTCCGGATTCTGTATGCATATAGTGATTTGTTGTTTGTTCTTAGGACTTTATGTTTAGGTTAGGTGCTATGATGGTATGAGGGTTAGTATGTCTTGGCTACTTTAGAAGATTGCTCTACTGAAGGGGGATACTAACAGGCAATTGGATCAGGGTGTTGGTAGTAGCTAGGTATTTAGGAGCCCTATAGATAGCCTTGAAACATTCACCTATTTGCATTTAGACAATTACATGTAATGGAAGACGTAATGCTTGGAATGAAAGTTGGGGGGTAGGGGACGGAAGGTGCTCTTAAAAAGAAAGAAGGAGAGAGAGATAGGTAGATTAGAGGAGAATGGAAAGAACAATAAAACTTGAAACAAGAAAGAAAGAAAGAAGGAAAAGGGGAGAAAAGAACAAAGAGAGAAAAAAAAATTGAAGTCTTAGAGTCTGAGCGTCTCTCAGTCCTGTTAGTCCAGAGCCGTTTCACTTCTCCGGCCCCTCCCCCCCTTCCTCCTGCCAGCCAGCCAGCCAGGTCCTGTTCACCGGAGGCGGTTCCCCAAATATCCGGTTACACTTGCAGCCCCACCGCGTGTCCTAATTCCCAAACGACTGAGCGTTCTCTCCGTCATTCATCTAAGCCCCAGTGCTGTGGTGTGGTGATCTGGGGACCAACAGTTTTAATTTTTCTGGACCCCTTTGGTAGGCTTGCCCCCGGAAACTGGCGGCTAAGACCTTGGGTGTCGCCGCTGGTGGTAAGGGGAGTTGGGGATCGGGAATCCCCTCTGCTTCCTTACAGACACGCCCCCAGGGAGATTCCCAAGGTTTCCTGGCTGCTTGTATCTGGAGGGGGTTGGAGTCACACACCTGCGAAAGTGGATTCCGCTGGGAAGGAATTCCGTCGGCCAAACTCCGGTGAAGTCACCTCTCTGGTATGGCAGGCCCCAGGCTCCTTGCGGGAGTGTCCGAAAGGAGGGGTGGGACTGGTCTGTCTCTGGTTGGTTTCAGCTCTCGGTTCGCTACTTCATGAGGGCCTGCCTAGAGACCTCTTCCTAGAGTCCCTGCGCCGCACCTGCTGGGCCGCGCCTAGGGGTCTAGCTGCGCTGTCGCCGGCGAGCGGGCGGTCTCTAGCCGCCCAATCGCAAGGGCAATGGGCGGGCGGTCTCCGGCGGGTGGGCGGGCGGTCGCAGAGTCGAGTCGTGCGGGCAGTGGCTGGCAGGTCCGGACCTCTACGCTGGGCTGCGTGGCGGAGATTCATTCGTCTGGGGCAAACTGTCACCTCAAAAAGTCTTACCAATTGCCGGCAGGTCTCTCTTCAGTGGAATTTCTGAACTATATTTTCAAAAGGCTTGTTGAGAAGCAGTATTCCCTCTGTTTGAATCCCAAGCCACCGAGCAAGTAGGAATGCAGCCTTCCTCTAGGCCACCATCTTAAATCCCATATCATGATCTTTTCTTCCAGTCTATTCTTTTGAGACTTTTAATCATGTTTTATCCACTTTCACTGAAGATATATAACTCAAGACTTCTGATTTATATTGGCCACACCTCTTTTTGATAAAGTGTCCGTGTCTTACTGATTTATTCTTTCTCATGCCTTCTTGAGGCTTTGGAAATCTCCTACAGCTGTTGTTTGTTCCATATCTGTAATTGATAGCAAATTCACTCAAATGTTCTGGAGTTCAAAGTAAATTTTGTTTTGCTTTTATGGGAATTTTTCTCCCTATTTTCAGAGACATGTCCTTCCCCATATGCATCAACCTCAACCCACCTCTTTGAAGCAGGTGCATAGATCTTCTCCTCCTTACCTCACCTCCAATTACTAAGTCTTTGCTTTTGATGAGTTCAAACCATGTGCATTTATTCTCATGAACAGCTATTTCCAACTTCCGGCCTTAGTTCCAAGTGAGTGAGCTTGTAAAAATGTGCTCTCAGATGGAGAAGAAGAGAGAGCTGCAAGAGATAGCAATATGTCTCCCTTTTTATTTTATTTTTTTTTTTGTATTTACATGTAAATTGATCCTTCTGAAGATAATGCTTAAGATTCTGTGTGGTAACAAAAGGATGATGATACAATCATGAGGTTAAGGTGGTTTTAGAGAAAATTTCTGGAATGTGTAACTGTTCAAGCTTGTTAGAATTGGTATATATATTGGCAAATGACTTGGTCCATATTTTATCCACACAATTGGAAAACCATTAGATTTAGTGCCCAAAGAATATGAAACATTGAAAATTTTAGATCTTGGAATAAAATAATGACAATTTTATTTTGCAACTGGCCTCCGGAGATCACAGTCTTCTGGTATCTACACAGGCGCATATTACATACACTTTACAGACTTGAATATCTTTGGATTGTGTTAGGATATTTATATCAGAAAGGACCCAAACAATGGTGGTTTAAGTTACATAAATATTTCTTCCATGCATGGAAGAAGCTAAGATACAGACAGATTGGGACTGCTCTCATGGCTTTATGGTCACCAGATACGATTTTTTTTCTATTTTTTGATCCATTATTCTAGTCTGTAGTTTCCATTTTAAATATCATCTTGTGGTTTAAAAAATTGCTATAGCTCCAGTTTCACAAATGCTTATAAGTCAGCAGGAAGGATGTAGGGGTGACGATGGGGATGCAGAAAACAATAGTTTCCCCATGTCAGTATCTGCTAATGAGTCATTATTGAAATTCTATAAAATATTCCTTTTTATTATTATTAGCTAAATGTTACTTGAATAAACTCGACTAAAAGGAGAATGGGATATAATCATTTTAGCTAGGGAAAACAGATCTCTAAGTAAAATCTGTGGTTCTGTTTTATGGAAGAGAGAATAGATATTGAATGACAAATGGCATTTTCTGCCTTATTCACATTTAATGTTTTCTAAAAAAAAGGTGTCTGTCATCATCCCTTCATGACACCTGGTTTATAGCATGAAGTTTCTTGAGAACTTCTGCAGTATTAGAGTTGAGTTCATTTAGTCAGTAATGGTCTGGATAAAAGGTGTCTCCCAAATGTTCATGTGTGAGACAATGCAAGAATGTTCAGTGTTGAAATGATCAGATGATGAGAATTGTAACTAATTACTGTGTCTACTGATATAGATTCACTGATTAGTAACTATAGGCAGGTGGGTTATAGTTGAAGGAAGTAGTCACTGGGGGGCAATACTTTGAAATATTTTTTTCTGGTGTATGGAACTTTCTCTCTGCTTCCTGGTGGCCATATTATGAGCTTCCTTCCACCATGATGTTCTGCCTCCTCTTGGTTCCAGAGCTATGGAGTCTGCTGACCATGGACTGAACCTCTGCTACTGTGAGTCAAAATAGCTTTTCCTCTTCTAAATTGTTCTTGGTTCCAGTGAGGAAAGCTAATTAAAACAGACTCTATAAATTTTTTTTTCAAAAAGTTGAGGCTATAGTGGACTTTATAGTGTTTCACTTTTCCATGGGAAACATACTCCTGAAATTCCTAGAAATACTGTAACTTAAAGCTTATTCCTTGTTCCTGATGCCAATCCAACAATGAGGACACCATTTAAGAGAAAAAGGAAAAAAAATTATTAATTTGCTAGCAAAAGAGAAACACAGGGGACTATTGATTCTGCCCATCAGAGAGAATAGTGGATTTTGAAAGAGGTGATTCAAAAGCTGCATTCCAGGTGTTCCGTGTGTGTGTGTGTGTGTGTGTGTTTGTGTGTGTGTGATCGATCCACCTGTTAATTTGGGAGACAGCCAATTCTTAGATCTTCTAGCACCATCTTGGATTACTTGGCTCCTGTGGTGTGTATGTGCTCAAGGACAGATAACTCAGCCTAGGATGGTGAAGGAAGGTAATCCTCTTTTCCCCAAAGTTAGGGAAGATGGGGAGGAAGAAGAGGAAAAAACATGTACATGTTAAAATAAGTCTTGGTGGCAAAACACAAGGGCTAAATTCAAAGCTTGAAGTAGACCAATGCTGCAATACTCTTCTTTCTTCACTTAAAATCCATTTGGATTTGGTTGCTAGTTACTTCCTCTCACCTTCAGCATTACGGATGCTCTCCGCTAATCACCCCATCCCATACACTGGCTATAGTGATTCTTAGTGATCCAATCTAATTTAGGGTGAGTCAGACCCAAAATTTAATCTGACTTTTTTTTTTAGTTCTTTATGAGTCTGAGAGATTGTCACTCTATATACTTCTGATAGTGATTCTGAGACCTCAGAGCAAAAGCCTGTCTCTGGAGCAGAGTCTATTCACACATTATTTCAATAGGCAGAGAAAAAGTGAAACCAGATCTTCTGGAGTCTTGTATAAATTTCAAACAAATCATTTTACTTAAGTAAATTTGTGTCAGGTTTTGTTTTGTTGACAACCCAATGAGTCCTTATTGTCACAGAAAGGAAAACATAATTGGTGGACTATTCCATATTAGCCTCAATGCATTTCATGTTTTCCTAATCTTTTCATAACACCCAACAAGTTAGAAATGTAGATATAAGTTTTATAAATTTAACAAATGAGTAAACTGAGGTCTAGAGAGAATTACTACCTTGTTCTCATGGCTTCCATAAAAGTCAAGTCCAGATTTATAAGTATTAGTAGAGTCTTATAAGAATAAGAAAATTCAGGTGAGGACTGTGACTGTATTTAAGTTTCATATGTTCAGGCTGGGTAAGGAGGTATGTATCTTTAGGCACAACAAAGAATGGATAATGGAAAATATACTTTAGTCCTCAAAGAAATCCTAGATTGACATTTTCCAAAAAGTAGTAATTTTTATGGATTATAATTTAGCACTAATTTCTTTTTTTTAATCATTTTTCAGACCTCTTCTGATTTCTGTTGTTTGTTCCAAAATTTGTAGCTATTTTGGTATATATGTGCTTAAGACACAGATAACCAGGTTAAGCTGCACTAAGCAGTTGACCCTTCTTCCATTTAGTCTTACCCTCTGAACTCTCCCCCAAAATAACCATAAATGCCTTCGTATCTTGTTTATCCAAAGAAATTGAAAACTGTTCCATATATGGTTAAAGACATTTAAGATTAAAAATAGAAAGTTTCCATCTTGTTTCTGTCCTAAGATAGTTTCTGGAAACATTACCTGGTGTGAATCATCATTTTTTTTACCTCTTTGAATGCCTCACATGGGGTTGTGTGATTCCCAATTCAAGAAACTGTGTTTTTTTCAGGTTACCCTGGGGCAGCATTTTTATTGTATAAATTTGGAGGCAAAGAAGTGACATTTGGATTTCTGAAACAGACATTTGAAGCTCATAAAAGACACAGTAGTTTTTAGAGAACAACATTTGAATTTTAAAAGCTCTTCTTTTTATTGTGCATCAAAGTTCAAGTTGTTGCCCTCTACACACAAAGTGTAAGCAAACAATTATCCAGTAAGAAAATAGAGGAAAAGGTGTACAAGACATAAAAGAAGCAGACGCTAGAGGCACTGCTGTGGGCCTCCTCTTGTTTAAATCCCCCGCAGAAAATAAGACATACTCAGCTCCCAAGAAAGTTAGTGATCTAGAAGAATGGAAACCCATACCTCCTATCCACATAGGTCAAGAAACCCGTACTTTGTATCCAGAGTGGGTAGTATTCCTCAGCCTCATGTCCAGATGGAATGTATGAGAATACAGAAAGATCCCAGAATCACAACAGGAAGATAAGAAGGAGTGGTAGAATGTTTTTCATTAGAGTTCCTGAGATGGCCCCAAACTTGCTGTCTACTTTAGATGGAAGTAGCTCTCAAGTATCTACATTTCCTATGGTCTTAGGAGAATCAGGAACAGCAAAGATAGAGAAGGAGAGATTTGAACTTCCAAGTTACTATAGGAGTCACAGACAATTGATTACAACTTAGTCAAGTGAAAATTCTGAATTTAATTCTCAAACTTTTGACTGTTTTTCTGTGGATGACTATTATTTTTGGCTGAGGGTGCATCTTCTGGAAAGAATTTGTATTTGCTTCCTCCTGAGGCCTTGTTGTATTAATTCTGGTTTAATTTAGTGTGAGGGTTCCAGTCAACCATCCAATCTTTTATTTCTTTCATCTGTCGTTCCCAGTGACTTCAGTCTTCATTATTTCTGGCCACATGGCCACACTGAGGACATTTAATATGAAACAGTAAATTCATTCTTCTGACCTTTAGACCACAATCTCCTGACTGTATGCCCACTGGAATGTCTTTATGATAACTCGAACTATTCACTCTCTGAACTCCTTCCTTAACAATTCTACTGCATTCTGACCTGCATTTCTTCTCTATGTTGTTCAGACCCTATGAGTCACCATTTAAGCTCTTTTCTCCTTAATAGTTCAAATGTGATATTTTCTTTTCTTTCTTTGATA
Organism: Marmota monax; assembly: GCF_021218885.2. Classification (NCBI taxonomy): domain Eukaryota; kingdom Metazoa; phylum Chordata; class Mammalia; order Rodentia; family Sciuridae; genus Marmota; species Marmota monax. Next base: position 1,352,459 of record NW_026693208.1, on the reverse strand, counting down.
CTCAAATAGAAGTAAATCAGATGAGAGATCCACACCCAGAAGACCCTTACCATGATTAAGCAAAAACATTCACCATATTTGTGAGAAGAACATAGAAGTTCTTCTTGTCAGAAAGCATTATAATAGGATTTCCTTTTTTTTTTTTTTTTTTTTTGAGGACTAAATTGAAAAAGCTAAGTTTGGCCACAGACTTGATGATGTTACTTTTGCTTTTGTGATAAAAGTTGTAAAACCGCTGACCAATCTACATAATGAGACAAAAAGCACTTGTCATATAAACCTTCAACCTCTCCTCCCACATGGTACAAAGTTCGAAGAATTTTCAGATTCAAGGTTCAGAGAAATTTTTAGGTGATAGCCCTTCTGGACTCTGCAGCCAATAAAACTGCTTTCTGAAAATTCCTTCAGTGTCCAGCCTCTTCTGTCCCATACCAGAAGAGTCCCAAACATGAACAATTTGACTGCATACTTTCTGGTAAGCATCAAATGTTGAAATATGCTAAAGAAAATCACACAACTTCAGAAATTGGTCCTAGTTCGATTGTCATCTGGTCCTTCAGCCTTGTTCAGTACATTTTCATGTTTTTGGTTTTTCCCCCTAGTTGTGTATCACTACAGTATGGATATTCTGAACTTGTCATTCTTTCTCCAAGCTTTTGACTAAATCAACACTATTTTCTCCTTCAGCTTTAGAAAACAGATTCATACTATTCATCACAAGGAAAATGGTAATCACTAAGTCATATAGTTTCTACTCTTAAACTTTTAAAAATGCATGTGTGTCGCGACCCCCTTGCCCGCAAGGAAGACGCAACTCTCGAGAATCTTCTCTCAACAGTTTATTCAGGTCCCTGGATATTTCTTCTTCTTTCCTCGGGTGCCCCTCCCAGCCTTAATAAAGCATCCCAAGCCCCAATGCAAAGCTGCCGCGTGGAGCTTTCTCACAGGGTGGTGAAAAATCATGTGCCAACTTTCCCAGATAAGAAATTGTTTGTCACAGACCACAGCGGAGCCAGCGCCATCTTGTAATGGCGACCATAATCTGCAGAAACGGCAGAAGCGGCTCACCACAGTTCCCCCTTTTCTATTTTATTAAAACAATACAGGCGAGAGTAGAGGTCCTATCCCACTGTGCAGAAGTGGCTGCATAGTATGGCTCAGTCCCAAGGAGGGCCCTTCCCCAGATCTGAGGCCATATCAGCCGACGCCTTTTTTCGTGGGGCGGGGCGTGAACGCGTCTAACCCGCATGCAATAGGACATGCTCTCCTTGAGGTCCTCTTCAAGGATCACTCAAGTGCAGTGCCTTGCCTCGCATCCTGTATCGTGACGATGGTGGACGAAGGGGGATAGCTGAGGCTGAACTGTGGCTGTTTATAATGACAAACAAGTTGACAGCACCCTGAAAGAAAGGCACGGACTTTAAGGCGATAGAAAAGCACTAGTGTGGAAACCCATCTGCGTGCAATGGCAGTAAGACCGGCAGAGTGCAAGGGCTTTCCAACACTAAGAGAATAACAAGGAAAGTCATGTCGATCCCAGTGCAATGTTATAATAACTTGGGGTGTAACGACCATGACAAAGGTTTACTGCTTAAGATGCGCAAGCCAGACTTGAGGCGAGTTGCCATTTTCTAAAGCTGCAAGAGCTTGTATGATCATAGCCTTTTCTTGTGCATGGCGAGTTTTAAGGCGACAGAGAAGCCACAAACAAAGTACAACACTGAAGCAACACATTGCACCAAAAATGCCTACCCCCACCCACTCTTTGAAGAAGGAAAAAGCAGAAGATATCCAATCGGTGAATTGACCCAAAGTCACTGGTTCTACACGGGTACTATTCAAAACAGCAATCTGAGTTAGTTGAGACTGGATCAAGTTTTCTGCTTCCATGGACCAGGTTCCGGATAGATACTCTCCAATGATGCGGGAGGCATTTCTGGAATCATTAAATCTGACAGAGGTTATACATAAATGTGCACGTTGATCAACACAACCCAAAAGCACCAAGTCGGCCAATTCTTCTACCTGAGCTTGGAGTAAATCTATTCTTTGGTTGGCAGCTAAAATCCCTGACAAAATATGTTGATTAATTGAATTTTGGGACTCAAGTATAGTAGAAGTTTGTTGAACAACTTGATTAATGGTGGCAGCAGTTTGTACTTGACTGGCCATGGCCACTCCGGCCGTAACCGCTGCAGCAGCAGACACTGCCACAGCTGTCACTATAGCTGCCGTAATTCCAAAATCCCTGCGGACTCTAAGTAGCTCAACAATGGGGAATTTATCTGGGTCCGCAGTGACTGGGATTGGGACAAAGGTTGGAATTTTCATAACCACTGCTACAGTCCAAGAACCATTCCAACACTCAGATAAGAGACAGGTAACACTAGAACAATCCAGCATCCCTGACGAGGTGTCATTAGTCAAAAGGAGCAAGAATGGGGATTGGACGCAGACCATCGCAGGGGGCAATGTGGCATTATATAGCAAAGAGTTGAACGAAACAGATGTAAGTCTATTACCCCGTTCACTCTCGCGAACAGTACCAGAAACATTAGCCAGCCAGCTTCTGACTCCCAGCAATTGAGCCAATGCAGAAATATCAGCTGAAGCCCCCTTCTCATTGAAAATCAGCCATTGAAACCAGGACCAACCTACTCCTGTAGAGGAGTTGGCACTATGGTTAAAGTTATAAACATACCTCTTAAGAGAGGGGGAAAAAGAGAAACCCTTAGCAACTTGAAGTCTCTCCCAAGAATGATCCTGACAAGGCGTAAATGTTGGGGGGAAACCAAGATTAGGGGTACAGTAAGGAGAGGCCTTAAAATGAGTGGCATTGTAAGTACTATTAGAAGAAGGAGGCACTGGGATTAGTACCTTGGAGATCATAGCCAAGGTAGTTATGTTAAAAGCAGAGCTATTTACAGGGGTCCCTGAACCTAATTGCTTCCCTGAAACTACTTGGCTCAGTACGGCATTAATAATACTCCCTGAGACCTGATTGGACCGCAATGGATCCTCCCAGTTAGTCAAATTTTTGGTCTTAAGGCTGATGCAATTAGCGTTTCCAAGGCTGAAACAAAAAACTCCTGTGAGATTAACCTGAGATTGATTAAAAATGCTCTCCACGTCCCCTCTAGGAGAGGCACAGGGAGCAGACATCTCACATGAGGTAGAGAAAAGAGTGGGGAGGACACTAGAACTACCATGAACCGGCATCGGCATTGGCCAAGCCCGTGCCACTGCCCACCACTGCATTGGTGTCGTCTGTGCCATCGGCACCAGCACCAGAACCAGAGCACGTAGCAGAGTGAAGATCCTCATCACAGGGTTGCTGTGGTATCTCTTGTTGTTGGTCGGTTGATGTCAAGACTCTTCTTGTCAGACGTTCAGGGACCCACAACGGCTCCGTGCGATCCTGGGGAAAAACACATACAGATCCTCGTGCCCATGTCAGCACGGGGTCGGGGCCGTTCCATTGGCCCGTAAGAACATCCTTCCACTTAACATAGCCAAACACAGAGGGCTGAGGGGACACATGTCTATCGGCCACAGAGTGACCATGAATATCCAAATTTAAAAAATTAATGGTAAAGAGAGCTAAGGACAGGCGTTCTTTAGGAGTGTGTTCAGCTCCTATTCCCCCTTTTTGTTTTTGTAAAGTTTCCTTTAAGGTGCGATGAGCACGCTCAACAATGCCTTGTCCTTGAGGATTGTAAGGCAGACCATGAGTAAGTTGCACTCCCATGGTAGAACAAAAGGATGTAAATTGTTTGCCAGTATAAGCAGGTCCATTATCAGTCTTAAGGGATGCAGGAGCACCCCATGCTGCCCATGCTTCTAGGCAATGAGTAATAACATTACGTGCCTTCTCTCCCGACAAAGCAGAGGCATGAATAACTCCAGAGCACGTATCAACAGAAACATGTACATACTTGAGGTTACCAAAGTCAGGTATGTGCGTCACATCCATTTGCCAGACAACCAATGGCTTCAATCCCCGTGGGTTCACTCCATAAGTAGGGGGATGAAGAAATGTGACACAATGGGGACATTGTAATACTATCTGACGAGCATCCGCTCTTGAAATGGAAAAACGCCTGCGCAGCGTTAAAGCATTAACATGGAAATTCTGGTGAAATAATTTAGCCCCCTCTAAGGAGGAAGCCAAGCATATCAACTGGTCTCTAGTGGCTGAGTCTGCACAGGCATTACCCTGTGATAACGGACCAGGAAGAGAGGTGTGAGCCCGTATGTGCATTGGATAAAAAGGAGCAGTGCGGCTACAGATAAGTTGTTGAAGCTGATTAAAGTAAGCAGATACATTATGGGCATTACTAATAGCTCCCACGGCCTCCAGGACTTTGAGTGCTTGTACCACATAAATGGAGTCCGAGATAAGATTAAAAGGAAAAGAACATTGTTTAAAAACCTCAATAACAATTTGCAGTTCAACCCATTGTGGATTACCAGGAGCAAATTGATGCTGAACAGGGGGAGAATCATTAATTACATAAGCTCCCATTCCAGACTTGGAACCATCAGTGAAAATATTAACAGCCCCCGGAATTGGGTTGGGTGAAGTTACCTTAGGGAAAATGATGGGATGTTCTTTAACAAAATGGAGTAATGGATGGGAAGGGTAATGATTATCAATATCCCCTTGAAACGAGCAACATAGAATAGCCCAGTTGTCTAGAGTAGCACACAAAACATTAAGCTGAGCCTTAGTATAGGGTATAATAAGAGAAGAAGGTGATTGTCCGAAAAATTGAATGCTTTGGTGGATCCCTTTAAGTGCTAACGCTGCAACAGCATCAGGATAGTATTCTAAAGATTTTCCTGGGGATATATGTGGGTGGATCCATAGTAAAGGCCCATCTTGCCACAGTACTCCAGTAGGCTGCCGCATAGTGGCAAGCACACATAACTGGAAAGGTTTATCACTGCGGAGCCTGCATAGAGTAGCATGTTGTATAGCTTCTTCTACTGTTATAAGGGCTGCCCTGGCCTCTTTGGTGAGGCTACGAGGAGAAGCAAGATCTGGATCACCCTTAAGGGTAGCATACAAAGGCTGGAGCACACCATTAGGAATATGTAAATATCCCCTTATCCAATTAATATCTCCCAGCAGTTTTTGAAAATCATTCAGAGTTTGGAGATCCTGAGTTCTTATGGTGATTTTTTGTGGTTTCAATTTGTCATGCCCAATGATTGCTCCCAAATACTCAATAGAATTCCCCGTTTGAACCTTTTCAGGTGCGATATGTAGCCCATATTGAGCTAACAGCTTTACTAAGTCTCTATAGGCCTCATTAACTATCTGCTCTAACTTAGCGGCCAATAACACATCATCCATATAATGAATGATCTTGATGGAGGAATACTTATGTCTGAGAGGTGCGAGTGCCTTCCCCACATACATCTGGCACATCGTGGGACTATTAGCCATTCCCTGCGGCAACACTACCCACTCAAACCTAAGATCTGGCTCCTCGTGGTTACACGAGGGAAGGGTGAAAGCAAAACGTTGTGAGTCTTTAGGATGCAAAGGAATAGAAAAGAAACAGTCTTTAATGTCAATAGCAATAATATGCCAGCCCTGAGGAATAGAGGAGAGCAGAGGCAGCCCTCTTTGAATGGGCCCCATAAGTTGCATTTGAGCATTAACTGCTCGTAAATCATGCAGTAGGCGCCACTTTCCTGATTTTTTCCTAATAACAAATATGGGAGTATTCCATGGAGAAGTGGAAGGTTGGATGTGACCCAAGTCCAGTTGTTCTTTGATTAAATTATGGGCTGCTGCCAATTTAACCGAGGGAAGAGGCCACTGAGGCACCCAAACAGGCTCCTCGGTGAGCCATGTTATGGGTATTTGAGCCCCAGTGGCCCCTAGGAAAAACCCAGACCAAATCTGTTAAGCTTTTGATGACCTTGCACAGGATGCCTACGCCCCTGTAGATGTTTTCCTAGTCCTAGACCTGGCCTATACCCCATATTTTGCATAATCTGTTGAGACGCCGGGGAATAGTCATTACTAAGAGTGAACCCCATGTCTTTCATCAGATCACGACCCCATAAAGAGATAGGTAAATCAAGTACATAAGGCTGAAAAGTGCCATTGTGTCCTTCTGGGTCCTTCCAAGATAGATGTCTACAGCTGATTTGAGGGGCTTGGGCATATCCCAAACCTCTCAGTGATTGATCTGAGAGCTGCACCGGCCACCCCTTTGACCAGTCCTTTTGTGCAATTATACTACGATCTGCTCCAGTATCGAGCAATCCCAAAATTGATTTGCCTTCTATGGTTAAGTTTAAAGTAGGACGGTCATTCATATCTAAGGACAAATAAACAGAATTCCCTCCAGTAACTCCAATCTCATCACTTGTCCTTGAAAAGGAATCAGCAGAAAAGCGGGTATGCAGGCTGGGTAGAAGTAACAATTGGGCAATCCGATCTCCTGGGGAAATAGATACAATGCCCCTTGGAGCTTCCACCATAACTTTTATTGTCCCTACAGTATCAGGGCTAATAACTCCAGGAAAGACATGAAGACCTTGCAAAGTAGAAGATGCACGTCCAATTAGCAAACCTACAGTGCCAGGCGGTAAAGGCCCTTTGAACTCAGTTTCCACCAATTGGACTCCCATCTTAGGTGTTAATACGAGTCTGGAGGTGGAACAGAGGTCCAATCCCGCGGCACCTGTAGTGGCTCTCCGCGTCTCATGGGATGGCGTAGAGATGGCCATGTCTCGGGTTTGGGTGTGACATTCTCCATTGCCCCATATATTTGTGGGCCCTGGGGTCGGGGGCCCCTTCGGCCGTTTTTTGGCCCAGCTGAAATAGGCTGTCCATGGATGTCCCTCATTGATCTACACTCTTTTGCCCAATGCTTCCCTTTTTTACATTTTGGACACAGCCCTGGTTGACGAAAGCCATTGGAAGGGCCACCGTGAGGGGGTCCAGTAAAATTATCTTTTTTAGGACATTCACGTCTGAAATGACCGGGCTGACCACAATGGAAGCATGTTCCGGCACCAGGATTGCCCCCTTTTGCCACCCGAAGGACAGCAGCTGCAAGACCTGCATTAGTTAGAGGTCCTCCAATCTCTCTACACACTTTCATCCATGCTTCTATGCCCTTATTTTTATAAGGAGTGATTGCCGCTTTACATTCCTTGGTGCATTGTTCAAAGACCAATTGCTTGATAAGGGGCATGGCTCTATCAGGATCCCCAAAAATCTTTCCAGCAGCATCCACCATCCTTGCTACAAAATCTGAAAAAGGTTCTGTAGGGCCTTGTAGAATCTTGGTCAAATTGCCAGACACCTCTCCTCTATTTGGAAGCGACTTCCATGCCCGAATACAAATATTGTTAATTTGATCATATGCCTCAAGAGGAAATCCTGTCTGTTGATTTGCAAATCTACCCTGTCCCAAGAGCATATCCTTGTCCCAATGGGGGCGTCCCGCTGCATGGTTTTGGGCGGCCTGCTCTATTGCGCCCTCTAGCACGAATGCTCTCCAGTCCAAATATTTACCCGGGGAAACGCAAGCCCGAACAAGGCTAGCCCAATCAGAGGGAGTCATACAGTATCTAGACAGATTTTCCACCTGAGTCAGCGTGAAAGCGGCATCCACCCCATAAGTGCGTACAGACTCCGCCAGGGTCTTCACAATTTTAAAATCTAAGGGTTCATGGACTCTTCCCCTGTTGTCATCCTGAAAAACTGGATAAGCAAGACCCATCTCAGCGTGAACAGCCCTCCATGTTTGGGCATGGAAAGCTCTTCCCGAAACGCCCCCGCCATCCGGCGGTGGATCCGGGGGATCGCTTTTCTTGAGCCCTTGCTTATCTGTGTTCCCTTCTCCTACAGCTAAACTCCCTAGCTGACGAGACAGCCTCTCGAGCTCTTCCTCCTCATCCTCCTCCTCCTCTGACCCACTTTCGCATGGGGGTGTACGCAGCGTACTGAGATCTGGATACAACCGTTTCCTCCCCCGTCTCATGCTCTGCACACTCCCATCCTCCCGAGTCGCTTCACTTTCTGCCATCTCCGATTTTTCCTCATGCAATCGCTCTAAAACCTCCTGTCCTTTAGTAAGTGCTTCCTGACATCTATCATCTGTAAGGCAACTACGGACCATTTTCCAAAGGGGTATCACCCCACCCTCTAATATGCCCTGCTCAGAAGCAAAGTCAAGATCTTTGCCTAATTTATCCCAACTAGGCACAGTAAGGCTGCCCGAAAATGCGAACCACGGTGCAGCGATATCTATCTTCTGTAAAAATCTCTGTAAAGTACTATGTTTCACTTCCAGTCCCTTGGAACGTAACAGGCCATCTAGGGCCAGGAGAAGCGGACTTGAAGATGCGGCACCCATGACGCAACAACAAAGAAAGCACAAAAAAAAGAAAGCGAAAGTAGGAGCGAAAGTACACAGTGCAGCTGCAATAAAATATAAGGCTCTCTCTTTCATTACAGAGGAGCTGTCCCGCTTTGGTCGCGGATCCCACTTACTAGGGACTAACCCCGCTTTGATCGCGGATCCCACTTATTGGGACTAACCCCGCTTTGGTCGCGGATCCCACTTACCTGGGACTAACCGGTGCACCACCCCTGACTGTTGAAAGTTCTGGTTCCCGGGTTTCGGCGCCACTTGTCGCGACCCCCTTGCCCGCAAGGAAGACGCAACTCTCGAGAATCTTCTCTCAACAGTTTATTCAGGTCCCTGGATATTTCTTCTTCTTTCCTCGGGTGCCCCTCCCAGCCTTAATAAAGCATCCCAAGCCCCAATGCAAAGCTGCCGCGTGGAGCTTTCTCACAGGGTGGTGAAAAATCATGTGCCAACTTTCCCAGATAAGAAATTGTTTGTCACAGACCACAGCGGAGCCAGCGCCATCTTGTAATGGCGACCATAATCTGCAGAAACGGCAGAAGCGGCTCACCACACATGTGTATCCATGTTTTCACCTTTTTATTCAATTACATTGGAAGAGAAACCTCTCTTTTGCTCTAGAACCAATCTCCAGACATGTAACTTATCTTTTTCTAATTCATCTTAAAATACTCCTCAAGATCTTACTTTGTGGATTTTTAATTCACTACCTCCACCTTCCATCTCTCTCTCATTGAAAGTTATTTTTTTTTCATTAAATACAATAGCACAGTCTGCTTGTTTGCATTCCAGATAGTAAGCTCCTGGGGGATAAGAACCATTTCTGTCCTGTCTTTGGTATAATATAGCAAGTAGTATAATTCCTGACCCAAATTGGATGCTCAATGCATATTTTGTTAAAGGAATATTCTGATATCATTAATACATGAAAATAAAAGAACTAAATCTTCCTGAATGCTAAATCATGCTGAGGTAGTCTTTCCCCAATTTATTTTAACAAGTAATAAAATATCCCTCTAGAGAAGAAGATCTCAGGAATACACTGTGATTCCACTTTAAATCCAAATCATTACTTCCTACTTCTAACAACTGTAATGATATTCAACAACCAAGAGTCAGGTGATGAATTCTTGACCATACTTCCAGTCTTATGAGAAAGGTATTATAGAATATAGGCTCACTTTCTGTGGCCGTGAGATTTTCTACTGCTAACTAGAAAGTATTGCCCTCCAGGAGATAATTAGGGCTGAAAGCATAGTGCACAGCTGCATAGAGCCATGCAGTCTGTTAGCTGCTCTGTGTGTGTCCTCTCTCCTTCCTGCCCGAATCCACCAGCTCTCAGGCCATCTGCAGTAGGGCTGCAAGATTAACTTAATAAACCTGAATTACTATGAAAGTTTTGCATTAAAATGTGAGCATTTATCTTAGACTGGGGATCCAAGCTTTCTGGTGTGATATAAAAGGACCCAAGAAGCAGAAAGGAAAGACCTTTTTTTAATAACCCACTTTTTTTCCTAATGGGTCACTGACTGTTTACTTTCACCACCTAAGGTCAATTTGATACATTTTCTACATAAACTTAAAGTACCCTGCAGTGGTAAAAGATAGGCAATAAATTAAAAACCAAAAAAAACAACATAAAACCCAAACAACCAAAAAAGGAAAATCCTAGTGAAAATGACAAAGGTATCAACCCAGTTATTTATAGAACAAAATAGTTGATTAAAATCAAATATTCTTAATTACTAAGAAAATCTTAAATTAAATGGGAAATAAAACCTTAAATAAAATATTTATATTTTAAATGCTAATGACTGGGGCTAAAATGCTCAGTGGTAGACTGTCTGCCTAGATGTGAGGCCCTGGATTGAATACTAAGCAATGCAAAAAACAAAAATAAAAATAAATAAATATTAAAAATTAAAAAATGATAACATTAATACTTACTCAATCTGGCATTTAAGAAAAAAAGCATCTTGTTTTTTCTTAGTTTAAAAATGTCCTTTGTATTAAAAATGTGCATGTAATTTAGGTTGGCATCTTAATTTAACTTGACTAAATTATAAATGGCATTGAATTGAAACAGTAATTTCCATAGATATGTAATTTTAGGTGTCACGATATTTTATTATTGCTGTTAATCTTAGAGATCACTCTACATATACACGAGCTTATTTCACACCCAGAAGTCTTAGCTGTGAAAGCTGTGTTTGCTCAATCACTCATTTATTTATTCTACTGTCCACACACTGTGATGAATCCTATGCTTGTGCCAATGTTCCAGAACCAGGACAACAAGTGATGTGCCCTTGAAGAGAAGAGAACAGTCTGGTGTGAAGTGCAAAGCTAAACAAATAATTACATTAAAACATGCACATGAAAAGATAAGTGTATCTAAAGTGATCTTAGGGTCTATTTGAACTTGTGACAAATGGGAGGATTCAGAGCAAGTGTCACATGTGAAGAGATGATGACTTGCTGCATATCAACTTTTTGTTGCTCAGACAAAATACATGAGAAAAACAATGTAACAGATTAAAGATTTATTTTGGCACAACATTTTAAAGGATTCAGTCCTTGGTCTTCTGGCTCTTTGCTTTGGGACTGAGGTAAGGTAGATCATCATGGCAAAATACATGTTACAGGTAAGCTATTCACCTCATTGGAGAGGGTAAGCAGAAAGGAGAGAAAGGAAGACTGGTGCCCCTCCATTACCTACTTCCACTGACCCTCTTCTTCCAACTAGGCCTCATCTCTTACTGCCTCGACCATCTCCCACTAATGCCATCAAATTATTAATCCATCAATGATCCAATTCACTGATGAAGTTGGAGTCCTCATGATGCAATCATTTCCTAAAAGCTTCACTTCTAAACATTGATGTACTGAGGACTAAGCTTTTAACACGTGAGCTTTGGGACATTCTGGATCCAAACTATAATACTCTATCTCTAATATCAGTTTATTACCCTCCCTTCTGATTATACTTCTGTGATAATAAAGAATAATAATTGTCGTCACTGCCTGAAGATGTGAATCAGAAACATGATTCAGGAACCATTCATTACTCTGAGACCATGTTATTCCTTATTTCCAGTTTCCAGTTATATTATTCCTACTGTTCTATTGAAGCAGAGACCATAACCTGAAAGCCTGTATGCGTGCTGTACATGTCCCACAGACATATATACTTTGCTTTTTACTTCTTTAAAATACCAAAATGTTAATGGTTTTTGATGTGGCTTGCGTTTCCAGGTGACCTCAGTCTCTACTGCCTTCCACAGCTTTCTTTCAGTCCGCTTCCTTTGGGATATTTGCTTGCTCATTTTGGCATTTTAAAGTGTGGCCTTCAAATTGAAGTGTGAAAGAGCTAATGTCATTTATGAGTCATTTATGAGTCAAGGATCTCAAGTCAACCAAAAAAGAGATGAAAGATATTACTAAGTTTGTTTTCAGGTGGTCCTAATCAAGATGTCGCGTTCTCTTTGGTACTTGAGAAAACTCGCTGAACAATTATATTGACACAGGGCGAGTGGGCACAAAGTATTTGCAAATAAAGTATTTTTATTTATGGTCCTCTGTAATTTTATCTTTGGAAATTCCAAATTTTATCTTGATGGAAAAAAAATCAGGAAAACTCAAATCATTTAAAATATAGTCATAAATGCATAGTTAAAAAAAGATGCTCCCCTAAAATTTTAATAAAATTACTTATCACAGAGCTCAGGAACTTTAATTCTCAAGAAAGGCTTGGGGGCCGGCAAAGTAGAGGGAACTGTGACCATGCACAGAGCAGGGCCAGCAGCCTGCTGAGGGGCAGAGCCGCCCCCCACCCCCCGCGCCTGCCAGGTAGGTGGAACGGTGACCACCGACAGAAAAGACCCAGTGGCCCGCGGCGGGACAGAGCTTCCAATCACTCCTACAAGGTAGGCAGGCCTGCGACCCACCGGCAGAAGAGGAGCAGCGGCCTGCTGAGAGGCAGAGCCGCCCCCTCCCCCTGCACCGGCAAGGTAGAGGGAACTGTGACCACGCACAGAGCAGGCCCAGCGGCCTGCTGAGGGGCAGAGCTGCCCCCCTCCCCCCGCGCCTGCCAGGTAGGTGGAACTGTGACCACGGACAGAAAAGGCCCAGTGGCCCGCGGCGGGACAGAGCTTCCAATCACTCCTGCAAGGTAGGCGGGCCTGCGACCCACTGGCAGAAGAGGAGCAGCGGCCTGCTGAGAGGCAGAGCCGCCCCCTCCCCCTGCACCGGCAAGGTAGAGGGAAATGTGACCACGCACAGAGCAGGCCCAGCGGCCTGCTGGGGGGCAGAGCCGCCCCCCACCCCCCGCGCCAGCCAGGTAGGTGGAACTGTGACCACTGACAGAAAAGGCCCAGTGGCCCACGGAGTGGCAGAGCTTCCAATCACTCCTGCAAGGTAGGCGGGCCTGCGACCCACCGGCAGAAGAGGAGCAGCGGCCTGCTGAGAGGCAGAGCTGCCCCCTCCCCCCTGCGCCTGCAAGGTAGACGGAACTGTGACCATCATCAAAACAGGCCAGACCTGCAACCGAGAGACAGAACAGGCCCAGTGGCCTGAGGAAGGGTAGAGCCGCCATCCCCCCCGTGCCTGCAAGGTAGGCGGACCTGCGACCCACTGGCAGTACAGCCCCAGAGGCCTGCAGAGGGGCAGTGCCACTGCCTGCGCCTGCAAAGTAGACAGAACTGTGACCACCGACAGAACAAGCCTAGCGGCCCGCAGAGGGACAGAACCGCCGCCCGCGCCTGCGAGGGAGACTTTGCAACTATACAAGACCAATATAAATATATAGGGGGAAAATTCAATAGCACAACAGTTTCACCAAGTAGAAAGGAACGCGAACAGTATGAAGAGACAAGGAAAGAAAGGACCACAAGCATTGCAGGTCAACTCAACGTTAGAAGAGGTAATAGCTGCAGCAGATGGAATGTCAGATAAAGAATTCAGGATATACATGCTTCAGATGATCTGGAGTCTCAAGGAAGACATCAGACAGCAAAATCAGACAATGAAAGATCACTTCAACAATGAATTACATAAACAAATCCAAGAAGCAAAAGATCAACTATACAGGGAAATAGAGGTTATAAAAAACAAACAAACAGAAATCCTAGAAATGCAGGAAGCAATAAGCCAACTTAAAAACTCAATTGAGAATACTACCAGCAGAGTAGAACACTTAGAAGACAGAACATCAGACAATGAAGATAAAGTATTTCAACTTGAAAAGAACATAGACAGCTCAGCAAGACTGTTAAGAAACCATGAGCAGAACATCCAAGAAATATGGGATAACATCAAGAGACCAAATTTAAGAGTCATTGGGATACAGGAAGGGACAGAGTTTCAAACCAAAGGAATGAGCAATCTATTCAATGAAATAATACGAGAAAACTTCCAAGACTTGAAGAATGAGACAGAACCCCAAATCCTAGAAGCCTACAGGACGCTGAATGTGCAAAATCATAAGAGACCCACACCTAGACACATTATAATGAAGATGCCCAACATACAGAATAAGGAGAGAATTTTAAAAGCTACAAGAGAAAGGAAGCAGATCACATTTAGGGGTAAGCCAATCAGGATAACAGCTGATCTTTCAACACAGACTCTGAGAGCTAGAAGATCCTGGAATAACATATTTCAAACACTGAAAGAAAATGGGTTCCAACCAAGCATTGTGTTTCCAGCGAAATTAAGCTTCAGGATGGAAGATGAAATTAAAACCTTCCACGATAAACAAAAGTTAAAAGAATTTGCAGCTAGAAAACCATCTCTTCAAAACATCCTTGGCAAAACATTACAGGAAGAGGAAATGGAAAATAACAATGAAAACCAACAGTGGGAGGTAGGACACTAAAGGGGGGAAAATAATCAAAGAGGAAAACAAACCATGTTTAGTAACAGAAATAAACAAATATGGCTGGAAGAACAACCCATATCTCAATAATAACCCTAAATGTTAATGGCTTAAACTCACCAATCAAGAGACACAGGCTAGTAGAATGGATCACAAAACAAGACCCAACAATATGCTGCCTACAGGAGACGCATTTGATAGGAAAAGACATACATAGGCTGAAGGTGAAAGGTTGGGAAAAATCATATCACTCATATGGACTTCGGAAACAAGCAGGAGTATCCATACTCATATCAAATAAAATAGATTTCAAGCCAAAGTTAATCAAAAGGGATAAAGAGGGACACTACATACTGCTCAAGGGAACCATACACCAACAAGACATAACAATCATAAATATATATGCCCCAAACAATGGTGCAGCTATGTTCATCAAACAAACTCTTCTCAAGTTCAAGAGTCTAATAGACCACCATACAATAATCATGGGAGACTTCAACACACCTCTATCGCCACTGGACAGATCTTCCAAACAAAAGTTGAATAAGGAAACTATAGAACTCAATAACACAATTAATAACCTAGACTTAATTGACATATATAGAATATACCACCCAACATCAAGCAGTTACACTTTTTTTCTCAGCAGCACATGGATCCTTCTCAAAAATAGATCATATATTATGTCACAGGGAAACTCTTAGACAATATAAAGGAGTAGAGATAATACCATGCATCCTATCTGATCATAATGGAATGGAACTGAAAATCAACGATAAAAGAAGGAAGGGAAAAGAATACATCACTTGGAGAATGAACAATAGGTTACTGAATGATCAATGGGTTATAGAAGACATCAAGGAAGAAATTGAAAAATTCTTAGAGATTAATGAAAACACAGACACAACATATCGGAATCTATGGGACACATTGAAAGCAGTTCTAAGAGGAAAATTCATTGCTTGGAGTTCATTCCTTAAAAAAAGAAAAAACCAACAAATAAATGATCTCATACTTCATCTCAAAATCCTAGAAAAAGAAGAGCAAAACAACAGCAAAAGAAGTAGAAGGCAAGAAATAATGAAAATCAGAGCTGAAATTAATGAAATCGAAACAAAAGAAACAATTGAAAAAATTGACAAAACTAAAAGTTGGTTCTTTGAAAAAATAAACAAAATCGACAGACCCTTAGCCATGCTAGCGAAGAGAAGAAGAGAGAGAACTCAAATTACTAACATACGGGATGAAAGAGGCAATATCACAACAGACACGTCAGAAATACAGAAGATAATCAAAAATTATTTTGAATCCTTATACTCCAATAAATTAGAAGATAGTGAAGGCATAGATAAATTTCTTAAGTCATATGATCTGCCCAGATTGAGTCAGGAGGATATAGACAACCTAAACAGACCAATATCAATTGAGGAAATAGAAGAAACCATCAAAAGACTACCAACTAAGAAAAGCCCAGGACCAGATGGGTATACAGCAGAGTTTTACCAAACCTTTAAAGAGGAACTAATACCAATACTTTTCAAGCTACTTCGGGAAATAGAAAAAGAGGGAGAACTTCCAAATTCATTCTACGAGGCCAACATCACCCTGATACCTAAACCAGACAAAGACACTTCAAAGAAGAA
This sequence comes from Marmota monax, assembly GCF_021218885.2. NCBI lineage: Eukaryota > Metazoa > Chordata > Mammalia > Rodentia > Sciuridae > Marmota > Marmota monax. The sequence continues at coordinate 1,336,539 of NW_026693208.1, read as the reverse complement.
AACTACAGACCAATATCTCTAATGAACCTAGATGCAAAAATCCTCAATAAAATTCTGGCCACTCGGATACAAAAACTTATCAAAAAAATTGTGCACCATGATCAAGTAGGATTCATCCCTGGGATGCAAGGCTGGTTCAATATACGGAAATCAATAAATGTTATTCACCACATCAATAGACTTAAAAATAAGAATCATATGATCATCTCGATAGATGCGGAAAAAGCATTCGACAAAGTACAGCATCCCTTTATGTTCAAAACTCTAGAAAAACTAGGGATAACAGGAACATACCTCAATATTGTGAAAGAAATCTATGCTAAGCCTCAGGCTAGCATCATTCTGAATGGAGAAAAATTGAAGGCATTCCCTCTAAAATCTGGAACAAGACAGGGATGCCCTCTCTCACCACTTCTGTTCAACACAGTTCTCGAAACACTGGCCAGAGCAATTAGACAGACAAAAGAAATTAAAGGCATCAAAATAGGAAAAGAAGAACTTAAATTATCACTATTTGCAGATGACATGATTCTATACCTAGCAGACCCAAAAGGGTCTACAAAGAAACTATTAGAGCTAATAAATGAATTCAGCAGAGTGGCAGGATATAAAATCAACACGCATAAATCAAAGGCATTCCTGTATATCAGTGACAAATCCTCTGAAATGGAAATGAGGACAACCACTCCATTCACAATATCTTCAAAAAAAAATAAAATACTTGGGAATCAACCTAACAAAAGAGGTGAAAGACTTATACAATGAAAACTACAGAACCCTAAAGAGAGAAATAGAAGAAGATCTTAGAAGATGGAAAAATATACCCTGTTCATGGATAGGCAGAACTAACATCATCAAAATGGCGATATTACCAAAAGTTCTCTATAGGTTTAATGCAATGCCAATCAAAATCCCAACGGCATTTCTGGTAGAAATAGAGAAAGCAATCATGAAATTCATATGGAAAAACAAAAGACCCAGAATAGCAAAAACAATGCTAAGCAGGAAGTGTGAATCAGGCGGTATAGCGATACCAGACTTCAAACTATACTACAGAGCAATAGTAACAAAAACAGCATGGTACTGGTACCAAAACAGGCGGGTGGACCAATGGTACAGAATAGAGGACACAGAAACCAATCCACAAAACTACAACTATCTTATATTTGATAAAGGGGCTAAAAGCATGCAATGGAGGAAGGATAGCATCTTCAACAAATAGTGCTGGGAAAACTGGAAATCCATATGCAACAAAATGAAACTGAATCCCTTTCTCTCGCCATGCACAAAAGTGAATTCAAAATGGATCAAGGAGCTTGATATCAAATCAGAGACACGCCGTCTGATAGAAGAAAAAGTTGGCTACGATCTACATACTGAGGGGTCGGGCTCCAAATTCCTCAATAGGACACCCATAGCACAAAAGTTAATAACTAGAATCAACAAATGGGACTTACTCAAACTAAATAGTTTTTTCTCAGCAAAAGATACAATAAGAGAGGTAAATAGAGAGCCTACATCCTGGGAACAAATCTTTACTCCTCACACTTCAGATAGAGCCCTAATATCCAGAGTATACAAAGAACTCAAAAAATTAGACAATAAGAGAACAAACAACCCAATCAACAAATGGGCCAAGGACCTGAACAGACACTTCTCAGAGGAGGACATACAATCAATCAACAAGTACATGAAAAAATGCTCACCATCTCTAGCAGTCAGAGAAATGCAAATCAAAACCACCCTAAGATACCATCTCACTCCAGTTAGATTGGCAGCCATTATGAAGTCAAACAACAACAAGTGCTGGCGAGGATGTGGGGAAAAGGGTACACTTGTACATTGCTGGTGGGACTGCAAATTGGTGCAGCCAATTTGGAAAGCAGTATGGAGATTTCTTGGAAAGCTGGGAATGGAGCCACCATTTGACCCAGCTATTCCCCTTCTCGGTCTATTCCCTAAAGACCTAAAAAGAGCATGCTACAGGGACACTGCTACATCCATGTTCATAGCAGCACAATTCACAATAGCTAGACTGTGGAACCAACCTAGATGCCCTTGAATGGATGAATGGATAAAAAAATGTGGCATTTATACACAATGGAGTATTACTCTGCATTAAAAAATGACAAAATCATAGAATTTGCAGGGAAATGGATGGCATTAGAGCAGATTATGCTAAGTGAAGCTAGCCAATCCCTAAAAAACAAATGCCAAATGTCTTCTTTGATATAAGGAGAGTAACTAAGAACAGAGTAGGGTCGAAGAGCATGAGAAGAAGATTAACATTAAACAGGGATGAGAGATGGGAAGGAAAGGGAGAGAGAAGGGAAAATGCATGGAAATGGAAGGAGACCCTCAGAGTTATACAAAAGTACATACAAGAGGAAGTGAGGGGAAGGGGAAAAATAATATAAGGGGGACAAACGAATGTCAGTAGAGGGAGCAGAGAGAGAAGAGGGGAGGGGAGGGGAGGGGAGGGGAGGGGAGGGGGGATAGTAGAGGATAGGAAAGGCAGCAGAATACAACAGACACTAGTATGGCAATATGTAAATCAATGGATGTGTAACTGATGTGATTCTGCAATCTGTACATGGGGTAAAAATGGGAGCTCATAACCCACTTGAATCAAATTGTGAAATATGATATATCAAGAACTATGTAATGTTTTGAACAGCCAACAATAAAAAATTAAAAAAAAAAAGAAAGGCTTGGGGCAAGAATTTGTCACACTGTTTTAGTTATCTATTACTAGATAACAATATTATCACAAACTTAGAGGATTAAAGCAACACACATTTATTATCTCTCAGTTACCAATGATGAGGTATCCAGGAAGCTGGGACTTCTGCTTCCAAGTCTTTCACGAAGCCTTGACTCTAGTCTTACATGAGGCTAAACTGAACAAGAGCATGCATCTAAGTTTATTGGCAAAATTAAGTCTTCTTAAGTCTGTGGAAGACTTAATATTGCTAGTTATTAACCAGGGACTCTCCCCAGTTCCCTGCTAACATGTGTCTTCATAATGATGGCTTGCTTCAGCACATCCAGCAAGGAAGAAAGTCATGGAAGCTATGAATTTTGCAACATAAACACGGAAGTGACATCTCATTGCCTTTGCTATATTCTGTGGGGTTAGAAGCATGTCAATCCCATCTGCTTTCCAGGGGAGGGGATTAGCCAAGAGTGTGAATACTTGGAGGAGGGGAAAACTTGAAACCATCTTAGAGTCTGAAACCACACAGACCCACTGTTGGCGATGATGATGATAACACCTTTGCTGATCTCTTAATGTGCTCCAGATTCTCATTTAGGTATTTTATACCTAATTTTGACTAACTCACTTGTTTCTATGTCCCAGATTACCAACACACACACACACACACACACACAAATATTACACAGACACTATTATTATTATATCATTATTAATAAGCAAAGAGGAAACAAAAAACACACTTAATATCTTACTCAAAAGCATAGGTAGAAACAGATGGGACTAAAATTCTAACCAAAGCAGTCTGGGTCTATATCTTATGTACCTTTAGTAATAATTCTTTACTTGTGGGTAACGCACATTCAGAAAAGTACACAAATCCTAAGAGTTTAGTCAAATTAATGACTCTATATTAAATACATACCTAGAACCATTATCCAGATCACAAAATTGAGGTACAAGTAGGAGTGTATTTAGTTTGGTATGGAATAATTTTTCATCTGCCCCACTCCTTTTTCTGCTAGTTTACAAATGCAAAATTCTCTTACCTTTTATCTGAAAGATATTTTTAATTTACCTTAGTTTTTTTAAATTTTGAAAATAATAGTAGCAAACAACTAGTCAAAATATTGAGTAAACAGATTAAAAATCTTTCAGCTCTTTAAGAAACACTGAAAATAAATGAAAGAAAGAAAGGAAAGAAAGAAAGAAAGAAGAGAGAAAGAAAGAAAGAAAGAAAGAAGAAACTGAAAACCTCACTATAGAGAATACAATTGAGACATACCTGAGAATCAAGAGAGAAGTGCTGAAAACCAAAGAGAAGCATTGCTTATGGCTTATTTTTCTCAAACTGCTATTTGTTAATTTGTTCTAATTAGTTCTACATGACAGCAGAATGCATCTTGATTCATTGTATACAAATGGAGCACAACTTTTCATTTATCTGGTTGTACACAATGTAGTATCACACCATATGTGCAGTCAGACTTCTATTTTTGAGACTTAAATGTATATGTGGTCTTCTAGTATTTCCTACATTCTCTAATGAGGTATTCTGTATTGTTAATTCCCTTGTATTTTTATCCTTTAGTTTGAACACTTTGTACTGACAGATTTACCAGTTTCTCAATTCTATACTAATGTGTGTCTCATTTACTCTTGAATCCATTTGGGGAGTTTTGGAATCACTATTAATTTCATTTCTAGAATTTCCATTTCATTTTTTGTAGATTCAAATTATCTTCCAAAATTCTTAATATAGTCATTTAACTTTTTCATATTAATCAATACATTTTCAAAGCTCATGTCTCATGATTTTGAAGTCTTTCTATAGTGTAAATTTATTATGCATGCTGAGATTTTATTGTTTGATTTTCTTTTTGTTTTTGTATAGTGAGTCATTTTCTTTTTGTATACCTGATTAATTTTGATTATATGCTTAATACTGTGAATGATCATTTTCAGAGATAAGCTGAAGAAGGGTCTAAATGATGTCTTTTTCCTTCAGGTAGGATTTACATTTGCTTCTGGGAGGAAGTTTGTTTAGGAACAATCACCCTTATTTTACTCATGGATAACATCATTCAAAGATAAGTTCCTTCTGAAGGATGGTCTTATTCTGTCCTCTTAAAAAGCTCTTAACTTTAATTTGTGCCTGTTTTGCTCTTGGGACTACTGAAAGTTATGTTCCAATCCTCAGCTCTCATTTTATCATTCATTTTTGAAAGAGGAAACCACCTTAATGAGAAATCATGATCACAAGTGCTTGGTTTCATCAGTTATATTCATTTTCTTCAAATCTGATCCAACAAATTCTTTCAGCCTAATAGCTCTCTATTACTCCAACCATACTTTTTTGCTTATTTATATTTTATCCACCTATTCTAGATAGTCACAGTAGGGAGTTTATTGTGAAACAATTAAATCAGCTATCTTAGATAAATGGTCTCCCAAACCAGTGTTTGTAGCCAAATACAATAGATGTTTCTAATTTGGAATTATCAGTAAACCAATGCATACAATATGAAGCTCAATTTTATTTTCCATATGAAAACCAGAAATTTGGAATATTGATAAAAGAAAATAATAAATGTATTGACAAATCAGGGTTGGGGAATGAACAGTTACTTTAATAGTTAGCATATTTAGCAAGTATGCACACACATGGAGACACAACTACACACACAGTATCACATTTAACCCAATATAAAACATTGAGCTGAAGCACTTGTCTCTCTTTTTATGGATAAGGAAACTAAAATTTAGACAAATAAATAATGTATCTCAAATCAACCTAGTTCTTCTGGATAACCATATATAATCACACATCACTTTACAGTGGAGATATGCATGTTGCTAGACAATTTCACCATTGTGCAAACATCATAGAGTGGCTTACAGAAACCAAATGGTATAGATCAATCACTGAGTATGGCTTCTTACTGAAATCAAGAGGTACAGTAAACATGAGATATACAGGGCTGTTGGAGTAGCACTGCTTTACATTAAACTTTTTATAAGTCAGAGAACTTTACTCCAAAATTACAATAAATGCATAGTTCAGTAAATACATAAATCAATAACATGGCTATTTATTATCAAGTATTATGTACTACACATAATTGTGTTTTCATGTGATATTTTCATATCACTGTCAGTACTGATTTATTTATACCAGCATCATTACAAACACACATGCCTTGTGCTATAATATTATGTTGGCTGTGATGTCACTAGATGATAGGGTTTTTCAGTTTCATTATAATCTTGTGAACCACTGTCATATGTTGACCATTATTGACAGAAATATTTATATTCTATCCACAGTGTATAGCCATGTACTACATAATGTTTCAGCCAATGTTTATACACACACACATAAACACACACACACTCACACACATCCTAATTCTTCATTATACATTCATTTTATTTTGGTAACAATTTATGTAAATATATAATCTAGTTCAAATTTTTCTTTTATAAATTTTATAAGTTTTTAACAGATTTAATTCTTACAATGATTATAAAACTTTATCTTAAGTTATGTATGATAACTAAATTTTAATAATTCTGGAAAGGAAAAAAAAATAGTCTCAATTGTAATGTTTACAGAAAGTAAACTTGTTGAAAAAAATGTGCCAAAATAATTCATTTTTCCTTTACCATGGTAATTCTAATGCTAATATAAATTTAGTATTTTAGCTTATTTGTTCACGTTGGCTCTTGCAAGATGATATGTTTTCAATTGTTATATAAATCATATCTGTCATGGAGATATTTCTAAAAATGTAAAAATATAAAACCAACCTGTAATTTTTTCAGTTCACACATATTAGATTTTCCATGATCAAATCTCATTTTTTCCCTGAGACAAAACACTTGGTGAATTCTAAGTAGTGGTGGTTCATGCCTAAATAAGTTATTTTTTCTTATAATCAAGTCATCAATATAAAGAAAAATTGTCTACTTTAGAGCTCAGACAGTTACCAGATCTTTTGAATTCTTTTTATGGTTTAACATAGTTGTCTATTATGAGCCTTATTTTCCTTTTGGATGAAAAAGACCATAGCTGAAATCACAAATCTCTTCCTCCTTGACTATATTCCTAGCTCATTAAAATCATAGGATGACCTCAGAAAAGAGCTATCTTTGGTAAAATAACAGGTAATGCTATCTTGATATCATAATTTATAAAGTGCTTCTCTTGACATGTTCTTACTTAATCCTCAATAAAAATTTGATATATAAGTATTAATATTCTAGTTTTAGATTTTAAGGCATAAAGGTTCAGAGTTTTAGCATGTTTTCTAAGGTCTTACAATTTGTATGTGGTTGAGTGAAGATTCATGGAATGTTGTGTAATAGAAAGCAAATAGTACAGCATTAAATGTATTAGACTTAGGCAACAAAATATGTGTTAATTTGGCATATTTAAGGGATATAAGAAGATTGAAAAAATATTGTGAATAATTAGGTATAATAATAATGAAAGAATTGTGGAATGGGTGTACCCTTGCACCCAAAAGAGTCACATAGGAAATCAAATGAACAGACAGATCTTGAAAGAAGAAATACAAATGGCCAACAATTATATAGAAAAAGTTCAACATCTTCAACTATCAAGGAAATGTCAATCAAAACTACAATGAGATTCTGTCTCACCCAAATAAAAATGACAATCATCAAGAACACAGATAACAATAAATGCTGGTGAGGATTCAGAGAAAAAGGACTGCTTATATACTATTGGTGGCAATTTAAATTGTTATAGCCACTAAGGGAACCAGTATGAAGATTCCTCAAACACTAAAAATAGAAGAACTATTATGGTTTATATATTAGGTATACTCCCAAAAGCTCATGTGTGAGACAATGCAAAAAGGTTCAGAGGAGCTGGACACAGGGGTACACGCCTGCAATCCCAGTGGCTCTGGAGGCTGAGGCAGAGGATAGCAAGTTCAAAGCCAGCTTCAGCAAAAGCAAGATGCTAAACAAGTGAGACCCTGTCTCTAAATAAAATACAAAATAGGGCTGGGGATGTGGCTCAGCGGTTGAGTGCTCCTGAGTTCAATCCACAGTACAGAAAAAAAAAAAAGATTCAGAGGAGAAATAATTGAGCATTACCCCAATTGGTGAATCAATACACTGATGGGGATTAAGTGGGTGGTAACTGAAAGTGGATAGGGTATGGCTGGAGGAAGTGTGTCCCAGAGGGGTATGTCTTTGGGGTATATATTTTGTATCTGGCAAGTAGAATCTCTCTCTCTCTCTCTCTCTCTCTCTCTCTCTCTCTCTCTCTCTCTCTCTCTCCCCCCCCTTCTTGCTTCCCTTCACCACTCTTCTACCATGATGTTCTGCCTCACCTCGAGCCACAAGGAATGGAGCTGAGTATGTATGGACTGAGACTTCTAAAACCATGAACCCCCAAATAAACTTCCTCCTCTAAAATTGTCCTTGTCAGCTATATTGTTCCCATCAGTGAAAAAGCTGACTAAAGCAAGTACTACATGATTTAGCTATATCATTACTTGGTATGTACCCCAAAGAATTAAAGTCAGCATACTTTGGTGACACATGCAAATTTTACTCTTGACCAGAGAACTTAGAAAATCTCTCCTCCCATCATATAGTCATGGAAAGTGTTTCAAAATGTGACTAATCTAGTGTGAATGATATCAGAACTCTGGCTTAACTAAGAATGTTAGAAAAGAAAAAAAAGGAGTTAAATTTTGATTTTAGAAACAGAAACAACTTAAAGCAATATTAAAAATATACAAAGACATTAGTTTCAGATCATAGGGTAGATTTATTTTTAGTTTCTTGAGGCTTCTTCCTGCTATTCTCCATAATGGTCAGACTAATTTATAGTCCTACCAACAGTACACGAGAGTTCCTTTCACTCTGTATTCTCACTATTTGTTACTTTTTGTTTTATTCCTCCTTAGTAACTATTCTAACTGGATATCTCATTGTCATTTTGATTTACACTTTCTTGATAACTAAATGTATTATGCATTTTTTCATAAATTTGTTGCCCATCTGTATTTCTTCTTTTGACAAATGTCTGTGAAGTTTATTTGCCAATGTAATTGGATTAGATAGTTTTTTTTTTTAATTCACGTATATGATCCAGCTATCTCATTTTTGTGCATATATCAAAGGCAATGAAAACATCATAGAAAGAGATTCCTAAACATCCATGTTTATTACAGTCTTAGTCATAATAGCTAAGATTAAACCTTGGTGCCTGTAAATGGATAAAGTGATAAATAAAATATGCTTTATATACACAATAGAATATTACTCAGTCATAAAAAAGAATGAAATTCTGTCATTTGTAGCAAAATTGATAGAACTGGAGGAATTATGTTAAGTGAAATAACCCAGAAACAGAAAGACAAGCACCTCATGTTCAGGCAAAGAAGTCATCCTGAATTTATAATAGTGATTTTTAGATGTTAGGAAGGGAAGAAATGGGTAATGGGAGGCTGGAATTGATCAGTGTGTACTGTATTCATGTGTTCAAATATCACACTGAACTCTGTTAATGTGTAAACTAGTATGTTAATCAAAAATAAATAAATAAGATAAATTTGACTTTAACCCCCCCCCCAAGTCTAATTGCATCATTTTGCAGACTGTTACATAGGTGATATACCTTAGCTAAGGAAAGGAGATGGCCAGGGGAGGATCAGAAACTTACAACAGGGGAAGGACTAGGAGGAAATCAAATGACTGACACTAGTGAAGCCACAACTAAGATCAATGTTATACTGAGATCTACCCTTGACACTGACAGCTACCAAGAAGCAGCAAATCTAAGTCACAGAGAGGCAACTTGAAATCAGCAACAACCATAACTTCATGGAAAAACAGTGGCTCCTTGGAGATTGGATGAACTCTGCTGGAACCCCTATGGAAGAATGGGATGATTTTTCTTGGGCAAAAGGAGAAATTTTTGATTTTTCTCATAGACTTTTAAAGAGCATAGGTTTCTTTATTTTCAGCAGGAAAGAAGTGTGCTTCATGCATAAAAATATAGAAAACAAGTGACAGACTATTAACTAATCCAAAATGCCTTCCTTTTTAGGGATGGATAGCTTGGTTATACTGATTGTTACACCATTTAGAATCTGAAGAGGAAAAGTAACCTTAGAAAAACTATATCTGAAAATTTGATGATTTAAAATCATAGAAAGAGTACAAAATAACAATGTAATGTTAGATCTCAAGAGCTAAAAAGCAGGGACAATCTAGTGCCAAAACCAGTAAATGACAGGAAATAAGTAAGATCAGAGTTAAAATAAATGAAATGGAGAATAAAAAATACAAAATGTCAAGGTAACAAACAATTAGTTCTTTGAGAAGATAGACAAGATTAATAATCCCTTAGAAAACTAAACAAAAGAAAGAGAAAAAAGACCTAAATTAACAACATTAGAGATGAAAGGGTGATATCAACACTGACATTTCTGACATCCAGAGGATCATTAGTAACTATTTTGAAAACTTAAATACCCCAAAATTGTAAAATCTAGAAAGAATATATTGACAAATTTCTACACACGTATGACCTACCCAAATTAAGCCAAAAGATTTAGAAAATGTAAACTGATAAATATCAAGTAATGAAATGAAGCAGCTATCAAAAGCTTTCAGACAAAGGCCTAGGACCGAATTGATTCCTAGCTGAGTTCTGCAAAACCCTTTAAAGAAGAACTAATACCAATCTTCCTCAAATTATTCCATGCAATAAAAGGAGGGGGGGACAATTCCAGATTCATTCTATGAAGCCAGTATGATTTTGATACCAAAACTAGATAAAGACACACCAAGAGAAAAAAATTATAGAACAATAATCCTGATAAACATACGTGCAAAACACCTTAATAAAATATTAGCAAATTTTATTTGACAACATATTAAGAAGATTGTACATCATGACCAAATCGATTTCATCCCAGTGATGGAAGCATGATTCAACATTCACAAATCAATATATGTAATTAAACAAATAAATTAAAGACAAAAATGCCACAGTCATCTCAATAGTTGCAGAGAAAGCCTTTGATAAAATTCAGCACCCTTTCAAGATAAAATTTCCTAAAAAACTAGGAATAGAAGGATCTTACCTCAACATTCTAAAGTAGCTCAGGACATGGCCAGGAAGGGGGGAAGAGAGAGAGAGAGAGAGAGAGAGAGAGAGAGAGAGAGAGAGAGAGAGAGAGAGAGCGCAAACACTAGAGCGCTCAGACCAACGTGAACAAAATCTAAACCCCAAAGGCGTGCCCCCAGGGACCCACCTCCTTCAGCCATACATTACCTGCTTGTAGAAACCACTCAGTTAATCCCTATCAGGGGATTAGGTTAAACTTCTTATAAACCCAATCATTTAATCTCCAAAGTTACTCAAATTACCTCACATATGAGCTTTATGGGTATACCTCACATCTAATCCATTACAATTAGTAACTCACACAAGGTAAAAAAAAATACTTGGGAATAAATCTAATCAAGGATGTAAAAGACCTCTGCAATGAAAACTACAGAACACTGTAGTAAGAAATAGAACCTTAAAATATGAAAAGAGAAGAATGAAACATTAGAAGATGGAAAGACCTCCCATGTTCTTGTATAGGCAAAAATAATATTGTCACATGGCATTACTACCAAAAGTGCTATAAAGATCCAATGCAATCCTCATCAAAATACCACTGACATTCTTCACAGAACTAGAAAAAGTGGTCTTAAAATTCATATGGGAGAATAAAAGACTTGGAATAACCAAAAGAATACTGAGCAATAAGAGCAATGTTGGAGGCCTCACAATATCTGATCTCAAATTATACTACAACTATAATAACAAAAACAACATGGTATTGGCAAAAACAACAGACACGAAAACCAATGGAATAGAATAGAAGACACAAAAACAAACACACATACATATAGTCATCTGATCCTTGACAAAAGTGCCAAAAACATGCTGAAGAGAACAAACTCTTTCAAACAAATGCTAACAGGAATGCTGTATGTTCTTCATGTAGAAGAATGAAACTAGATCTCTATCTCTCACCATGCACAAAAATCAAGTCAAGGTAGATTAAACACTTAGGAATTAGACAAGAAATACTGTAACTGCTAGAAGAAAACATAGGATCAACACTCCAATACATTGGCACAGTCACTGACTTCATTAACAAGATCCCCAAGGCTCAGAAATAAAACCAAGAATCAATAAGTGGGGTGGTATCAAATCAAAAGGCTTCTGTATAGCAAAGGAAACAAATAAGAGCATGAAGACAAAGCCTAGAGAATGGGAAAAAAATCTTTGCCAGATTATCTTCAGAGAGAGGATTAATATCCAGAAGATGCAAATTACTAAAAAAATCAAACACCCCCAAAAGCAAATAATGCCATCAATAAATAGGCAAATAATTTAAATAGACAGTTCTCAAAATAAATTCAAATGGAAAATTGTTCAACATAACTAGAAATTAGGGAAATGCAAATAAAACATACATGGAGACTTCATCTTGTTCCAGTTAGAATGACAATCAATCCAGTTAGAATAGAAATAACAATTTCTGGCATGGGTGTGCAAAGAGAGGTACAGTTATACAATTTTGGTGGGATTGAAAATTAGTACAACCATTTTGGAAAGCAGTATGGAGATTCCTTAAAACACTAGGAAAGGAAACACCATCCTACACAGCAAGCCCTTTTCTTGGTATTTATCCAAAAGAACTAAAATCGGCATATGATAGTGATACATGCCTATGAATATTCATAGCAGCATAATTCACAATAGTGAAGTATGGAACCGGCCTAGATTCCTGTCAACAGAAAAATGGATAAAGAAAATTTGGTATATATACAAAATGGAATTTTACTCAGCCATAAGAAGAATAAAATTATGACATTTGCTAGTAAATGCAAGTAACTGGTGAACATTATGTTAAGTGAAATGTCAGATTCAGAAAGCCAAGGGTCAAATGTTTTCTCTCATATGTGGAAGTTAAAGAGACATAGGAAAAAAGAAATTAAAAAATAAAGGCAGGTATCATGAGAATAGAAGGGAGACCAATTGAGTAGAAGAAAGGGAAAAAAGGGAAAGAAAGAGGGTGGGCATGGGGAAGTACCAGGAAATGAAATCTACTAAATTATTCTATGTCCACATGTGAGTATACCAAAACAAATCCTACTTTTATTTATCATTGAATTGTAATAAAATTAATATAAAAATAATAATAATAGAAAGGAGATTAGTAGAATAGAACAAGTGAATCACCGGAGGGAGGAGGAGAGGAAAAGAGAAGATACTGGGGAATGAGATCCAATCATATCATGTGAATGTAGAAATAGGAAAATGAATCCCACTATTGTGTATAATTAAAATGCACCAATTAAAAATACAAAATAAAGATATAGCTTTGCTGCTGCAGTAATAAAGATAGAAGAGTATAAAGATCTAAGTATCAGTTTTCAAAACAACAGATTTCATAAAGATAAATCAAACTTTAAATAGTATTGAATTGTCCATACATTGCATCTATTGTTGGTCTTTCAGTAGCAACCCCTTCTCTTTTCCTGGCAGTATTAGTTACAAACACATCATAAGTTGTGATAGAAAGCTCTTATGCTAGACAGTAAACATGTATAAGCAGGGTTGTATGCTCACAACACACCTCATTTGTTATTGGTGCTGCCCAATAATAAGCAAGAACAGTCTGTCAGGGTGACTATATTTCATGTTAATAATTGAATTAATCTGTGTGACTCAATCCAACACTCTCCCTCTTCCAGGCAATAAAATTCCCTTCTCTAGGGTTATACCACAAAACATTGATCTGCTGGATTCTGTTTGAAGAGATCCTGTAGATTTATAAGATAGTTTTGAGGAATTGTATGTTTAAAGCCATGTTTGGCACACGGTAAGACTATGATATACCATTAGGGAAAAGGTTTATGTAATGCATATCTTTCAAGAGTTGCATTCACTTCCAATATGTTTGTCAGAGGGAAGAAAAATGGGTAATGTGAGGTGTATTGCTGTTGTGTTTTAGATATGAAGTATACCCCAATAGCTCATGCGTGAGTCAATGCAAAAGGGTTTACAGATGAAATGACTACATAATGAGATCCTTAACCCAATAAGTGAATTAATCCCAATAGGGATTAGCTGAGTGGTAATTTGTAGGCAGGGGTGTGGCTGAAAGAGGTAGGTCCCTGAGGGGTTGCCTTTGGGGTTTATATTCTGTCTTTGTTGAGCAAAGGCACTCCTTCTCTCCCTCTTTTCTTCTCTCCCTCTCTCCCTCTCTCCTTCTCTCCCTCTCTCCCTCTTAGCCTGCTTCCTGGGGTGATGTTTGAGCCTCTTCCTTCCACCACACTCTTCTCCCATGATGTTCCACCTCCCCTCAGGCTGCAAGAAATGAAGCTGGTCATCTATTAAATTTGACCTCTGAAACTGTGAGCCCCCAAATAAACTTTTCATCCTCTAAAATTGTTCTTGTCAGATCTTTCGGTCACAGTCAGCAAAAAAGCTGACTAAAACACTTGCCAAAGGAAATTCGAGGAAAAAGGAAAAAAAGAAAGAAGTCGGGAGGCATTAATTGGAGGCATAGTTTTTAATCTCATATAATAGGGACTCTGGCCACAGAATGGGATGGGGAAGCACTTTTTAAAAATTAAGTGGCATAGAGGTGAAAGAATTCCCCACGCAAAGACACTTCGCCGGGAGAATTCCAATTTTATTGCAAAAAGTAGTGTGCTTATATAGAACTAAGGGGGAGATGGTAGGGTTTAGATAAATGGCAGGCAACCCGTTTATTGGCAAGTTCTTTCAGATATCAGCTCCGGAGCCCAGGAATTAGTTCTCATTGGGGCTAAGGTTCCCCGCCAGCGAGATTTGAAATTGGCGCCGGCGGGAGAGTTCACACGGGCGGGAACTTTTCGCGCCACTGCAGAAAAGAAGAAGGTAGGAAGAAGAGGTGCTTAGGCGCCATGTTGGGGTTTTTTCTCTGGGGTATGGCTGCCGTTTATACTTTTCCCAACAAGAGGGATACCTGTTGAGAAAGTACAGTGGAAAACAACAAAGTCAAATAACTGAAGAAGCCAGCTGAGCCTGAAAATAATAGTTTTTAAGTTTGCAATTGCTGTTTTAACATATTTTTAGTATATGAAATGAAAGTTTTCCAAAGGTTAAGAAAATGTTTTTCTATATTTTATCTTTTAGTCAAATAGTGTCTTTAAATAAACAATGGATATATTTAAATAAAGGAAGGTACACTATATAATTGAAACTCACACGAGAATCCGGTGAACACATAATTGCAGCTAAATCCTTGGTCATATTAGCCAAAATTGTCACTTGAATTAGCCACTTTCTTCTGTGGGGAGAATTTCCTCCTATGAACACAGTTTGTGTTCATAGGATAAATAAATATGTGTCACACTACATATTGTATGTTGGTTATTTGTTGAGAATGATTAGAATTGCATTCTCCAAGAATTAATCATGTAGCTAATTGAACGGGGAACAAGAAAACATTGAAATTAACTGTAGGCTATCTTGATTTTTGTCTAAAACTGGCTGAAAATAAATGAAAAGGTACAAAGAGTAAATTAATAATTATGGAATATTAACTCTGTTCTAGTTATTATGTGTATCTGATTTCCTAAATCTAGAAACTGCATGATCAAGTAGGCAACGCTGTCCACATTTTACAGGTGACATCCAGATAAGATGGAGTATTTGTAGTAAAGCAAATACCTGAACCCAAGTCAGTCCAGAATAATGCCTCAGAAGTATATAAAAGGAGATGAGATATTGAACAAGTTAGAGATTGTGCTACTAGGATCAGAGAGGATTTCAGGGGAAGCACAGGTCAGTTTTGATGTGTGAATTGTTGTTTAAGAAAAGCTCAAACTGGAACTCATATTTGACAAAGAGGGCAGACATCAGAAAACCAGAAGTTTAAAAAAAGCTATCGCTTCTTCATACTGAAAGACCTGAAGACATAAAGAAGGGTGAAATGTGATAGACTTAGCAGGAAAGGGAAAGTGACAAATGGACCAAAGTATGTATAAATAAAAAATTTTAAATAAAACTGATAAGAAGTTTGATGGGCTGTATGATGATAGCTAATTATGTCTACCATTGAATCCATATCACCAATGAATATTGCTGTCAGAAAAAAAGCTGTGTAGATGTAATTAAATTATGAATATTGAGAAGGGGAAATGACTCTAGATTGTCTGTGTGGGTCTAATGTACTCACAATGGTCCTTGTACAGGGAAGTAGTAGACATAGAATCAGAACAGAGGTATGATGGCCGTAAAGAGGTTGGGTAGATATACTTTGAAGATCTAAGAAACAACCTCTAGGGGAGGGATGCAGGGTATCTATAAGAGAAAAAAAAAAAAGAAAAAGAAAAAAAAGGTCTCATAGACTTTTTGCCTTTGAAGAGGGCAATGGGCAATATCCTGTTGACGCCTGACTTTAGCCCAGTGAGACTAATTTTGGACTTCTGATGTCCATAATTATAAGATAATACATATTTGTTTTATTCCAATAAAGCCACAATAATTTATTATAGCAGCAACAGGAATAAAAAAAATCAGCGTGGGAAATATCAGACAAAATTAATTTTTATGTTGCATTTAAATATCTAAAACTGCCCTGTTTCTAGCTGCCTCCTTACTTGATTGAGCTATTTATTCCAGGATTGTTTTAAAATTAATGCTTTGTTGCAGGTGAGAGACAGGGAAGTTGATAAAAACAAAGTAAGTTAAAAAAAGAACAATAGCAGAAAATCAATAACCAATAATATTACAAGACTATGAGTTTTGGTATGGTCTGTAAGCTGCTTTTGACATTTAAATACTCAGTTATGATTTTTCCTTTCCCTCTGCATTTAGTTTAATTTGCCTTGTGTAGAAAGAGAATGGTTCTTATTTTAATTACAGTACTAGATTGAACTCTCATAGACACAATCAGGATACAGGGTATTCTGAGTGAATGTTTATTTTTGATTATTATCATATCTATATTTTGCCTATTCTATAATATCCAATCAATTCCTATAGCTTTAGGAGCTACTTATTCATTTTTTTTCATTCATTAACTCACAAGTATTTATGAAGCTCCCATTCTGTATGGAAGGCACTAAGGACTGGGGATAGAGAATGAATACAGCAAGCATTGTTTCCTCCTTTAATTCATCCTCAAATTCAGTCTCCACTACCACCGTTTCTGACTCAGATTTCACTTATATCTCCTACTCCTTGTTAAGTACTTACTTTTTCTCCATCTCAGTTACATACTCATGATGTTTACCTATTCTTAAGGGGCAGTTGTATGTCTCACATCCTGTAGATCATACAATAAATATCTCATGATTTCTTACTGGTCAATAAAAATATGAGTCACAAAGATTTGTAGAATTATTAAATCTTACACGAGAAAATAGTCAATTATTTACAGTTCATGTCTTTCTCCCTAAAAGTCCATTTAGGAAAGCAAAGGTATATGAGTGATGCTTCTAGAAAGTGTTTTGTGTGGCAGAAGCGTTTTACAGAGCATATCTCCAAGCCAAGAGCTGGACTGGAGTTATACTGGAAAGAACTGTTAAGGTCATAACAGGTATATGGGCTCCATTTAAAAATTTTGTCTTTTTATTTATTTTTATTGTAGAAGAAGCACATAATGAATTTTACCATATCAATAATTTTTAAAATTAAGTTTCAGTAGAATTAGGTCTATTCACATTGTTGTGAACTATATCTCCGAAACATTTGCATCTTGTGAAAGTGACACTCTGTTTTAAGCAAGAAATGGCCAATACATTGGAAGGTTTAAATTAGAAGATGATTACACTTCTTCCTCCCATTTTTGTTGAAAAGATAAATCTAGCATCAATGTAGAGAATTTCCTGACAAAGGAATGGGAGAGATTTAAAAGCTAATTAGGAAGATGCTATTATTTAATTTGAACAAAATGAAACTAGGTTCAAACCCTGGATTCACACTTAATTGATGTATTAAATGAAACCTTAATATAACGTTTTTCCCTAAGAAACAAGAATGGTTTTTACTTGTTGATACAATTTGAAAAATCATTACCCTTTCTTTCTTCTATGCAGCTATTTCTCACGAAGATTTCTTAACAAACCAATTTGAAGGCTTAATTATTTATTAGTAGATTAAATGTCTTCAGTTTTTTCTACAATTTATAATGATCTATATCTCTGCATTTCTTGAATTACTGCTAAAATGAATTCTTGAACATTTTTTCTTCACTGCCAGAACATGACTATTTCATCCACTATATATTAAAAAATATAATATTCACTTCCACAATTAAGAGTTTTGAAGCTAATATTCTGTGGCAGCTTTTTCAGCCCTGACTGCAAATTAGAGTAACCTGGAAGATTCTGATAATATGATGCTGATCATCACCACAGACTAATTGAACCAGAATCTTTTTGGGTGGGTCAAGGCATTTATTTTTAAAAATTTTCCCTAAGTGACTGCAATATACAAGAGGGAGGGGTAAAATTCACCAATCTATAGTGCTTTATTTTTCTATTCACTTTTTAAAAATTAAAAAGAAGTTATTCCTTGAATGTGGCTTTATATATTACATTCCTGTTTTTCATAAGCATGATTAATTTGGTTTAAAAAAGGATACCAGGCTTCTTTGCCATCATAAAATAAATATTTTGGTTTCAAAATTAATCTTGATATAATCATTAGATGACTTGATTAAATATGTTATGAATGGAGAAAAGGACTCAATGCTTTATAAGATCCTCTGTACTAATAGAAATTTTCTTGATGTAACGAATTAATCCATTAGTTTTCATAAAGTTTCAGCAGTGTCAATATCAAGTAGTATGCTGGGGGAAACTGTCTAATTTTTCACATAAAATATATCATCCTCTTCCACCCAAATCACTAAAAACATTGGTTTATGAGCTTAGTAATCTGCTGTGCAAATGTAGCTTTATGGCAGGTTATTATTTAAACTTGGCCAGGCCATGTGCTGCCCAGATGTTTGGTCAAAGATGAATCTGTGTGTTCTTGGAATTTCTTGGACAAGATCAACTTTTAAATTAGTGGACATTGAGTAAAGCAGATACTCTTTTTGCTATGAGCTGAATATTCATATCCCCCTGGGATTAGTATGTTGAAATGCTAACATGCAATATCATAATTTTCAGGGGTAGGATATTTGCTAGGTAATTAAATCCTGAAGGTACAGTTCAGTTCTCATGCATGGGATTCATGACCTTATAAGAAGAGAGATGTAAGCATGACTTCTTTCTGATATTTAAGGATGCAGTTAGAGGGTGACTATGGCAAAGGCAGAAAGAGTGACTTCATCAGACACTGGCTCTCCCAGTGCCTTGACTTGGACTTCCAGCCTCCAGAACTGTGAAAAATAAATATATGATTGATGTTTAAGCCACCCAGTCTAGGGCACTGTGTTATAGCAGCCAAGACAGATTGAATACCTATAATATGAGTGGGCCCTTACTAGTGAGTTAAATTATCTAAAAAGAATAAAAAGGCCAGCTTCCATTAAGCAAGAGAATTCTCTAGCAGACTATGATTGGACATAATCTGCAATTTTGAATACTTCTGGTTCTACAGTGGACAGCTGGCCTTTGGACTTGAAATGGCACGTGAGCTTTCCTGGGTCTCCATCGTACTGGCAACATCCTGCCATTTTTGGACTTGCCAGCCTCCATAATCATGGGAGCCAATTCTCACAACAAATGTCCTTCAGGATATGTACAAATCCTGCTGGTTTTCTTTCTCCAGAGAACTCTGATTATACAAGCTTCAAAAAACTTTCTTATCCCATTTTATCTTCTGTATCCTCCTTCTACATGATTTGATCATTTTAATTTATTTTACTTTTTCTAATTTGGAAAGAATACGTTTTAGAGTTGACCCATGATGCTGTATAGTACAGGGACTTAGGCTAATCTGTTTCAGATGGTTTTTAAAAGTAATATGTGAGTATATAAATGGCCATTGAGTGCTCTTTCTGAAAAAAAAAAATATTACCTGCTTTGAATTAATAAGAGGAAAGGTTTACTGTTTAAACGTGTTTTTTTTTCCTGCTTCTTTTGAAGCATATGACCCAATGGGAAAGTAAAGTACTGTAGTCTGATGACACAAGTATGCATAAAAAGGTCTCACATTTTTTTTTCCTGCTTGACAAGCTTTTAATTTCAGCTCTATATCTTCTAAAGCTAGAAGTTTCCTTTAACTTTTCCTGGTCCTTTTATATAAAATCTGCTGTTTGGTTTAAAATATATATTACTTTCATAAAAGCACAGAATACTTTTTAAACCTAAATGCATTCATTTAAAAAAAACTGCACTGACTATAAATTACTGTATTCCCCTGGGGTAAGCATCAGAATATGTAAGTAATTAATAATTCATTTAACAAAATTTTCATAAAAAGATTAGAAGGTATCTTAAGGCAATGAATAATATAGTAAGTAATAAAGGTATGTGGGGTAAGGAAATTCACAGAATAATACAGAGATCAGTGGTGAGTTTTAAACTAGTCTCTAAATAATGAATGTACATATTTTTGTTATATATATTATTAAACAAAATACATGTTTATGTGTAAATTATATATATGTGAATTTTGTATTACATATAAATATATATAAAGTATATAGTTGTTATATTTACAGATTATTTATATAGAGATTATATATAAATATGTATAATATAAATAAATGTAATTTATGAAATATATATATATATATTTTTTTCCATGCTGAACTCAGCAGAGTTCCAAACCTTCAACAGGAAAATATTTCTTCCTTTTATAAAAAATAGATTTTTAAACAGATGCATTATAGTTATACATAATAGTGTAATTGATTATTATACATTTGTACTTGAACACAACAAACAATATAGTTTGGTCAAATTCACCCCAAGCACCTTGCTTTTCTTTCCCCTTTCCTTCCCCTGGTCCCCTTCCTCTATTCTGTTAGTCTTCCTTCTATTTTCCTGAGATCCCCCCCCCAACTTTATTTTCTTCTTTTTTCTCTCTACCTTCCATATATGAGACAAAACATATATTCCTTGACTTTCTATATTTTGTTTATTTCACTTAACATAATGCTCTCAAGTTCCATCCATTAAAACAGAAAAATATTTCTGATGGACTCCTAAAATTATAATTTCACTTTATAATTCTCTGATTTTTTCTTCTTATTGGAAAAAGTCATGTTCCATTTGTCATTCCTATAAAAGATGGATCAATTCTGACCCCACATTGCACATCTAATGCATACACATGGCCACAGGTGCTCTGAGAATATTAAATGCTTATTGTTTACAGAACACACAAAATAAGTGTTATGCCTGCCACTTTCGCCGAAAAAACACAAATCACAGCAGTATGCAGAGTTATATGTTCCAGATGGTGATGAATCACTAATGGAGCCCCTGGGGTCTAATTGTACAATTTTCCTGGATACCTGTAAAGCATCAATAATGCAATACGATTGTTTTAGTCTTAATAGTTTCTCTTAGGAATTTTAATGTAATGGAAGCACATTATAAAGCAAGCTTGCTTTGAATTTAAAACTCTTCAATTGTAGCTAATAAACATATCTTTTGACTGCCTATTTAGAATGCTGCTATAGTAGAATACATTAATAAAAAGAAGGTATACAAATCCTAAACAGCAACACCAAGCCATGAGATTAAAACAGCAATTAAAAGCCTTCTAACAAAGAAAAATCCAAGAGCAGTATATCTCTGATATGAAAACCAGACAAAGATACATCAAGAAAATAAAACTGTAATATCCCTGATGAACAGGCCCAAGTATACTTAATAAAATATTAGCAATCTGCATTCAAAAATACATTAAGATGATTGTACACCATGGTCAAGTGAGTTTCACCCAGGGATAAAAGATTGGTTCAACATTCACAAATCAATAAACATAATTAACCACATAAATAGAATTAAGGACAAAAATCACATTATCATTTAAATAAATGCAGAAAAATCCTTTGAATAAATTTAGCATCCATTAATGTTAAAAATACTGAAGAAACTCATGATAGAAAGATCTTTCCTCAGCTTTATTAAGGTTATGCTTCAAACACAAAACTAACATCACACTGAACAGAGAAAAATTGAAAGCATTTCTTCTAAAATGCTTAAGGAACTAGACAAGGATATCCACTCTCACTACTCCTATTAAATATAGTTCTTGAAACTCTACCCAGAGAAATCAGACAAGAGAAAGAAATTAAAGGGATATAAATAAGACATAAATAAGTCAAATATTCTGTTTGCTAATGATGTAATCCTATATTTAGAAGATCCAAAAATACTCCACCAGAAGACTTTCAGAGCTGATAAACAAATTAATTCAGCAAAGTAACAGGTACAATGTCAACATACAATCAATAACTTTCCTATACTACAATAATGAATCTCCTGAGAAAGATATCAGATACACTACATTGTTCACAATAAATAAAAATAAAACTTGGAAATAAGTCTAACCAAAAAGGTAAAACACCTTATACAATAAAAATTAAAGAACACTGAGTTAAAAAATGAAAGAAGACTTTAGAAAATGGAAAGACCTCCCATGTTCATGTATAGGCAGAATTAATATTTTCAAAATGGTCATATCATCCAAAGCATTCTACATATTCAATGATATCTCCAACAAAATATCAATGATATTCACAACAGGACTAAAAAATCTGTCCTAAAATTCATATGGAAGAATAAAGACCCAAAATAGCCAAAGCAATACTGAGCAATAAGAGTAATTCAGGAGGCATCAAAGTACTTGATCTCAAGTTATACCCCAGAGCTAATGTAACAAAAATAGCATGTTATTTGCAAAAAAGCAGAGACATGAAAACCAATGGAATACAATTGAAGACACAGAGATAAAACCACAAAGATATATATAGTCATCTGATATATGAAAAAGTACCAAAAATATATTGGAGGAAAGCTAGCTTTTCTTTTTTCTTTCTTTCTTTCTTTCTTTCTTTCTTTCTTTCTTTCTTGCTTTCTTGCTTTCTTGCTTTCTTTTCTTTTCTTTCCTTTTCTTTTCTTTCCTTTTAACAAATGGTGTTGATAATACTGGATTCTCTTAAGCAGAAGTCAAATGAAAGTGGATCAAAGAATTAGAAATTAGACTAGAAACAATAGAACTTTTAAATAAAACATATGCTTAACACTCCAACATGTTGGAGCAGGCATTGACTTCCTTAACAAGACCCTTAAAACTCAATAAATAAAACCAAAAATCAATAAGTGGGATGACATCAAATTAAAAAACATCTGTACAGCAAAGAAAAGAAGAGCATGAAGAGGGTATTCTATAGAATAAAATAAAATTGTTGCCAGTTACATTTTTTACAAGGGATTAATATCCAGGATGAATAACTAAATAAAAAACTGAATACCAAAAAATCCCAATCAGTAATTGGGAAAAAGATAAAAGCAGACACTGCTGAAAATAAGAAATACAAATGGCCAATAAATAGATGAAAGAAATTTCAATATCCCTTACAATAAGGGGAATGTAAATTTATACTAAATTGAGACTTCATCTCACACTATTCAGAATGGCAATCATCAAGATTACAAATAATAATAAATGCTGGTGAGGATGTAGGGGAAAATGTACATTCTTAAATTGTTGGAAGGACTGCAAGTTAGTACAACCACTGTGGAAAGCAGCATGAAGATTCCTCAAAAGACTAGGAAGGGAACCACCATATTACCCAGCTAGCCCACTCCTTGGTATTTAGCCAGAAGAAGTAAAATCAGCATACCATAGTGATGCAGGTACATCAATGTTTATAGCAGTACAATTTACAACAGCCAAGTTATGGAACCAGCCCAAGATGCACTTCAACAGAGCAATGAATATAGAAGTGTATGCAGACACACACACACACACACACACACACACACACACACACAAATAGAGTTTTACTCAGCCATAAATAAAAATAAAATAAAATGATATAATATTTGGTAAATGAATGAATGGAAAAATATTATGCAGTGGAGAACATCATGCTAAGCAAAATAAGTCAAACTCAGAAAGTGAATGGTTGAATGTTTTCATCCATATGTGGAAACTTGAGAGAAATAGGAAATAAAAAGGTATAATTCCATGAAAACAGAAGGGATATCAGTGGAATAGAGGTAGTAAATAGAGGGACATGAGGAACACAAAAGGGAGGAATGGTGGAATGATTTTGATCAAGGTGTTCTTAATATATATATATATATATATATATATATATATATATATATATGAATACTACAGTGAATTCCACCTTCATGTAAGTTTATAACGCTCTAATTTAAAAAAATGAGTCAAAAAAACAATATAGGAGAAAGGGGATTAGGGGGTAGGAGGAGGGGAAAAGTAGAAGTAGTAGAGATTGAAGTGAAACAAATTATATTCCATGCATGTATGAATATGTCAGAATGAGCTCCTTGTTCTATAGAACTATTATGCACTAACAACTACATCAAAACTTTGCATTATTAAATTTCTCTATATTGTTGTTTAAAATTTATTACCAGTTATGATATTTAAATCATTTGATATGCAATCTGGGACAAAATTAAGTATCTTACAATCTTTGTGTTGTGTGTGTTTTTTTCATATAATATTAGAGTAAAATAATTCATTGAAAATCACTGTGTCTTTTTGTATCTCCTATAGTTTCTCTGACAAAAATTTTAGCTTTGTAGACTAGGGATCCAAATGGTGGGCCAGAGGGAGGTAGCATTCAATGGCACTCTGTGACCTGGGACTCAAAAAGTGAGAATACTGCTTCTCTGTGAGTGATATTCCTGCTTCCACACAAAAATCATGGCCACTGTGCCCATGCTGTGCTCCAGGGCTCAGCATCCGAGTACTCCCAACTACTTGCCCATGTAGGACTACGGAGTACCCGAGCAGGACCATCAGCAACCACACAAAACCTTTGGCCACCCAGCAGAGCAGAAATCTCGGATGCAGATGCCCCACAGGACACCTGGCAGCTATCCACGTGCAGGATCTCCAGCTGTCACACCTGCGTGCACCACCATCCACCAACATGGGGTTCCCCTGGTTGTCTCCATCTTGGAACCCTGCAGCAACAGAGATGGTTCCCTACTCGCCTTAGCCCGCCTGCACTGGGGAACATCATACAGGATGTGAAGACAGCCACAGCCACACCTGCATGCCAAAGACCCAGTCCAATGCCATTGCCTGCTACTAACCTTCTTCTTTAGATTTCTTTTTCACACTTCCTGAGATATAATAACTCTATATCTTCAGCTACTACCTCCTCAGCATATCTTCCTACACCTCACACCCACTTCTTTGTCCATCATCAGAAACTGTAAACCCTTTTACAAACCCACCGATTATATTGTAGATAATAATTGTATTCAACATTTCTGTACATTGCGACCAAACTGTAAATGTTTATTAGCAGCTAGGTAGTATATAGTTTTTAGGTAGTATATCATTATATGTGGAATCTGTTCACATTGTTATATCCCTCAAAGGAGAGGTGTTAGAACCCAACAGGGGCACTATAAGCATACAGATTAAAAACAGTCTCACCTCAGATCCACAGTGCTAGAAGAGAAGACACATGAGCAACATGAAAAGACAAGGGAAGAAAGTTCCCCAAACAAATCAAGATACCACATTATTTGAATCTATGACCAGCACAGCAGATGAAATTACAGAGAATGAGTTCAGGATGTACATAACTAAAATGTTCTGTAATTAAAGGATGATATAAGAGAGCAAATACAGGTACTAAAAGATCATTTCAACAAAGAGCTCCAAAAACAAATGGATGAAGCAAAAGATTATTTCAATAGAAAGATAGAGGTTCTATAGAAAAACCAAACAGAAATCCTTGAATGAAAGAAACAATAAACCAAATTAAAAGTCCAATTGAAAGCATCACCAACATATTAGACCACTTGGAAGAGAGGACCTCAGACAATGAAGACAAAATATATAGTCTTGAAAAGAATGTAGAGCACAAAAGTGAAAATGGTAAGAAATCATGAGCAGAACATTCAAGAAATATGGGATAGCATAAAAAGACCAAATTTAAGAGTTATTGGAATAGAAAAAGGCATAGAGTTTCAAACCAAAGGAATAAACAATCTATTCAATGAAATAATATCAGAAAAAATTCCAAACATGAAGAACAAATTGGAAAACCAAATTCAAGAGCCTTACAGGACACCAAATGCACAAAATCACAACCAATCCACACCAAGTCACATTATAATGAAAATGCCTAACATACAGAATAATGAGAGCATAGTAAAAAACCACAAGACAAAGGAATCAGATTACATATAGGGAGAAAATAATTAGGTAATATAGATTTTTCAACCAAGACTCCGAAAGCCGGAAGGTCCTGAAATGACATATATCAGGCTTTGAAAGAAAATGGATGCCAACCAAGAATCTTATATCCAGCAAAATTAAGCTTTAGATTTGATGATAAAATAAAAACCTTCCATGATAAACAAAAGTTAAAAGTATTTACAGCTAGAAAACCTGCATTACAGAACATCCTTGGAAAAAAATATTCTATGAAGAAGAAATGAAAAACAACAATGAAAATCAGCAGAAGGAGGTATTACTAGAAAGGAAAAACTAATTAAAGGAGAAACCAAGTCAAGTTAAATAACAAAAATAAACAAAATGGCTTGGAACACAAATTATGTCTCAATAATAACCCTGAATGTTAGTGGCCTAAACTCACCAATCAAAAGACATAGGCTAGCTTATTGGATAAAAAAAAATGCAACAATATGCTGTCTCCAAGAGACTCATCTCATAGGAAAAGACATACACAGACTGAAGGTGAAAGGCTGGGAAAAAAATCATACCACTCACATGGACTGTGAAAGCAAGCAGGGGTTTCCATCCTTGCATCAAATAAAGTAGACTTCAAGACAAAGTTAATCAAAAGGGATAAAGAAGTATATTTAATACTGCTCAAGGGAACCATACACCAACAAGACATAATAATTATTAATATATATGCCCCCCACAATGGAACATCTATGTTCATCAAACAAATTATTCTCAAGTTCAAGAGTCAAATTGACCACAGCACAATAATTCTGGGTGACTTTAACAAACTTCTTTCACAACCGGATAGATCTTCTAAACAAAATCTAAACAAAGAAACTACAGAACTCAATAATACAATCAATAACTTAGACTTAACTGACATATGTAGACTATTTCATCCTTCAATGAGCAAATGCATTTTCTTCTCAGCAGCACAAGGATCCTTCTCAAAATAGACCATATATTGTGCCACAAAGCAACTTTGACAAATATAAAAAGGTAGAGATCCTACCCCACATTCTATCAGATCACAATGGAATAAAATTAGAAATAAATGATAAAATAAAAAAATAAAAACTATTCCAACACCTTGAGACTAAATAATATACTACTGAATGAACCATGGATTGCAAAAGACATCAAGGAGGAGATTAAAAATTCTTAGATGTAAATGAGAATACTGATACAACATATTGAAATCTCTGGGACACTATGAAGGCAATACAAAGAGGAAGGTTTATTGCATGGAGTTTATTCCTTAAAAGAGGAAAAAGTCAACAAATAAATAACATAACATTACATCTCAAATCCCTAGAAAGAGAAGAACAAATCAAATCCAAAGGCAGTAGAAGAAAGAAAATAATTAATATCAGAGCTGAAATCAATGAAATTGAAACAAAAGAAATAATTGAAAAAATTGATAAAACAAAAAGTTGATTCTTCAAAAAAAATACATAAAATTGACAGACCTTTAGCCATGCTGACAAAGAAAAGGAGAGAAAACTCTCCCATTTACAATAGCCTCAAAAAACAAACAAACAGACAAATAAAACAAAAAAAAACACCTTGGGAATCAACCTAATGAAAGAGGTGAAAGACCTCTACAATGAACACTACAAAATGCTAAAGAAAGAAATTAAAGAAGACTTTATAAGATGAAAAGATTACCTTGTTCTTGGGTAGGCAGAATTAATATTGTCAAAATAGCCATACTATCAAAAGCACTATACAGGTTTAATGCAACTCCAATCAAAATCCTAATGGCATTGTTAATAGAAATAGAAAAGGCAGTCATGAAATTCATCTGGAAAATTAAGAGACCCAGAATAGCTAAAGCAATTCTTAGCAAGAAGAGTGAAACAGGTGGCATCACTATACCAGACATTAAACTGTACTACAGAGTAATAGTAACAAAACAGCATGGTATTGGCACCAAAATAGACTGGTAGACCCTGGTAGAGAATAGAGAATACAGAAACTAACCCACATAATAACAGTTATATTCTATTTGACAAAGGCACCAAAAACATACATTGGAGAAAAGACAGCCTCTTCAACAAATGGTGCTGTGAAAACTGGAAATCCATATGAAACAAAATGAAATTAAACCACTCCTTATCATGCACGAAAAAAGTGGTTCAAGGACTTAGGAATTAAACCAGAGACACTGCACCTAATAGAAGAAAAAGTAAGCCCAAATATCCATCATGTCAGATTAGGCCCCAACTTCCTTAATGAGACTCTTGTAGAGCAGGAATCATCGTTGTACAAAATACATGCATGATGATGTGAGGAAAAAAAAAGAAATGTGTCACATTAGATTGGGTAGAGAGAGGTGATGGGAGGGGAGGGGAGGGAAAAGGGGGATAGGAAGGACAGCAGAATAAAATAGACACTAGTATTGCTGTATGTATATACGTGGCTGTATAACCAATGTAATTCTGAAACCTGTATACTTGGAAAAATGAGAAATTATACCCCATTTGATTCAAATGTATGATATGTCAAGATCATTGTATTGTCATGAGCAACTAAAAAAAAGAACATTAAAAAAAGAATCAATAAATGGAATCCATTCAAACTCAAAAGCTTCTTCTCAGCAAAGAAACAATCACTGAAATAAATAGAGAGCACACAGAATGGGAACAAATTTTTATGTGAGAACACAAATCTCTAGGATACATAAAGAACTCAAAAACCTTAATACCCCAAAACCAAATAACCCAATTAATAAATGGGCCAAGGAACTGAACAGACACTTCTCAGAAGATATACAATCAATCAACAAATATGTGAAAAATGTTCAATATCTCTACCAATTAGAAAAATGTAAATTAAAATCACTCTAAGATTTTATCTCACTCCAGTCAGAATGGCAGCTATTAAGAACACAAATGACAATAAGTGTTGGCGAGGGTGTGAGGAAAAAGGCACACTCATAGATTGCTGGTGGGACTTCAAATTGGTGCAGCCAATCTGGAAAGCGGTATGGAGATTCCTTGGAAAGCTGGGAATGGAACGCCCTTTGACCCAGCTATCCCACTCCTCGGTCTATACCCAAGGGATTTAAAAATATCATACTACAGGGACAGAGCCACATCAATGTTTATAGGAGCACAATTCACACTAGCTAAATTGTGGAACCAACCTAGATGCCCTTCAGTAGATGAACGGATAAAGAAAATGGGGTATATATACACAATGGAATATTACACAGCAATAAGAGAGAATAAAATCATGGAATTTGCAGATAAGTGAAAGGAGATGAAGAATATCATGATAAGTGAAGTTATCTAATCCCCCCAAACCAAATGCCAAATGTTTTCTCTCATATAAGGAGGTTGATTCATAATGGGGTTGGAAGGGGGAGCATGGGAGGATTATATGAACTCTAGATAGGGTAAAGGGGTGGGAGAGGAAGGGAGCGGTCATGGGGGTAAAAAAGATAGTGGAATGAGATGGACATCATTACCCTAAGTACATGTATGAAGACACAAATGGTGTGAATATACTTTGTATACATTCAGAGATACAAAAAAAATGTGCTCTATATGTGTAATATGAATTGTAATGCATTTGGCTGTCATATATAACAAATTAGAATTTTAAAAAATTTAGCTTTGTAAACATTGGTGAAAAAGATACCAGGATTGCAATAAAAGAAACTCTGATCCCCAATAAGATGTATAAATAATCCAAATTCCCATATTAATTTCTTACTACTCTTCTGTTATAGTAGAGGAAATGCCTTCCTCTTTTAAGTTCAATCTTTCCAAGAGGCCCCCCAGTAGATATGTAACCCATATTGGATGAGTAAGTAAATGACTCATAATGATTGAATAAACAAATCAGGTTTTTCATGATCAAAAAACTGACATTATTCCCCTTGTCTTAAAGACCCTTCTCCTTTGTTTCTTTTGGCTTCTTTCCATTAGCATCTACATTTTGAATCTTTAAGGGAGAGAGAGAAAGAGGAGAGAATTTTTCCCATATATTCTCTATTCTTAGCTGTCTTTTGTCTCTTTTGAAATAAAAATTCAGATGTGTTTTCTATTTGCAATATCTATATTTGATTTACTTCCCACACTACTCCAATATGGTTTTTGTTCTTACGTCTTCATTGAAGGCATTTTTCCAAAGGTCACCAATCATCTCCATATGAACAAATCAGTCTTGTTCCCATTGATCAATATTCCTGATCTCTCAGCAATACGGGATTGATGATCTACTAAGAAATACATACTCTTTTCTATGATATACTATATTCTATTCAATTCCTTATCTCTGGCTACTCCCTCACTGTAGTTTTTATTGAAACAAAACTACTAAGTGCTCAAAATTCTCAGAACTCTACCCTTGATATCTTTCCTATTGGATACCACACTTACCCTAGGCCAGATTTTTTAATCTTCGTACTACTTACATTGAACCAATACTTCTTATTTTGTGAGGGGACTGTTCTGTTTATCATAAGAGGTTTTCCCCAGCCTTATCCTTGGTCTCTATCTTTAAATTTGTTGGTACAATTCTCTTCTCCATTTGTGGTAACCAAAAATACCATCCATGTTGTCAAATGTAACTTTAGGAGTACAATTTCCCTCAGTGAAGAACAACTGTTCCGGGTGATTTGTATAATTGTGATCTATGTTAAAAAAAATGCTACAATCTGAATATAGCTGGTTTATATCCATTGTTGGCTGCTATATTGAATCCCCAACCTCCTATTCAACTGTCATCTCAATATGCTCACTAATAGTCCTCATATAAAGTAGTCATCCAAAATGATCTCCTGTCATCATACTTGCCCCTCTTCTATTGATGAGCCTCATTAAATAGGCCCATTTGGTAATTTTGCCAGAAACATTGCAATGAACCACATATCAAAAATCAACCACTAATTCCTACTGATAAGAATTCTAAAATCTCTCTCAAATGCAACCAGTTCTGATATCAGTTTAATCCAGACCTCCATTTTACCTATCTTCCAAGATTTCAGTAAGCCCCCTTAGATATTCCTTTGTCTTTTTAATGTTTTCTTCATAGTAAAATAAAAATGTCTTTTAAAAATAAATATCAAGCACATCACTCTCTTGCTTAAATCTATTCTTAGTTTTACTATTACCTTCACAATAAATATCAGAAACCATTTCAAATCCTGCAGAATGGAGTCCCTGTGAACGCCTCGTTGTCATTTACCTCCACTTTGCACTTTGTGTCTCAGTATTATTGTTCTTCTATGACTTCTCTGTACTGTGTAATTTATTAGATCAGAAGTATTTTCTAGAATATCATTCTGTCCCCAACTTTTATCTAGCTGGTAATCTCAAGGAAGTAATTGGTCCACCTGGGGGGCAGACTCATGGTTCCCTAGTGAGGTTGATGACCTAATTCATAAAACCTGTGCATAAGTTAGGTTTGATGGGAAATGAAGTTGCAGATGCAATTAAGGTGGATAAACAGCTGAGCTTAGATGCAGAGATTATTTAGGTCTATCCAGATGGGCCCAACATAATAACAAGATTTCTTAACAGCAGAGGGAAGAAGTGGAGTACAGATGGTCTGTGAGTAGGATTGAACCTACCATTGCTGGTCTGTAAGATGGAAGAAAGCTATGAACCAAGACATCTCCTCTAGAAGATGGAAAAGGCAAGGAAGACATTTTTTCCCCATAGGATCTCTTCAAGGAATATGAACCTCTCAGCAAGCCGATTTCAGTTCAGTGAGATCCATATGAGACATCTGATCCACAGAACTCTAAGATAATAAATAAGGTAATAAATTTGCATTCTTGAAGTCACTAAATTTATCAATAGAAAACTACTATAACTTGTCACTCACACCTGTTATCATTTTTTTTTTCTTCCTCACAGTCTGTTTTTCATACTTTTCTTTACAAACTCAATGACTCAGCCTTGCTAGGCTGTGTGCAGGTGACCGTCCTCTCGTTCTTGTCTACTGCTTTGTCTCCATGAATATTTGAGCATTTGGGCAATATTTTTGGAACAAATGAAAGAATAATTTGCTTTTGGGCCTATTTTTGTGAAATTATAACTTGTACATTTCTGCATGTCTCACTGACTTATGGCAGAGAAAAGGCATGTCCTACCTTTCAGTTATTTTGAAATCAAATGAAATTAAATATAAGGAATGACT
Organism: Marmota monax; assembly: GCF_021218885.2. NCBI lineage: Eukaryota > Metazoa > Chordata > Mammalia > Rodentia > Sciuridae > Marmota > Marmota monax. The sequence goes on along the minus strand of NW_026693208.1, from coordinate 1,304,239 downwards.
TTGAAACACATAAAGGGTAATATGAATATAAGCTTCAGTTATTTGCAGCACATAGCAGAGACAACAATTAAACTAATATGGTTAATGCACAGACACCAAATTAAGAGAGGAACTTAATTATATAAAATTAGTTCATACTTTAGGCAGAGAAAATAACACCACGCATAATGAACTCAATTCTCTTTTGAGAGCAGACTTCCCAAGCTGGGTGGTGGGGTAGGACAAGAATAAGACTTAGTGGTATCAAGTAAGTATGTGTTAGTAAGTAAACGTGGCATGGACAGCTGTATGACAGAATCTGTAAAAAAAAAAATCCCCAGACCAGTGAGAGGAAGCTCTGTTGCCTGAAGACTCTGTAATTCCTTACACACTTCATCATTCCAGTGTTTGCAGAATGTGTAAACAATCTAAGTTTTTTCTTTTGTAATTAACTTACCATGTCAGTTCTTTACTGTTTTCTGGGGTTTTTTTTAATGGTTTTAAATTTTTCTAAGCATTGGTTTAAAGAATTTCATCTGTATTTATTCAAGCTTTCGACTTATGACACTCTTTTGGCAATGTTGGTGAGTATTAGGTTAACAGAAAGAATTCTGAATAAAGAACTGATAAGCCACATTCTGGAGACATGGGTATCCTCTGTTGTTGCTGAGGTAATAACCATAGCTAGAAACTTTGACTTCTAGGTTAAACTAAGAGAAGAGGCCTGGACTAACACAATTTACATATTTAGAGAAAAGTCTCATGAAACTGAAACTCAGACACTTGACAAGGGGATATGGCTGGCTGGGGCTGGGGTCTCTTGAGCTCAGAAGTGGCCTAGTGGCATTGCACCCAGACTCCTGAGGAGACAGGGTTGCTGGTGATGACCTTTGAGGGGTGTGATGAAAATAGTTGTGTAGAACCCTGGAAAATCCAAAATGGAGTCAACTGCTGCTAAAGAACTAACCACTGTCGCTGAGGTACAGGGTGAGGAGAAAGCCTTGGGAGTGAGTTCCTGATAGACACAGGAAGCAGTAAGTCTCATCAGAAGCCCCTCCCCAGCCTTGCAGCCTCCCTCCAGCTCCCCCTCTTGGCAGAGCCAACACAGAGGTGGCTGTGAAGGTGTGCAGAGTGCCAGCCGAGCATCACAAAGATCATAAAAACAACACAGCTGATCAGGATGAAGTTCAAGCTGTTTTTCCCGAGTCTAGGACAGCTGGACCTGTGGGTAGTGTCATGTTCTGAGAATTCAGTTTCCAGGGACAAACCTCCTGGACAGGGAAATGGGGGAACTGATACTTTAGGGAACATATGGAAAAGAGAAACCGTGTTTGATCCAGCAACCTACTCATATAACTTTTCCTATGAGTAAAGCTTATGAAGCTGACTGGTTGTTGGAAAGTCCTCATTTACTTTTTTTATGGTTTCTTCTTTTCACAAAGAGTGAATACCACAGAGAAGCAAACAAAATGTTGAGTTGGTTATTACCTTTGAAGGTCACTCTAAGTAGAGTACTGTAGTCCTCAGTAGGAAAGTGACATATTCACCTGAATGTTCTGGGGAAACGTCAAACACAACAGTGTCGGCGTTTGCTACAACTCTATATTATCTTTGCAATTTTTATGTAATTTGTTATGTAGCAAAAATATAGTAAAAGATGAAAACCAGGAATAAACAAATGAAAAGTCATTCTTTACATTAAGCGGGAGAATCTGGTAGTAGTAATGATGACATTGGGGAGGCAGGACTGTGTACTTGAAATAACTTTAACCTTGATGCCAGGTAACATTGGGGATTGAAAGAAGATAATATAAAATTTCTACTCAAATAGGGTTTTCTTTTTAGTAATTACTTATTTTATATTGAGGACCTTTATAGTTACAGTCTCTAGGTTAGTATGATTATCTGTTATCTTTCTTATGTTTATTTTTATCTTTGTGTTTCATTGTAACCATGTATGGACAATAGCTGAGAATGAATGGGATTAGTATTTTTTCTCCTGTACTAGCTGCCATATATATATATATATATATATATATATATATATATAGAGAGAGAGAGAGAGAGAGAGAGAGAGAGAGAGAGAGAGAGAAAGAGAATTTAATATTTATTTTTTAGTTTTCGGCAGACACAACATCTTTGTTTGTATGTGGTGCTGAGGATCGAACCCGGGCCACACGCATGCCAGGCGAGAGCGCTACTGCTTGAGCCACATCCTCAGCCCGCTAGCTGCCTTTTCTTCCCTCTGGACAAGCTTTTTTCCATCTTTGAATTTACCACCAATCCCCACAAAAATTTATCTCACTCTTCATTCCCACTAAAATGGGAAATATAATTGATATGATGCCTACATTCCAAGCTTTGCTGTTTCCAATAGGATTTATAGTCTGCTGTTATTATTTATCGTGCATTAAAAATGCATGCACTTCTGAGTGCTCATACATTCATTTTTATAGATGCCACTGTCTTCTGTAGTGTCTCATTTATCGGTACTGCAAATAATTCAAGACCCATTATAGTTTTTATTTCTGACATTCAGTGAGACTATTTCTTATGACATACGTTGAGGTTTGAAAAAGTTGGGAATTAAATTTTATTGAAAAAAAAATCAAAGGGAAACAGATAGTTTATTCAAATGGTGATGGTTTTTCAGTTAAGACAAAATGGAATAAAGACAAACTTTTCTGTTTCAATATGATGAAATGTTGATTCCAATTTGACAGATTGTAACATATAAAACATAAAAATATGTGATTCCTTTTTGAAGTGTTTTGTTGAAATCTTGTAATGTAGGACAACTTGACATTAAACAACTCATTCCCTAAGCTTTTTCTATGGGCCAGATGTTGCAGTAACTACAGGGATTCCAGAAATCTAACGATGAAGTTACTGTTATTAACTATATTTTCCAGAGAGAAAAATTTATACTTTAGAATATTATAACTAGGAAATGGCAAAGGCAGCATTCAAATACAGGTTTATAAGTCACAGAATCTGTTCTCTTATTCATTTTCCTCCTGTGGTGAATTTTTTAAGTGCATATGATATGCTTATGACATTTGACTCACAGGAGTTTATAATATGAAGCTTAAGATTTTATAAATTGCATAGTAAATTTCCTATAAAAAACTGATAAATTGTCACAGTAAAATGGAATGTCAGTTATCAGTTTATTATTTTCTATTACACAATCACCCTCCAATCCCTGTTTTGCCACATAGAATGGAAGGAGTTCCTTTAAGGACACTGGATGATGTGACTATATCTATCATAAGGCACTGAAGGGACATTGCTGGAGGAAGCAACTTCTCTTGCTACTTTTAAGGGCTGTACTATTGGTCAGTGTTCCGGATGTGAGGACATCCTGTGATACTCAACCCCAGGATTGCACACAGTATGTGAGGTCTGACTTGGTGAAAACTCTCCTGTGCTCTTGACATACACCACAGTTGCTCCAAGCCTCCAGCTCACTGTGGTGCTGTGACACCATGACAGGTCAAGTGACTATACTCTCTGTGGCCTGGAAAATTCAGTGAAGTTGTGAGCCATAAGTTGTTAACATAACTTCTCTAGTGAGGTATGAAACCCTGCCTTGGGACGGGGTCCCACCTTCCAAGTTTGTCATCCCCTGGACCCTCTTCCTCAGCTCTGTGGTATTTGTTTTTACAAATTTACATCTCATTGTTTTTACATATTTACATTTCATAGTTCTTCTTAGATCTTATAGTTATAATAGTTTAATTTTTAAATTAAAGTCCTAATTTAGATCACTGTGCATTGATTTCTGGATTGAACCTAGTTTGAGATAGATGATAAAAATGAAACACTTAGTGTGTATTAAAAATGACAACAATTTCACAATTATTCATATTTCTTTCTGTCTCATGCTACTATGGAGACATAAACAAGATCCTTATATTTTACTTATATCTATTCAGAAAATTTATGGTGAGATTTCATTTTTGTCCTAAATTTCAGTGGAATAAATTTCAAAAGGAAACTAAATCCTGATAAGGAATCAGTGTATAAAATTGAATTTATTACTTCCATTGTTCTTTTAATAGCTCTACTAAAGACTTTTCCTGAAGCAAAGTTTATTTTAGATAATGAGAAATCATGCTGAATGTTTCATTTTGAACAGATAATAAGAGATGTCTGTAGAAAAGTTGGTAGATAGTTTAAGCTCAAAGAAGAAGTACCATCTCAGCTATTTTCAATAACTGAAAAGCTGGATAATGACTCATCTCAGTAGAGAAGTTAATTCTGGTATGATATGGATAGGATTGGAGTGACAAGATATAAAGCTGGTTCAGGGATCCAAATAAGTATAATGGAAGGTTGATTTGATGGTTAATCTTATTTATTAACTTACCTGGGTTAAGGGATGACCAGGTGGCAGGTAAAGCATTATTTTTTTTGGTGTGGCTGTGTGGCTGTTTCTGGAAGAGATTACCACATGAATTGGTGAACAGAGTAGAGCAGATGGCCTTCCCCAGTGTGGGTAGGCATCATCCAATCTGTTGAGTGCCTGAATAGAATAAAAAGGTGGCAAATGGCAAATTTACTGTCCCTGCTGTAACCAACACATCTATCTCAGACATCAGTGCTCTTGGATCTTGGACCTTTGAACTCAGACCTGTACTTATACTGTTGTACCTTGTCTCCAAGCCCCATTCTCAGGTCTTTGGATTTGGACTGAATTACAATATGTGTTTCTTGCTTCTCGGGCATACAGATAGCAGGTGGTAGGACTTCTTGTCCTCCATAAAGCATGAGCCAACCCCCTTATAAATCTGCATTTTCTCCCTCCCTATCTGTGTGTGTGTGTGTGTGTGTAAATTTTCCTATTTGTTCAATTTCTCTAGAGAAGCCAAAAATATTTGAATTGTTTGACGTTTGGGAAATGGTAAGTTAGAGATACTTATTAGATATCATTCTATTAGATGTTACATAGGAAATAGAAATGCAAACATAGAATCCAAGGAAATGTCATGACTAAATACAATTTGAGGGTCACTATATATAGATAGAGTTTCAAGTTTGAAGTCATAGAATTGAATGACATGACATAGGAAATGTGTTAAAGTACAAAAAAAAAATACAAAATAGGAGCATGGGACAGAGCTGTAGGGAAACTTTAGCCTTCTGACGTTAGGCATAGAAGTTGGAACTAATAAAGAAGAAACACAGAAATAGCATGGAGGTGAAGTAGGAGGAAAAAGCAGGATAAGAAACATTACCATGAGAAGGAAAACTTTCCAGAAAAAGAAAGAAAATCAGCAGTGCTGATACTATCTGGATGACAATAGCATGATTTCAGAGAAGTGTACAATAAGATGGTTTTTAAAAGGGCATGTCGATGCTAAGGAAGTTTTAAATCAAAGAATATAGAATATGTTTTAGGCAGTTGGGAATAATTCAGAAGAGAGAGGAACTTGTGACTCAGCATAAAAAGGGCAGGAATGATGAAGAAAATATCTGGATAAGACAAAGAGAAATATCTGTGAGACAAAGGGAGAAGGATGTCTGTTTGAGGAGATCAGGAACAGTATTCTAACACAAAGGGAAGCAGAGGTTAATGACAGAGATAGTGGGAATATAAGGGAAATGCCATTTTTTTTTATTGCTTCTATTTTCTCATTGGAGCAGGAAGCAGGAGTTTTGGGGGCTATATGGATAGATAAGTTTTAATGAAGAGAGAGATGTGCAATGCCCACTTTGAAAATGACAAAACACACCAGCAAGGAAGAGTATGAGTATGTGTGTGTGCGTGTGTGTGTGTGTGTGTGCAAATCTTTCAGTTACCTGTGCAATATGAATGCCAGTGCAGAGTGGGTAGTTGGTGTTTGTCAAGCACAGATTTTGCCAGATGAGTAAAATAAGGAGGGACAGAAGCTCATAGTTAAAGGTATTTTGAGGGGAGCGATTGTAATACTGGGAACTAAGGCAGTGGGAAAGGTAAGAACATATGGGAGCAGAGATGAGGAACTTTAAATCTTTACTGAAAATAATGAGTTGTTCACATAAGGGTATTAATTTATGTGAATTGAAAGACTAGAAATGGCTTTCCAAAGCTAGGTTCTTGAAACTGCAATGTCAGAAATGGTTTTGGTGATTACTCGAAAGATATGTTAATGGTGATGGATGGCTGAACTGGGATGAAAGAAAAATCCTTTGTGATATTCCATTGTGCATATATGCCACATTTTAAAAATATGTTCATCAACTGAAGGGCATCTACGTTGGTTCCACAGTTTAGCTATTGTGAATTGTTAGTGAGGAGGTCAAGGAATTTGGAGACCAAGCCATTGGAAGTGCTATGCTTAATCTACCAAGTCTCCAAAAACTACTAATAAAGACAATTAAGTAGTACAGATTAATATACAAGATTTCAGTGATTTTATTTTCTAGATTGCTTTTTCTTCTTCATCATGTGAAAAACTGTGAGTTGCCATTTCCAGTTTTAACAGTCTGCTCTCTTGAAGTTCTAAGTCTCAGTACATCCCTGTGTGTGTGTTGGGGGGAGGGGAGTGATTGTAAAAATGAGTGAGAATTGGTGTTTGCAAATACTTCACCTTAGAAATAGCACATTATCCATTATTGGTTATTAACATTAATTGAAGCCACTAATTTCTTATTAAAAGAAAATTCCAGCAAAAACCAAAAAACAACTCCAAATTTATTTTCTTTTTTTTGTTGGATGGGATTTTGTTTGTGGTTTTTTTTTTTTTTTTTTTTTGAGAAAAGGTTGGAGAAATGTTGTTATTCTTATGTTCTGCAGGAACTTATACTATAGCATGAGGACCTTAGTGAGAGAATGCTATCAAGTGTGAAGCAGCAATAGGACAGAGGAAATGGCCTGAGAGACTCTATCACTCACAGCTTTATTTTGCAATTTCACAGCACACCCAGAAGTCTCAATTATGTTAATTTCCTAACCACACTGGAAAAATTTTTGCTTTCTAACTGATTGTTTACTAGAGTTTTTTGGGTGGATTTTTTTAAAAAAACATAAATTTTGGAAATTTCACTTTTATTATATCATACAACAATTTCTTTTCTTTCTTTTTCTTTTTTGTAAGGAGTCAATGTATGCAACCTGAAGAAGGGTGACTGGGGAAGTTGGGATCTTATTTCTGCAACTGGAATCCTTGGCTAGTTTCCATTTTCCACATCAGAAGAAAATATGACTTCTCATTGCAAATTCTCCTTTGAGAATAATAAAATAATAAACTGCAAAAGAACAACTATTAAAGGATTGGGCTTACCCGCATTACCAAATATTGCATATTTACACACTGGCTTTCAGGTCCCTTGGCTCCAATAAGACATAGCAAAGGCGCAAGGGTTCCAACTAATAACAAGATGATAAGCAGTTTCTGTTGTACTCCTTGTTCACAGTGAGCTGAAAAAGTGAGCTGAGGGATGTCCTGGGTTATTTTATTATTTCAAGTTTCTATATTGTTTTCAGGAATCCACCCCCACTTTTTCTGTAAAAGAGAAACCTTTATGAGAGGGTGGATAACAATTAGAAGGAAAAACTTAGTTGTATGTCACAAAGGTGCTACAAGTAAAGGCTACAACATAATCTTTACTACTATTTCCAGTCTAGCTTTTAGTGATTCCAGAAATTTAGTATTGCACACCTTATTTTTTTATAACGGTCTGTGATATTATTTAATGATGTTCTTCCAAATAGAATAAGTTCTGAAGTATTGCATTTTTGAAAAGTGTCTGTTTGGGCAACAGAATCTGAATTACTCCAATTATGTAGAGATTTGTAAAAATTCACTTTAAAGTCATCTCCACATATTTTAACCTTTCTTCTTTGCCCTGTTTCAAACATGACTAATATAAAAAGTGATAAAAGGAAACAATTTAATGGAATAAAAAATTATAAGGAATAAGAAAAATTATACTATGTGCTCTACCAAATGATTGCATTCATGTCTATTGCTTCATCCAGCCTTAAATTCCATCTCCTTTCTTCATGGCAGGCATAAAGAGCCAAGAGTCCATTTCAAATAGACTCTTGGCAGTCTAACTCAAACTCTTAAAAATAAAGCCAACAATACCATTATTACCATACTAAAATAAAAGTAAACAATAATAAATCCAAGAGATGATCCTCTCCCAGTAATCTCTTTGTCCATGAACAGGGTCACTATATCATCACTTTTAATTCAATTGGAAGGCAGTAATGCATTCTGTCCTTGACAGCTCTTTTGCCTTATCCCTATATCCTTCCATTAACAGATCCTGTCGATTTTTACATCATATTTGATCCCCAAGTCCTTCTACTCCTCAGTATTTCAATCTCCACCCCCATAATTCAGGCTGTCATCATATCTGACCTGGAAAACTGTGAATCTTCGAAGTGATAATTTCCTCAGATCTTATTTTGGCAATTCTAGCTCATTCTCTATGTGGTATACAAAGTAATCATTTAAAAAGTAAAATTTTATATTGTTATGTCTTCAAGTATGACTTTTTCATTATCTTCCATAGGTTCTTGGATAAGAATAAATTTCCTTATCATTCTAAGCACGTCTCCTATAAATTGTATTTTATAAGTTTAATAGCATAATCTCCTATAACTCATCAATGATTCTGTGAAATCAACCTTGACCTATTATATATAATATGACAACATGCTTTTTCCTGCCTTGTGGTCTTTTCACAGTCCATACTATGGAGACTCTATGCCTTCTGAGGATAAAGATCATGTTTCCTTCACTTTTTTTTTAACCAAAGTCCACCTAAGTGCCTAGCAAGCAAAACTCAGTAAAATGTATATATATATATATATATATATATATATATATATATATTTTACCTCAAGAAATAATAATTAAATAAAAATTATACCATATTACCTGCCACCTTTTGTCTTCTCCTTAATTCTTAGAGAACTAAGTCCTGGACAAGTTGGCTAATACCAAATTCTAATAGCTAGAAATATAGTTCTTATTACAATTAATAGACAAGTGTTTACTGAGCTCTAATTATTTTCAAGTGATTATATTCTTTTTTTTAAAGAGAGAGAGAGAGAGAGAGAGAGAGAGAGAAGAGAGAGAGAATTTTAATATTTATTTTTCAGTTTTTGGTGGACACAACATCATTGTTCGTATGTGGTGCTGAGGATCGAACCCAGGCCGCATGCATGCCAGGCGAGCACGCTACCGCTTGAGCCACATCCCCAGCCCTCAAGTGATTATATTCTTTTAAAAAAATTTATAAGTTAGGTAGTTGGACACAATATCTCTATTTATTTTTATGTGGTGCTGAGGATCGAACCTGGTGCTTCACAGGTGCATTCGAGGCGGGGGCTCTACCAATAAGCTACAGCCCCAGCCCTCAAGTGATTACATTCTTACCTGAGGGTATTTATAGGCTACCTGATTTACACAAGTAGGATTTTTAAATTAATTTTTTATTTATATATGACAGAAGATGCATTACAATTCTTATTACACATATAGAGCACAATTTTTCATATCTCTGGTTGTATACAAAGTATATTCACCCCAATTCGTGTCTTCATTCACATACTTTGGATAATAATGACCATCATTTCTAACCTCATGCCCTCTCCCTAACCCTCCAGCCCCTCTGCCTTATCTAGAGTTTGTCTATTCCTCCTATTCTCCCTCTCCCTACCCCACTATGAATCAGCCTCCTTATATTAGAGAAAACATTTGGCATTTGGTTTTGGGGGATTGGCTAAATTCACATAGCATTATCTTCTCTAACTCCATCCATTTACCTGAAATGCCATGATTTTATTTTCTTTTATTGCTGAGTAATATTCCATTGTGTGTATATGCCACGTTTTCTTTTTATCCACTCATCTATTGAAGGGCATCTAGGTTGGTTCTACACTTTAGCTATTGTGAATTGCGCTGCTATAAACATTGATGGGGCTGTGTCCCTGTAGTATGTGTTTTTAAATCCTTTGGGTATAGGTCAAGGGGAGGGACAACTGGGTCAAATGGTGGTTCCATTCCCAATTTTCCAAGAAATCTCCATAGTGTTTTCCATATTGACTGCACCAATTTGCAGTCCCACCAGCAGTGTATGAGTGTACCTTTTTCCCCACATCCTCACCAACACTTATTGTTTTTTCGTCTTCATAATAGCTGCCATTCTGACTAGAGTGAGATGAAATCTTAGAGTGGTTTTGATTTTCATTTCTCTAATTGCTAGTGGTGATGAACATTTTCTCATATATTTGTCGATTGATTGTATATCCTCTTCTAAGAAGTGCCTGTTGATGTCCTTGGCCCATTTATTAATTGGGTTACTTGTTTTTTTGGTTCTTGGCTTTTTGAGTTCTTTATATACCCTAGAGATTAGTGCTCTATCTGATATGTGAGAAGTAAAGATTTGCAGATTGTATTTTTAGTTTAAATATTAGAAAAGGGAAGAGACAGGAACTGAGAAAGTATAGTTTAACTTAAGACCTATAACCCCCAAAGAGCAAATATGTGCAGAAGCAGACCATTCTATTTATGGCAGAAAGTTAGTCAGTTTTTTATCACTGATACCAAAATACATGAATAGAGCAGATTCGAGAAGGAAAAGTTTGATTTGACTCACAGTTTCAGAGGTTTTAGTTCATGGTTGGCCAACTCTACTATTCTGGACCTGAGATAAGGCAGAACATCTTGGCAGAAAGTCATGGTGAAGGAAAGCTGCTCAATTTATTGCAGAGAGAGAGAGAGAGAGAGAGAGAGAGAGAGAGAGAGAGAGAGAGAGAGAATATGTGTGTGTCAGTTTGGGGAGGTGGCAGAGAATAAACCTGAGGAGCCAGGGATAAAATACAATTCCCAAAGCATTCCCCTAGTGATATACTTCTTTCACTGATGTTCATCTGCCTATAGTTACCATTCAGTAATTCATTCAAATTATTAATCCATAAAATGGATTAATCCACTAATTTAGATTACAGCTCTCATAATCTATCAATTTCACTTGTGAACATTTCTGCATTGACACATGAGTTTTAGAGAAATATCTCATATTCAAACTATAACAAGAAGTATGAAGATATAAATTTCCCAAAACAAACAGAAAGGTATAGGTATCAAAACAGACTGGTAGACCAATGGTACAGGAGAGAGGACACAGAGACTAAACTACAATTATATTAGACAAAGGCACCAAGAACATGCATTGGAGCAAAGATACACTTTTCAACAAATAGTGCTGGGAAAACTGGAAATCCATATGCAACAAAATGAAATTAAACCACTATCTCTCACCATGCACAAAACTCAACTCAAAATGGTTCAAGAACTTAGGAATAAAACCTGAGACCCTATGTCTAATAGAAGAAAAAGTAGGCCGTAATCTCTATCATGTGGGATTAGGCCCCAACTTCCTTAATAAGACTCCTGTGGCACAAGAATTAAAATCAAGAATCAATAAATGGGATGGACTCAAACTAAAAAGTTTCTTCTCAGCAAAAGAAACAATCTGTGATGTAAGTAGAGAGCCTACAACTTGGTAGCATATCTTTACCCCCCACACATCAGATAGAGCACTAATCTCTAGGGTATATAAAGAACTCAAAAAGCCAAGAACCAAAAAAACAAATAACCCAATTAATAAATGGGCCAAGGACATCAACAGGCACTTCTCAGAAGAGGATATACAACCAATCGACAAATATATGAGAAAATGTTCATCACCACTAGCAATTAGAGAAATGAAAATCAAAACCACTCTAAGATTTCATCTCACTCTAGTCAGAATGGCAGCTATTATGAAGACGAAAAAACAATAAGTGTTGGTGAGGATGTGGGGAAAAAGGTACACTCATACACTGCTGGTGGGACTGCAAATTGGTGCAGTCAATATGGAAAACACTATGGAGATTTCTTGGAAAATTGGGAATGGAACCACCATTTGACCTAGCTATCCCTCCCCTTGATCTATACCCAAAGGACTTAAAAACAGCAGGGACACAGCCCCATCAATGTTTATAGCAGCGCAATTCACAATAGCTAAAGTGTAGAACCAATCTAGATGCCCTTCAATAGATGAGTGGATAAAAAGAAAACGTGGCATATATACACAATGGAATATTACTCAGCAATAAAAGAAAATAAAATCATGGCATTTTCAGGTAAATGGATGGAGTTAGAGAAGATAATGCTATGTGAATTTAGCCAATCCCAAAAAACCAAATACCAAATGTTTTCTCTGATATAAGGAGGCTGAATCATAGTGGGCTAGGGAGAGGGAGCATGGAAAGAATAGAAAAACTCTAGATAGGGTAGTAGTGTTGGAGGGTAAGGAAGGAGGCATGGGGTTATTAATGATGGTGGAATATGATGGTTATTATTATCCAAAGTATGTGAATGAAGACACAAATGGGGTTAATATACTTTGTATACAACCAGAGATATGAAAAATTGTGTTCTCTCTATATAATAAGAAGTGTAATGCATTCTGCAGTCACAAATAAATAAATAAATAAGAACCTCTGTGTTCAACCCACAAGACCAAATAAATAATTAAATAAAGCAACTAAAAAAAATTCCTGAAAAAGCTATTTGGTCCAATCTGAATGAAACAGTTCCTGATAATCCAAGTTCATCCTCTTTGAATCCAGTTTCCCCTAATAGGTAGAACACCTAGTTTCCTGGAACTACCAATTAAAATTTATATATCCTTGTCTAAAATGCTCTATCTATCAATGCCATAATATACTGATAAGCGTACTATGTACATAAGAACCAGGTGGATCTAATGAATGGTGGAGGATCATCTCAGGTCACTAGTAGATTTAGTGATGAGTGGGTACCAGTGAAATAATATAAAAAATATGTATAAAAAACTGAAGATCACAGAGGAGAATCCATGAATTTCCTTAGATCATTTTAGAAAAAAGAGATTTTAGCTTTAGAAATTCTGTGAAGGAGACTAAATGCCAAGTTTTTTAAAATTGTTTTATTACACTCATTTACAGGCTGGCATTTAAGCTTGTCTTACAAGTTACAATTAAGCATTTGTTGGGCTATGTTCAAAGAAATTCTGTATAAAGTCCTTAGCATTATGAATAGTTTTACTTAAAACGGTTGTTTCCTGTTTGTTAGCATGCATAATTTTATACACTAGGATTTTACATTCTTAAGATAGAAACCGTTGGACAGTGTTTTAGCCAGCTTTTTCCCTCTGTGACTAAAAGACCCAACTAGCCCAACTGTAGAGGAAAAAAGTTTATTTGAGGCCTCAGGATTTCAGAAGACTCAGTCCATAGACAATAGGCCCCATTCCTTAGGGCCTAAGGTGAGGCTGAATATCATGAAGAAATAATGTGATGGAGGGAAGCAGTTCACATAATGATCAGTAAGCAGAAAGAGAGACTCTACTTACTAGATTCAAAATATATACCCCAAAGCCATACCCCTAATGTCAACCTCCTCCAGCCACACTCTATCTGCCTTGGGTCAGTTAATCCCATTAGGGGATTCATTCACTGGTTGTGTTAAGACTGTCACAACCCAATAATTTCTCTTCTGAATATTCTTATATTAGCTCACACATGAGCTATTGGGGGGAACCTCACACCCAAACAATAACATTCTGGCCCCGGCCCCTATTAGCACAGAAAGACCAGGATGGATGCAAAGTTCACAGTTCATCTCTTTATTCAGGAATAAAGTTTCATGCAGGAATGGGATGACCCTGGTGGACCAAAATTCCTGGTGAAAAATGAGCCATCGGGGAAGTTTGTGCTTATATAGTTTATACTGAGAGGTAACCTAATTATTGCCAGAGCATGTCTAATGGAGCTTCTTGTATCAGCAGTCAGTGGGCCAGATGGAGGGTCTGGGGTCAGTGCTCAGTATTTATCTCTTTCCCTCCAGGGTCTCATTGTACTGTCACTGAGAAAGGACTTAATTTGAAAAGGGTGAATACTTTGGTTTCTTCATAGAGACTTCCAGTCAAGGCTTGGATGGATATTTCCTCCTCAGGGCTTGTCTTGTCACTGAGAAAGAATGTATTGGGAAAGGGTCAATGCTTTCAATGTATGGCTTTCTTTTTCACTCCCTTTTGCCAGGACTCACTATTTTGGGGTTTGTCATTTTCTATATCTAATAGCCCCAAAAGCTCACAACCTTCTAACAATGCAAAATATATTTTGTCTATTTCCAAGAGTCCCCATAGTCTCAACAGTTCCAAGATTGCCCAAAAGTTCAAGTCCATAGTCTCTTGGCATCAGGGTGCACTCATATCATGAGCTCCTATAATGATCAAAAGAAATTTACAAGTATCCAATAATAAAGGTAAAGAGTAAATATTTCCATTCAAAAAATAGGGGCATACAAAAAAGGGATAGTACCAAAGCAAGACTGAAATCCAGCTGGACAAACAAGTCCTGTTGATCTATGTCTGGCATCTGGAGCACCTGTCATCATGGTGTTTTCTCCAAAGAACCTACATAGATCCACCTTGTTGGTTATAGCCCATGTGGCTTTCCTGTTGGCTTGTCTCTTCTTAATTCCTGCAGCTGTCCTTGGATGATGTCCCACATTACTGGCAGTTTTTGGCATCTCGGGGTCCCCAATGCAGCTTTGGCTCCCTCCTCACATCTCCATACTTCCTTCCCTCAGGGACTGGCAGCAGGGACTCTGACCCTACTTTACTTTGCCTCCTCTCCCAGGCTTTCCTTTGAAATCTTGGTGGAAGCCTTTATGATCCCCTAACTCCAGCATCTTGCATTCCTGCAGAACCAGCACCATGTGGTTGATGCCAAGGTTTACTTCCATTTTGAGCAATAGTCAAGCCTCTAGGGACTCTGGATACAGCAGCCTCTGAATAGATCCATAGCTGAGCATGTTGAAAAACTTCCTAGAACCCCACCCAAGAAGTGTGTCCCAGTGGTCTCTTCTTAAGAGAATTTTTATTTTTAGTCCCATGAGTCCAAGATGGGTGTGGTCTTGCCAGCTCTCGAGTTGCCCTCAAGCAATCTTTCTTATTGTCTCTGGGCAATATCTTTAGCATTTCTTTAATGGTGGTAATCTTTTTTGATAACTGATACTTCCTTAGCCCCAATTTTACTCCTCTTGCCTTTCAGGTCCACATTTTTCAAATCTTCCTACTCTGTTTTCTGCTCCTGATTATAACAATAATATCCATTTCACTGCCTGAATGCTATGCTTCCTAGAAATTTCTTCCACCAGATTAAGAAGTCCATTGCTTTTAAAATCAGCCTCACAGAAAGTCTCAGGACACAGGCGAAATGTGGACAACTTCTCAGCTAGAACATAACAGGAATGGCCTCTAGTCCAATTACCAATTGTTTCCTTTTTTTCCCTCTAAACCCTCTTGAGCTCTGTCTTTACTGTCCACAGTCCTATGGCATTCTGGACTTCTGAGCTCCTACCAGAATTGCTATTAAGCTCTGCTTACAACAGGCTACAGCATCTCCAGCAAAACATTTCAAAATTCCTCTGACCAATTCTAAAATGCTCCAAAAACTATGAAACACATGGTCAGGTTTGTCAAATCAATGATCCCCACTTCCAGTATCAATTTCTTTATTAGTCAGCTTTTTAATTTAATTTTATTTGTTTCCCTCCCTTGACTAAAAGACCTGACCAGCACAACTGTAGAGGAGGAAAAGTTTGTTTGAGGGCTTAAAGTTTCTGAGTTCTCAGTCCATAGAAACTTGTTCCATTCCTTGGGGTGTGAGGTGAGGCAGATCATCATGGCATAACAGTGAGGGAGAAAGAAGAGGCTCATATGATGATCAGGAAGCAGAGAGAGATCTCCACTTGCCAAATACAAATATATACCCCAAAACTATGCCATCAGTGCCTTACTTCCTGGAGCCAAACCCTACTGCCTTCAATTACCACTCCTCACAGGGGAGTTCATTCACTGACTGGATTAAGACTCTCATAACCTGATCATTTTTCCTCTGAACATTCTTGGAATATCTTACTCATGAGATACTGGGAAACACCTCACTTCCAAACCATAACAGACAGTGAGTTAGTTGTGATCCAAAGGCGGCACTTGGAACGCTTAAGAGGGAGAAATCCAAAAAACTGGGAATGAAATAGTTAATTAAATCTTGAGTGTCTTGTTTAAAAAGGACATTTCTCAAGATTTAAAAATCATGTTAGAATTTTGATGTCCATACTTATAAAAAATTCAATTTCAGCAAGTTATATTACATATTTTTTTCCATTCTGAGAAGAAACAATAGCATTAGTATTATGAAAAATAGAAAATGAAGCAGTATGTGTTTTTGATGTCCAGAATATGTCCTATTCTGTGAACCATCCTGATTTATTTTTTTATGCGACTGCCTGAAAGAATCATTTTCTTCAAATCTAACCTTTTAAGGGTCATTTTATGTGATATATATTAAGTGTCTAGAATAAGAAGTAAGCAGGCTTAAATGCAGAATGTAAATTTTCTGTTGTCATAAAACACCAGACAGTCTTTAGTTTCTCTGAATCTAAGTTGACACATATATGAGAACTGTGATATCCATACTTTTTATCATTGTCTTATTTGACAATGAATATTGAAGACTTGTATTCTACTAATAATGTTAACTGATATATAATAGTTTCCATGTTAAACAACTTTCCATTACCATTAGTGAATATTTAAGGTAAATCAACCAAAAAGGAAAAGTTTAGTTTGGTTCATCATTATAGAGGTTTTAGTACATGGATTATTGGTTCTGTTGCTTTAGGGCCTGTGATAAGGCAGAAAAACATGGCAGGGAATGTGTGATAGAAGAAAGTGCTTACTTCAGGGTGACTGGGAAGTGAAGAGATAAAGGGGTGGGGGTGGGGTCCCAATATTGCTTTAAGGATATACCCCCAATTACCTCAATTTCTCTCATTAGGCCCTGCCTGTTAAGGCCTTCAACACTGTTCAGTAGTGCCACAGGCTGACAATCACACATGGACCTTTGGGGGACAATTATCCAAACTACAGCACCTACTGAAGAAACACTATCTATTGTTGGTTCTTTTAGCATGGTAGTGATATATTAAAAAAAAAAAACAGATTGTTATAGATAAAATTAATATGTGCCTTTGAAAAAATACTTAATAGAAGTATTGATCAAAAGGGAGAATAATATCAAAAGAAGTAGTTCTACTTCTACTAGAACTACTATGCTTACTTCAACAAATATGTTGAAAGCATTTATTAAGTTTTAGTTAACCTGGATCCATATCATTTAATGTCACTTAACTTCCAATAATAATGATTGATAATCCAGCCCTACCTACCCCCATGCTCAATCCATAAGGTTCAAAAGTTCCCATTACCACTCCAGGGATGTGGCATGTAATGACTCAAGTCCAGGCCTATTACCATTTGGCATTTTTCTTAGCTACAGTGATGGGTCAGTCTGGGCACTTATATCAATCTTAGCCAATGAGATGAAGTTAAACTTCTATTACATTTTATGGGAGAGAAACTTTTACTCTTTCCTATATAATTTAAAACTTGAATTATTAGTGATTAGGAGATAATATAGTTATTTTGCATATACCAGAGGTTTTCTATCTAAGAAGCCAACATGAATAAGAGTAGATCCCAGATCCAATGATCACCTCATGATCACTGTTTGATCCCTGATTAAGACATACCTTAAGCTATGTTATTGTCAGGATGCTTATGTATATCCCAGTCTCATATTTGAAATTCTAACCATCCACATGATATTATTAGAAGGTAGGACCTTTGGGAGGTGATGATGTCATGAGGGCAGAGTCCTTATAAACAGAACTGTGCCTTATACAAGAGGCTCAAAGTAGCTCCTTCACCCATTTCACTATAAAGGGATAAAACAAGAAGGGACCAGCTATGAACCAGAAAGTAATACTTTCTAGACACTGAATCTTCTGGTACCTTGATCTTGGACTTCCTACTATTCAGAACTGTGCAAAATAAATAAGCTATCCACATTATGATATTTTATAACAGCATCCATTCCAAATAAACTAAGACAAAGTGATCATCCACATTTTAAAGAACAGGGGAAAGAAGGAGACAATGAACAGAATCGAGCTCCTTAAGCCAGAGTATAAACAGGAATAACAGCAATTAGTCCCTAAAAGGTACTGAATTACTTACCATAACTTGCAGCACTTTCACTATAAGCTTAACTTCTCTCTAAGGGTTTAAAAATTAAATGGGAGAATGAAGGTTTTTGTTTGCTTTCTTTTTATAACTATTTGAACAGAACACAGTTGATTAATTAGGGAATATAATGTTTAAACAGATTTTTTGTTATGGAAAAATGTTTTGTAATTTCAAAATTTAACATATGAAAGCTCATGTACAAACAAAGCAAAAACCAAAGAATAAAAGATAATCATCTCTGTCTAGCATCCACAGATGATTTCAACTGAAATGAGTAGTGGACCTTGGAGTGTTCTTGCAGAACCTAGCAACTATTCACGATTTGAAATGCCTTTCTAATAAGGTACTAGCATTCAAAATAAGAGTAGTTTTTTAAAAAGACAAGTAGTGAAGTTTCGAATGTGTCTATTTTTTCTTTTCTTTTTATAAAAATAAGGGATGAGAAAGTTATCAAATCAAAACCCTAGGGATAAAGTGGCAAATGATCAAAGAATGAATTTTCTCAGGATTTGTTATCTATTTTCTCTAACCTCTTCATTATATAAATTACATAAGTTCTGAGGAGAGCAATAGTTTTGAATTTCAATTGTTCTATAACTTATTTCTTTTTTCTTCACTAAAATAATTCTTAAAATTGTACAGTACAAATTTTCAGAAAATGACATTCAACTTATTTCTGTTCACAATATTTTTAAAACTTTGAATTGAAACATAATACATATAAAGAAAAATGTACTTATTATAAACATCTTGTGCAGAATGTTCACAACTAAATATATCTCTGCAGTTAACACTCAGAATAAGGTATGTATTGTTAATGATATAATAGAATCTCCCCTCCTAGGCTCTATTGCACTATCACTGCCTTCTAAAACACAGTTTGAACTATTCTGTACATTACATAATTAGAGTCAAATTGTATATATTCTTGCTGACTTCTCTTGCTCAATATTGTCTGTGGGGTCCATCTATGCTGTTGGGCATTTAGCTACTTCCATTGGAACTATTAGAAAAAGGCCCATTCTAAATATTTTAGTATGTGCCTATTGGTAAGCACATATATAAATTTTGGGTGGATATAACATAAAGAGAGAAATTGCTGGATCATATGAGTTGTTTGAGTAAATACTTCCAAAGTGATTGCACTAATTTGTAATCTTACCAATAGGGCATGAGAGTTCTGATTTGGGCACAGTGATTCACACCACATATGTAATCCCAGTGATTTGGGATGCTAAGACAGGAGGATTGGAAGCTCAAGCCAGCCTGAGCAATTTAGCAAGATCCTGTCTCAAAACAAAACAAAACAAAATTAAAATGGCTGGGGTTCAATCTCCAGTATCAATAAGTAAATAAATAAACAAAGTTCTAGTTGCTCCACATTCATTATTTTTGGTACTGGGGATTGAACTCAGGGTCACTGGCCCACTGAGCCACATCCCCAGCCCTATTCTGTATTTATTTAAAGACAGCATCTCACTGAGTTGTTTAGAACCTCGACATTGCTCCCCTATCTCAGCCTCCAGAACTGCTGGGATTACAGGCATGCACCACCACACCCAGGTTGCTCCACCCTCTTATCAACACTTATTTTCCAATTTTTAAACTTTAGGTGTTCTAGTGGATATATGGTAATAACTCTAATTTTTTTAATAATTATTTTATTTGTTTTAATTAATTACACATGACAGTACAATGATCTTGACATATCATACATTTGAATCAGATGGGATATAATTTCTCATTTTTCTGAGTGTACAGGTTTCAGCATCACATTGGTCATGCAGTCACGTATATACACACAGCAATAATAATGTCTATTTTATTCTGCTTTCTTTCCTTTCCTCCCTTCCCCTCCCCTCCCTTCCCATCACTTCTCTATACCCAATCAATAACTCTAAATTTTTATTTGCACATCACTGACAAATGTATTTTGACTATTGGTTCTTTGTCCATCATATTTTGTAAAGAATCAGTTCAAAGTCTTTTGTACAGTGACAGTATTTTTATGACATTAAATCAGGGAGAGATTATATTATTTAAAATCAAAATTTTATTTTCAAGCAGAAGGTCAAATATCCCTTTATTTTATGCATACCTTCAAGGAGAACAGCATCTGATACTGTTGAATGTTTTTGCTTCTTTGAATTTATAGCAATTTGCATGTGCTGAGGGAAGGATTGAAGTTATGATTTTAGTAGCAGTAACTTGTTGGAATTTCTCTTAATATATTCCTATGGACTTCACTTTACCTCTCAAGTTAATTTGGATGAGAGAATTATAGAACTGCCTTACTTTCTCTTTCCTATCCATAAAATGATGTGATGATGTATCTATAATTAAAGAAGTTGTCTTATTAGAATTGACTGTTCATTTGACAAATTTGACTCTATTTTGGACAATTTTTAAATCCACCTGCTGATCTTTGGGTATGTGAAATTAATATGTTTGCTCCTACTATTGGTTTGATGTCATGTCTGACCAAATGCATGAATTATTTAACTTTTCTTTATTTTTTGTACTGGGGATTGAACTCAGGGTCACTGGCCCACTTAGCCACATCCCCAGCCCTATATTGTAATAAGTTCAGCAGAAAAGATTTCCATTATTTTCATTCTAGAGATGAGAAAATGGAAAGTTATAAAAGTTATAAACGTATATCAAATCACTGAGATAAATATAACTGTAGACATAATTCAAAGAGAGTTTTGATGCCAAAATAGATGCTTCCTAACTACTTCTAGTTGTCCTTTGTAACTTACATGATGAGTAACTCTTCAGGCCCATGAAACCAAAAAACACATGTGATTTTTTTTTTTTTTTTGGTGGGGGGCATCACTAAGTCAACTTCGATCTCCACTTTGCTATACCTGATGACATTTTCTTCGCTTTCATCTTCCTTTCTATCAGAATTCAAGATTAATGGCCTCTTTCACATCTTTAAAACTCTACTTTCTTTGGCTTCCTTTCTCTTCCTAGTGATTATGCATGTTCCCTCTGTAGGTATATCCTCCTCTTCAGACATCCCTAAGCCAGATGCCCTCCTTATGGGCTCTCAACTCTTCAAGCACTTTCACTCTAGTCGTTTCAATGCATTTTTCTGGGAGACACATGATAATCATTCTGTGGTCAATATTTTCTTTATCTCTTTAGCTTTTGTTTGTTAAATTGCTCTAATGGGACTGTCCTTGGCTGTTTACACTCTGCATTCTTTTCTGAAAGCCCTTTTCAAATTTTATGTTACTTTACTCCTTGCTAGAGTTCATAACTCTCATTTTTTAAGTGACTCACTCTAAATGGTTTTGGCGCCTTAGATTTGGCCATAGAAATTATTATAGTTCAGCCTAAGTATGATTTTTTTTACATTGGTTTGATTTATGATAAGCATTTGTTTCACTCTTGTCAAAGACTTCATTTGTTTTAAATAAAATAATATTCTCAGCCAGAAGGCAAAAACTATATTTGGCGAATGAAAAGATTTCTTGTGCTTGTTTGCATTGGCAGAACATATGTTTCTTATATACCTTGGATATATTTTTAAGATGGGCGCTCTTATTTGATTTTACCACGACCAGAGAGGCAGAAGCAAAGAATCAACATGAGCTAGAATTGATTTAAATTATTAATTATCCAAAGAGATGACTTCCAAGATGAAGCAGTAGCTGTGAATTTCTTCAATGAATAAGGAAATAGCAGAAAGGGTTTTATGTGCTGAACTCACTTTGAAGCTTCAGTTGCTACATCTTTGCTTTTCATTAGAGCATCTCATTAGGGATTAAATTGTTTGGTTTTTATCCTTTGATTCAGCACAAAGAGTGCCTGAAAATAGCTTTGAACTCATCAAGGACAGTCTGTATTAGAATGTGTAGGACATGCAGAAAGACTCCCTGAATCTACCAGAGCTTTACCAAGAGGTGCAGAGATGTAAAGTGAGGAACATTTCAGGAGAAAAGAAAAAAAAAAGATAAATATGTGTTGAGGTGTTTTGTGTTCTGAGGATGTTACTGGAAATGCTTTCCAACTTCTGAAACACTTCCAGGAATATAGAAAGAAGGATGGTTGTTTTATCTCAGCCAGGGTGAGAAACTGAATCACATCTGGCATTACATCTTGGGGCTAATGTGTGGTTCCTGGAGATGACTCTACACAGATTAAGGATGGTTGGATGAGGATATATTCCTTCTGAATACTGATGACTTCTACTTCATTGCTGCTCCCCTGCATGTCTTTCCATGTCACTTGTTCCAGATGCCTTGCTCATTATGTGAGTCATGCTCTCTACCAGTTTCTCTGCACTGCTCACAACTCAGCAAGACCAGCCTCTACCTGGTACCTTTCTTCTTCCCCATGGTTAATAACGGTTGTGCCTAATGCTCCTTCATAGGACCTAACTGGTTTAGCAACTGTCCCATATTTCTTTTCAATTGAATTAGAGTATCAGTGCTTTTTTGTTAATTAAAACACATTGGGGTGGGTTCAATAGTCCTCTGTTTTATATTTGTAATCTCTGTGCCATGGATGCAGCACACTGGACAAAGTTTTCAGTGTGACATCTGGTTAAATCTTAAAGACAGAAAGAACTTACCTTTTCCCATACCTTTCAAGAACAGATAGAGCATGATGACAGAACCATCAGTCCCCTTTCTAGGACAACATGCAAGACATCTGCTGATAGAATTAAGTGCTCTCGTATGTGAGGAACTGAAGATAACTAATTCTTTGTGTTCCTGGGTGTTATTAAACCTGTGTTAGGTCCCGCTGTACTTTCTGGCTACTATAGATTCCAGCCAGCTGGTCCATTGCCCTTGTTATTACTCATGAGTTACATGAAACCACTAGAAGCCAGTTGGTATGTTAGTGGAAAGCATCAGAAATCATAAGTCAGATATACATGAAGTATATTCAGTAAATAGAGACTGAGCAGTGCTGTCACACATCAAGTTTTTTTACTGAAATGTTTTTTTTTTTTGTCATTTTATTATATGCTATACAGTGATAATTACTTCCTGTTCATTAACATTATTTGGTTTCGTGATTACTGCTTTTGACAACAAGTTAATAAACTTAGCAGTTGTGGAACATGCCTTCTGAGAGTTTACATCCTCAGTGAAACAGACGCTTGTAAACTAATACAAAATGTAAGCACACTAACAGAATAGGTACGTAATTAAATGAAATCTGTTAAGAAGCAGGAAATCAAACATACTTGGAAGGAGGAAGTGTATCAGGAGAAATTCTTTTAGACGGGAGAAAGTTGGGGAAAGGAACGCTCTTCTGAACAAGTGCTCTTTAAGCTAGTACTCGTGGTGGGAAATGCTTGGAGAGAAGCAGTACCTCTGACTGCCACTCCTGATGGCTCTTCAGACTGCAGTTCAACTCCTTCATGTATCCAGGTGCACATACTGTCACTGTGTTTGGGGACATCCTTCTCTGTCCAAATAGTACTGCTTTGGCCTAAAGTAGAGAAGGCAGGTTTCTATTACTTCTGGGTGAAGAGTCTTAACTAACATATATTTGAAAATTGAATTGATACTAAGATAAATCATTACATGATAGTAAGCATAAAACTAAATTTTTGAGGACTATTATCTTGCACTTAACCCTCTACCAGTAAGCATACTGATAAATTTATAATATATTCAATAGATCTATATTTTGAAAAGTCTTCTTTCCTCAAATATAGATCATCTGAAATCTTTGCTTCGTACTCAACCCTAGATTCATAGAATTTTTGTGGTTAGAAAAGAATTGAAGGTAATTGTATGAATTTAAAGATAAGGAAACAGAATAAAGAAAAAGAATGGTGCAGGGGTAACATAAGACTGTAGAGTTAATTCAGTATTAGCAGTATAGAGTATGAAGCAAGACCTCCATTTTAATGCTTTCTTGAAGATACTAGTCAAGGCATTCTCTAAAAGCTCGTAGGCATGCCTAAAGGTACTGATGACTCTAACCTTATCCCAGGTTGTAGAGACAAGGACAACACATCATCCAATGAAAGCCTACTGTAACAGGCTTAATATGTTGAGGGAAAATGTGAATATTACTATAAGATATAGGCTGATTCCTCACAACACTGCCAGAACTAATAATATTATCTTGACTTTGATTTTCTCTTTATAAATTAGCACCTCTAGTTAAACCTAAGTCAGATCATGTAAACTTAAGAATGCCGGCGCTTATTATCTAGACCAACTTTAAAGTTGAGCCAAGTGGCAGTGTTCTCATGGATACCTCATTGTACCTAAAAGACAGCACTGATGCCCCTGGGCCAAAATGACGGCATCTATTGATTACATCATTCATTGGCAGCAGCAGAAGGACACAGAGATCACAGCATCGATGCCCACTGCCAGTGTCTCCCTGGACCAACAAATCACTGGTCTTTTTGAGCCTCTTTTTAAGATACAATGTATTAATTCCATATAAAAATAATTAAGTATTAAGATTTAATATTGAATCATTACTGTGGGGGAAAAATTGCCCATATGCCAGTTTGAGAATATTTAGTAGAATTCATCAAAATAACATATAAAAATATATTGATTGAGAAAAGAAAGCCTATTCAAACAAGAACAGAATTAATTTGAACATGGTATTGTACATAATAGATAAAAATTTATCGATGAGGAATTTGTTTTTGAATCCCTAAACCCTGACTCTACTGGGGATACATTTCTCAACTAGTAAATTTCTTAGTAGACACGTAAATCAAGGCAATTGAGGCCAAAATCGTGTAAGTTAAAAAAAAATCAGTTTTTTTCAGTGTATAAAACAATATCTCAGCATAGTTTGGATTAAATCCTTCACTTTAGCAGAATTTAAATAGTGTCTCCAGATCGGTGCTTTCTACATTGAGGGGTTCACTCCCTAATCCCAGAACTTCCCAATGATTGAACATACCATTCTTCTTGCTTACTTGACATTGATTGTGTGCTCTCTACCAAATTTAACGACTGTTTCTTCTTACAGGTTGAGGAGGAATGTGTGTGTGTGTTTATATAAAAAATCCTAACAAATCACAGGTAGGTAAATAGTATAATGTCTTTTATATAGACTGTGTTTAGACTTCTTAACATAAAAAATGAATATAAATGATCTTTGAAGTTTTTCATTTTCAACTAATCATATCAGGACATCCAAAGATTAAAAAATAATGCTCCTTTTTAAGTGAATATAGGTCAAGGGTCTTGGAACTATTCATCCATTTTATAACAATGTAAAATTGTTTTATTTTCTGTTAGTTATTCTAAGACTTCTTAATCATGTATAGAAATTAAAAAGATGAATGCTCTAGGTGTTTAGAGTTCCCCCTTGAATAAACAGCATTTACAAAAAATAAAAATAGACAACTGTATTTTCAAATAGACAACTTTCTATAATTTGGATTTATTTTTCACTTGAAAATTAAGTTAATTGAAGGTATTTGCCAGATGGAGTACATTTATTTAAAAAAACAAATCCATAGTTTAAGTTATTTGTAAAACAACAAATATTTAGACATAATTTCCATACACTTAAAAGTATACTTTGATTATAAAATTGATGGCCATATAAACTGACTGATGATGTATAGTTTATCCTCTTTAGAAGCTATCCTTATCTGGATATTTCGTCTTCAGATAATTTAAATCAGAACAAAGATTTTGTACTCTTTGCTTGGAAATGGATTTCCTCTGTGGTGAAAAGAATACTAAGCAAAACACTTCCAAAATTTCCTTAATCCTAGTTCTTCTGTGTGCTAAACTTATTATTTTGAATAAAATAGCTTTCTGAAATTCAGCTTTTAAATCTATAAATACCTATAAAAGATAAGTTGCTATCACTTTTATCTTATTTTTACCTACTTTCAAATGTAAACAATTCCAGCTATAATAGATTTAGTTTTTTCTCACCCAACATCAGAATTTATTGAGAACTTGATATAATTTCTTTTGATATAATATCTCATTTCATTAATAATGAAAATAGGAGTATATACCAGATTCTCAGATGAACTACAAGCAGAACTATAGATAGTTCATTGACATTCAAATGTCAATTCACCTTTATTTCAATTAGCTTGATAAATAGTCATACCTTAAACATATACCACATATATCTATTACATGTCTATTGTAATGTTTTTTCCTACTAGTCTCTTGAAGAAGTCTTAACTTCTGACATGATGGAGTTTATCTGCAGTGGTATGGAACAGAGGGAAGGGGCCAGTATCTCCATAACCAGTAGGGAAAGGAGAACTTGTGTGCATGAAGGGTTGAGGGCAGAACACAGAACACACAGTGGAGTCCAGAAAAAACACAGGTCAGATGTCTAAATTACGGTATACAAAGTGTGGTGCTCTTGATGATTTTCCAATATGATCAGTTCCCATGTTTGGGCAAAGAGTTTACCTGGAAGAAACATAAACCTTAAGCAGGTGTGCTATGGTACTGGGATAGGAAGGATGAGACTAGAGTGGCCAGATGAAGGAGTGGAGTCATATCATCTCTATGCACACACATGATAATCACCTGTAGAGCTAGATGAACAATACTGTATGACTGTGGATGTTTAGACTGGGGCTCAACATGTTTATTTGAAAAGCCAGAGAAATTATACAACTGGTTTCTGGTGAGAACCATTAGTCTGGGATAACAGCATTTGTGATAGAAGTCAGAGTCAGACTTGAGAGGAAAGGCAGAGATCTAAAATGCAGGAGGTAAATGATACAATTGCAGTGTAGTGTAAGATATTTCAAGGTGAACATTTCAGAGCAATTATGACATACATTTTTTTTTAAATGAAGCAATAATGAGTTCATTTATTCTTTTTTGGATGCATATCATATATCACAGCAATGAATCTACCAATCTGCAGGTTTAGGTCTAGCTGAGGTACAAGGACAGAGATGACACTTATTTTAGTCAGTGTTTTCACTGCTGTGACCAAAGGATCTGAGAAGAAAAATTAGAAGAGGAAAAGTTTATTTTGGGGCTCACAGTTTCAGGGGTCATACTCTGTAGACAACTGGTTCCATTCCTCAGGGCTCAAGGTAAGGCAGGACATCATGGTGGAAGAGTGTGGTAGTGAGAAGTTTCTAAGGACATGGAACCAGGAAGCAGAGAGAGAGACAGAGAGAGAGAGAGTGTGCTCCTCTCAACAAAGACAAAATATATACCCCAAAGGCAAGCCCCTAGGGACCCACCTCCTCTAACCACATCTTACCTGCCCTTGGTTACCATCCAGTTAATCCCCATCAGTGGATTAACACACTGATTATGTTAAGGCTCTCATAACCCAATCATTTTACCTCCAAAACCTTTTGCATTGACTCACATGTGATCTTCTGGGGGAAACTTCATACCTAAATCATAATAATACTGAAAGGGATTTGCAGAAATGCAGACGTTAGCAATAGGCAATTTTTAATGACCATCTCTCAACATTTCAGATAGGCAGTTAGCTTCAGGGATGTTTATCTTTACAGCGGTTTTTAAGCTCCAACTCTAATTTCCTAGCACAGAATAGAGGTCAAACCTTAACTGACAGAAAATTAATTTACTTTTAAGTCTAACATTTATTTTAAAATAATTTGCTGCTTTAATATTTTTAGCACTTTTGATGTTCACCTTTGCTTATGGATACATTGTGAACAATATTTTCTCACCCATACTGAGTATTTTCATAGTATTTTGTGAAAAAAATAAATGGTACTCCTGAAATTTCATCAAGGAAGAAATGTAACAATGATCCCATAGCAGCTGCATCTAAATAAATGCAATCTGCTAATATAAAAATATATCTCTGATGAAAATGAATTAACAACTGGTTTGTAACTACCAAAGAGAAGCAAATTTGGACCAAATAAATTTAAGTGAATTGTAAGGATGGATATTGGTAAAGTAAGAATTGATTTTATTTACAGCTGAGAGATTAAATGCTCTTAAGTATCATTAATACTATCAAAGCCAAGAGGTAAAAACTGATGAAGAGCAATAGTATAAAAATGGTTATTCCAGAATTACATTAAGTTCTACCATGGAAGTGAAAAAGGCCATTAGAGGCTGGTGACTAATATCATAAAACTGTTCTGTACAAATTTGAAGTGATGAAAAAAAATCACTTCCATTTTATGGGTTAAAGGAAATCATAATGCTGAAATTTATGGGCACATTTACATTTGAATTATTGCCACTCAACAAAACTATTTCTCCCTTTAATGTTTTAAAACATATAATGTAACAGTCTTCACATACATCGATTTATGCCCAAACCACAGCAAGTAGTGCACGGAGAGCCATTTTTTTTTTCACAGTCTGGCCCTGATGAATTATTACTCTCAGAATCTTTTCCATAATTTCTACAGCTTCTATCTTTGAATAAAACTGTGTGTCCTCTTTTACAAATGCAGGAAGACTCTGAGTCTTAACTTCATGAAAATTAATGTCTTGGATAGTTTAAATACTTTCTCAAGAAGCCTACCATTTCTCTAAGTATTTTTGAATTTATCTTCAATATCTGTCTTCATAACATGGAAGACACTTTTGTTTTTAAAAGTTGGAAACTCATAATATGTTGAAAATCTACATGAATGGATTAACCGGATGGTAGCTATAGGCAGGTAGAGTGTGACCTGAGGAGGTAGATTATTGGAGGGGTGTCTTTGGGATATGTATTTTGTCCCTGTTCTGCAGTATTGTTTTTTTTTTAATTTCTCTCTCTTTGCTGACTGTGTCCAGAGCTGCTTTCCTCCACCACACACCCCTATTATGATGTTCTGCCTCTTTTCAGACTAAGAGGAATGGAGTCAGTCGTTTATGGACTACAACCTCTGAAACAGTAAGCACCAAATAAATGCTTCCTCCTCTAAAATTGTTCTTGTCAGGCATTTTGGTTACAACAGTGATAAAGCTGATTAAAATAAGGAGATTTGATACTTATAAAGATTCAAAATTTCTTTAAAGCTATGTCTAGAAATAATGCCTCTGGGTAACAGGATAAAAATTTAAAATAAAAATATAATTTCTTAAGTTGCCAAATTTAGGTTTAGTATGGTAAATTTCTGAAGTCAAATAAAAATGAAGACTTTCAAAATAATTTAAGCAGTGTCATTATAATTGAACCACCATGCCAAACTGGCACTGCTAGCAAAAGAAAATAGACCATTCATTCAGATGATTCTGTATTTTATACCTGTATTTTAAAAATAACTTTTCATGGAAATGAGGACAACCACTCCATTCACAATATCTTCAAAAAAAATAAAATACTTGGGAATCAACCTAACAAAAGAGGTAAAAGACTTATACAATGAAAACTACAGAACCCTAAAGAGAGAAATAGAAGAAGATCTTAGAAGATGGAAAAATATACCCTGTTCGTGGATATGCAGAACTAATATCATCAAAATGGCGATATTACCAAAAGTTCTCTATAGGTTTAATGCAATGCCAATCAAAATCCCAATGGCATTTCTTGTAGAAATAGAGAAAGCAATCATGAAATTCATATGGAAAAATAAAAGACCCAGAATAGCAAAAACAATGCTAAGCAGGAAGTGTGAATCAGGCGGTATAACGATACCAGACTTCAAACTATACTACAGAGCAATAGTAACAAAAACAGCATGGTACTGGTATCAAAACAGGCGGGTGGACCAATGGTACAGAATAGAGGACACAGAAACCAATCCACAAAACTACAACTATCTTATATTTGATAAAGGGGCTAAAAGCATGCAATGGAGGAAGGATAGCATCTTCAACAAATGGTGCTGGGAAAACTGGAAATCCATATGCAACAAAATGAAACTGAATCCCTTTCTCTCGCCATGCACAAAAGTGAATTCAAAATGGATCAAGGAGCTTGATATCAAATCAGAGACACGCCGTCTGATAGAAGAAAAAGTTGGCTACGATCTACATACTGTGGGGTCGGGCTCCAAATTCCTCAATAGGACACTCATAGCACAAAAGTTAATAACTAGAATCAACAAATGGGACTTACTCAAACTAAAAAGTTTTTTCTCAGCAAAAGAAACAATAAGAGAGGTAAATAGGGAGCCTACACCCTGGGAACAAATCTTTACTCTTCACACTTCAGATAGAGCCCTAATATCCAGAGTATACAAAGAACTCCAAAAATTAGACAATAAGAGAACAAACAACCCAATCAACAAATGGGCCAAGGACCTGAACAGACACTTCTCAGAGGAGGACATACAGTCAATCAACAAGTACATGAAAAAATGCTCACCATCTCTAGCTGTCAGAGAAATGCAAATCAAAACCACCCTAAGATACCATCTCACTCCAGTAAGATTGGCAGCCATTGTGAAGTCAAACAACAAGCGCTGGCGAGGATGTGGGGAAAAGGGTACACTTGTACATTGCTGGTGGGACTGCAGATTGGTGCAGCCAATTGGGAAAGCAGTATGGAGATTTCTTGGAAAGCTGGGAATGGAGCCACCATTTGACCCAGCTATTCCCCTTCTCGGTCTATTCCCTAAAGACCTAAAAAGAACATGCTACAGGGACACTGCTACATCGATGTTCATAGCAGCACAATTCACAATAGCAAGACTGTGGAACCAATCTAGATGCCCTTCAATAGACGAATAGATAAAAAAAATGTGGCATTTATACACAATGGAGTATTACTCTGCATTAAAAAATGACAAAATCATAGAATTTGCAGGGAAATGGATGGCATTAGAGCAGATTATGCTAAGTGAAGCTAGCCAATCCCTAAAAAACAAATGCCAAATGTCTTCTTTGATATAAGGAGAGTAACTAAGATCAGAGTAGGGACAAAGAGCATGAGAAGAAGATTAACATTTAACAGGGATGAGAGGTGGGAGGGAAAGGGAGAGAGAAGAGAAATTGCATGGTAATGGAAGGAGACCCTCAGGGTCATACAGTGGAGGGGGTAGAGAGAGAGGAGGGGAGGGGAGGTGAGAGGTGGGGGGGGGGGAGGGTGGAGGATGGGAAAGGCAGCGTAGCACAACAGACACTAGTATGGCAATATGTAAATCAATGGATGTGTAACTGATGTGATTCTGCAATCTGTGTATGGGGTGAAGGTGGGAGTTCATAACCCACTTGAATCAAAGTGTGGAATATGATATGTCAAGAAATTTGTAATGTTTTGAACAACCAACAATAAAAAATTTAAAAAAAAAAAGAACAAGACAAAAAAAAAAAAAAAGACTTTACAAACAAAAATGCTGAGGTGCATTATATAGTAAGAAAAGTAAGAAAAAAAGAAGGAACCAGAACCATATGATAAGGCTTCTGACAGCTGGACGGCAGCAACAAAAAACAGTGATGAAAATGTTTGTTTCTTGACAAGAAGTGCTTTCCTAATAATAAACTATTATAGTGTATTCCATGCAAAAAAAATAACTTTTCATTGCCGGTTTTAACATCAGTAGTAATTCAAGCAATATGTAAACCAAATATAGTGTTCTACTTAAAATAATTCTGAATCCACCTTATAAATATATAATTTCACATTCATGATGTATTTCTAAATATTGCTATATGACACATTGGCTGATTAAACATTTGGAGATTTTTCATCATAAACACATATAACTTACATTACTTATCTCAAACTTGTCTCAATTCTTGATTTAATTTCATGGTTCCTTTTCCATTAGATTTCTTTTTCTTTCTTTCTTCATTAGTATTTCTTACTACAACTTTTCTTTAATTCTCAAATTCTCATTTGAAGCACTAAGACCCTGAAAATCAGTGGCAGTTAAAATTTAAATAGACTTAAACTTAGGGTTGACTAAAAAAAATGTTGGAGAATTTTAGAATCCTTTATTTTGTAAAAACAACAGGACTATACAGATTTGAAATGTTAAAGTACATTATAAAAAGAAAGAGGAATTGTGTTATAAAACAGTTTCTAGAAAAGTTTCCCTCTGTTTTTTCTCTACCCTCACAAAATGTTTTTTATACTTTGTGAGTCTTACCAAATCCTTTCTTTGAACTGATATATTGAAAACATTTATTTTAAAACAGAAGCTATAAATAATAATTCAGTGCATATCTTAAAATAGAAGGAAGGAATTTTTGTGTCTTTATCACACACACACACACACACACACACACACACACAAAATGATGCAAGTTAAAAATGAGGGACATGCTAGTTACCCTTAGCTGATCATTATCTGATGAATGTATGAATCAAAATGTCACACTGTACTTCATAAATATGTACCAATATTACATGTCAATTATAAACTAAAAATGCAAGTAATTATAAACACAATTTTTTTCATATCCATTTACTTACCAGGCTTCAATTTTATACCTCAATTTCAGAGAATAGTTCAGCTAAAGGACAAGATCCATACATAATGAAGAGGAAGATTTCTGAACACAGGAGCCTGTGATCCTGATAGGGTGTTTTAGTCAGATTTTTCACCACTGTGACTGGAAACTCTGACGTGAACAATCTTAAGGAGGAAAAGTTTATTTGAGGGCTCATGTTTCAGAGGGCTCAGTCCTTGACAACCAGCTTCATTCCTCCAGCTCCAAATGAGGCAGAAGAGTATGGTGGACAGAAGCAGCTCACATGATGATCTGAAAGCAGAGAGACTAAGTTCAGCTTCCCAAATACATATATATATATATATATATATATATATATATATATATATATATATATATATATATCCCAAAGGTATGCTCCCAATGACCCACCTCTTTCAGCCACACCCTACCTGCCTTCAGTTACCATTCAATCCCTAATCAGAGGATTAATTCATGGATTGAGTTAAGGCTCTTGTAACCCAGTCATTTATCCTCAAACCTGCTTGCATTGTCTCACACAGGAGCTTTTGGGAACACCTCACAACCTAACCATAACGTAGCCCTCCTCAACAAGAAATCTGGGTGAGCTGGAGAAGCACAGTATCAGGGCTCTGAGGGAGCTGATGTGTGGTTATAGCAGAAAAGACACTCAGGCACAGAGAGATACTTCTAGCACATTCATCTCTTTTCCCATTTGGCCTAAGTTCTCTTCTGCTTTCTGGAAGAGTGGAGAGCTTCCTTATATACTTGGAGAGGGAATAAAAAAGCCTTTGTCTCTTCTTTAGGCAAGAAGAATACTTTCATATTGAGGGCCAGATGGGGAAACATAAGTGATTACAACATTTCTTTCAAAATTTGTGATTTTCACCAGCTTTATGTCAATAATGAAACCCAGCAAATTACACTGTAACATCAAGAACATTTTTATTTGCATAGCAGCTGTTGGTTCACATAAAGAACGCTCAGGACATTGCATTTTTAAAACCCTACCACATAATTCAAAGAGAATGTGCTTAGTTCATTAGTTAATTTACTCTTCTGGACTGATTTGACTCTATGCTCACCTCAGTACCACCCTTCACTCGCCCATAAAACAGGTCAAGTGGGTCAGGCCATCAGACTTATTTTACCCCTATTTTACCTGTCTCCTTATTTGCTAAATTAAAAAATAAAATATCAATGTTGAGTATTGATGATGACACTGCCAAGGAAATATAATTTATAATGAGAAACTGTTTTTTATTTGAAAAAAATAATTTTACTTCTCATATCAATTTACAAGTCTCAAGAAATAATTTACTTTGTAGTTTTATTTAGCTTTGAACTTGAACAAAATTAATTTTCCCCAAATCATTATAATTGACTGGTACCATGAGTCAA
Organism: Marmota monax; assembly: GCF_021218885.2. Classification (NCBI taxonomy): domain Eukaryota; kingdom Metazoa; phylum Chordata; class Mammalia; order Rodentia; family Sciuridae; genus Marmota; species Marmota monax. Next base: position 1,270,442 of record NW_026693208.1, on the reverse strand, counting down.
ATCTATAATCAGAGAGTTCAATAATTAGAAAATTGATTCATTTATTTATTGAGGACAAAGTTTATTTTCAGGGATTCATCAAAATCAAACGCAAAGGAGCATATTTCGCTTATCCTTTAGAATGTTCTTCCTTTTAAAGTTATATTTGACATAATATAAATTGTTATTATTCTTAAAGCTATTTATGTGAAACATGAGTTTTCCTAATAAAATGAAAAAAAAATCAAATATTTTCTTTTTATAAAGTTGCATTTTTAAATAAATACTTGGACCATTTTTAGTAAGGATATTTGGTAATATTGAATCAGTTGCTATTTTTAAGCCTTTTTACCGGCCTCTTTTCTGCCTCTGGCTTGGTTTATTTCATGATCTATATGGAATAAAAAGAATGAAATTAATATATTATAGATGGACTTGGTGGTATATGCCTGTAATCTCAGCTACTCAGGAGGATGAGGCAAGAGAATCCCAAGTTTGAGACCAGCCTGGGCAACTTAGCAAGAACTTATAACAAAATAAAAATATTTAGGAAAAAGGCTGGGGATGTAGTTCAGTGGTAGAGTGTTTTCCTGGCATGCATAAGGTTCTAGTAAAAAAAAATAATAAAATTATTTGTATATTTATTAACAAAATCATTTAAATAAAATTGTGTTTTAGAGACAAAATGCAATGTGTAAAACAAGTAAAAACATATAATCCAATTAAAATCTGAGTGTTTTATCCTTGTCCTTGATGTAGGCTTCAAAGAATTCCTGACCTTCCCAAGATTTTTGAACATTACAGTCTGAACCTTGATAATGTAATGAATTGATCTCATGATTTTTTTTTCATTCTAAAATATACATAGTACTGGATCTAATTCAAACATTTTAGTCATACACTTTTAAAACTTGGATTAATAGGTCATTCACTATGACTACACTGAGATATATTTATGAATATGATTATTCATTAATGTCTTTATTCATGAGATAGACCCTGTTATTCCCTTACTATGATATATATTTTCCTGTTTCCAAAAAGTTGGGAAGCTCCATCAATTATCATTAAAATAGAGAGCTGAGCATGGATTTTTATGCTCATTTTTTAGAATGTTCTCTCTGATATGTGGATGCTAACCCACAAGAAGGGAGGGTGAGGAGAGGAAGAATAGTAGTCCATTAGATTAGACAAGGAGGAATGAAAGGAAGGGAGGTAGGAATGGGAAATACTAGGGCTGATATACCAGAAGCTTGTTCCACCAATCTCCAATTACATAGAGCCTCTCAATGACAATTTATATTCTTAGGTTTCTTTATTGCAAAATCATCCAGACACATAGAAAGATTTTAAAATTCTTCCTTTACCACTTCCATAGAACTACCTCTGTTCATCCTCTTACTTGCTATTATTTGCTTTATTTTACATTTTGATCCCTTCCAAAATAATCAGCTCAGTGGAACAAGTATTTGTATCTACTGGGTGAGATCCTCTGATACATGCTGTTAATAATATTTAAATGATTAAATAAGACATCATCCTTTAAGTCAATGAGTCACATTTTGCTTCTCAGGTAGTTATGGATTATATTATTGAATCACTTTCAAAAAATGATTGATTATAATTGTGTAAAAACACTTTTAGGGGTTACTGGATTATATTTTTAAGCAAATACTCAAGTTTCCCTTTCTCTGAGATATAGTTTAAATCTGGAATGTCTCTCAAGGCTCATGTATTAAAGAATTGTTGGTGAGGATTTGAAGAAAAATGTTCATTCATACATTGCTCTGGGTCTGCAAATTGGTATAACCACTATGGAAAACAGTATGAAGATTCTTCAGAAAATTTGGAATGGAACCACCTTTTGACCCAGCTATTTCACTCCTTGTTTTATACCCAAAGGACTTAAAATCAGCATGCTAAATTGATGTAGGCACATCAATGTGTATTGCAGCTCCATTCACAATAGCCAAGCTATATAACCAACCTAGGTGCTCTTCAACAGATGAATAGATAAACAAATGTGGTATGTATACAAAATAGAATATTACTCAGCCATAAAGAAGAATGAAATTATGGCATTTTCCAGTAAATGGATATAACTGGAGAATATCATGCTAAGTGAAATAAATTAATCCCCAAAATCCAAAGGCTGAATGTTCTTTCTGATATTGGATGCTAACCCACAAAAAGGGAGGGTGAGGAGAGGAAGAATAGTAGTTCATTAGACAAAGAGAATTGAAAAAAAAGGGAGGGAGGAATAGGAAATATAGTAGAATAAATCAATAAATCAGACATAACTTTCCTATGTTCATATATGAATACATGATCTGTGTAATTCCACATCATGTACAACCACAAAAAGAATGGGATTCTAATTAGAATAAGTTATACTCAATATATGTATAATAGGTAAAATTATATTGTACTTTCATATATATTTAAAAAGAACAACAAAAGACTTGGTCTCCAGTCCATGATGTTACTGGAATGTAGTAGAAAGTTTTAAGGTCTTTGGGGCATGCCCTTGAGGGAAAGGGAGGAACAACTACAGCCCTTTCTTTTTTTCTCTCTCTCTCTCTTGCTTCTTGGCTCACCCTGGGGTGAATGGTTCTGTTCCACTGTTGGCTCCCCACCATGTTGTATTGCCTCAACAAAGGCCCAAAAGCAATGAGGCCAACCAACCATGGACTGAAACCTCAGACTGTGAGACAAAATAAGCCTATTCTCTTTATAAGTTGGTTATCTCTAGTATTTGTCCTAATGCCACAAAGCTGACTAATCTACCTCCATTGGTCAGAAGTATATTACTTAGGTTGATGTTGGTAAGAAAACTTGTGTCAGTTAATGCAAAATGAGTAGAGTTCCAAGGTGACTTTAGAAAACATTGAATGTTTCTATCAGCCCTCTTTGATTCTCTCCTCTAACGTAATGGTATTACTTCATAAAGAGGGAGTGCTACTTCTGCCCAGGAACTAGCAAGAAAAAAACTCTTAAAATAGGTCCAGTCTATGCCTGGAGCTACAGCCATTGCTCCATGACTGTTAATATGAAATGTAACAATCTAGGTGAGGTGTTGCATACTTACAATCTCAGCTACTCAGGAGACTAATCCAGGAGGATCACAAGCTCAAGGCCAATCTTGTAAATGAGAAAGAATCTGTCTAAAAAACAAACAAGGAGTAGGGATATAGCTCAGTTTTAAGAAACCCTAGGTTTAATCTTTAGTACTGCAAAAATGGGAAAAAAGCAACATTACAACAAGTAAATATTTGTTGCTAGAAGTCACTAAAATTAGAAAATTATTAGCAGAACCTGAAAAAAAAAATTCAGAGAACACTTGAATAAGTCCTTTGAGTCCTTTACATTTTTGAATTATTGTCAGGAAATACTGTGGTCTACATAGCTACGTGTAAGAAGTGCCTATTGAAATTAACCATTATGGAAAACAGTGTCAAGTTTCCTCAAAAAAATTAAAAATAGAACAAACATCTGATCCATCCATCCCCTTATTGGATACAGATTTGAAGGAAATGGAATCAACATGCCAAAGAGACATCTATACTCTTATCTTCATTGCAGCACTATCACAATAGCCATGAAATGGAAACAACTTAAGTGTCCATCAACTGATGGATAAAGAAAAGGTGGTACATGTATACAATAGAACAGTATTCAGCTTTAAAAATAATGGAATAGTGTCATTTGTAACAATGTGGGTGGAATTCCAGATCATTTTGTTGACAATAAGGGAGGAATTGCAGATTATTATGTTAAATGAAATAAGTCAGACACAAAAGATAAGTATCATATGATCTCATTTGTATGTAGCATCTAAAACCACTCATCTCATAGAAGTTGAAAAAAGATGGTATTTACCAGAGGCTTGGAAAGTAGGTAGTGGAACAGTTGGAGAAAAGCTGACAAAGGGTACTAAATTATAGTTATATAAGAGCAAGAAGCTCTGCTGTGCTATTATACAATTGGTTGACTATAGGTAACAATAATATGTATTTCAAAAAAAGATCTGAATGTTTACTATAAAGAAATAATGAATGCCAGAGGAGACTGTGTTTAATCTTCTTTAAATACTACACATTGTACACAAGTATTAAAACATCACAAAGTGCTCCACAAATATTCATAATTTGTATGTTTTTATTTATCAGTTAAAAATAAATTTTTAAAAATAAAAATTAACTTCATAAGTTAATTGAGGACTCTGTCATTTCAATGATTGACATGATAACCCGGCACTACCTCTAATCCCAAAGTTCAAATGATATTCTTCTTCACATCTGTCACTCTAATATTTTTTGAACTTTTAAAGTCACCAGATCATAGGCTTTGCACGAAAGCAATAAGAACATTAATAGTTCACTGAAAAAGTGAGATTAAAGAATGAAGTAGGTCATCTGAAACTGGATTTCTCTATAACTGGGTCACTTCAATTGTTAGAATATACTACAGAAGTAATTTTTAACATTTAAAAAGTATGTTTTATTAATATGTTATTATTCAGAACAGTTTTGAACTTACAAAAAAATTGAGCATATGGTCGAGTGCCCATGCACATCCCTGTGCACATTTTCCTTTATTATTAATATCTTCCATTAATAAGGTTCATTTCTCATATTTTACCAATGAATACCGATGCATATTTATTCACCAAAGTTCATATTTTATTGATATTTTCCTTTATTTTATTTATTTTACCAAGTGATCTTTTTCTGTTCCAGGAATTTATCCGGACATTGCATTACATTTAGTAGGCATATGCTGGTTTGGATGTGAGAGTGATTTGGATATGAGATATTCCTGCAAAGTTCCTATGTTAATTCAGGAATGTTTAGAAGTAAAATGATTAGATTGTGAGAGCCATAACCTAATCAGTCCATCCTAGTTTGAACAGACTAACTTGGTGGTAACTGCAGGCTGCCTGAGTGTAGCTGGAAAAGGTGAGTCACTGTAGGTGTACCCCGGAAGCGTTTATCTTTCTTTTGACCTCTTCCCCTTTCTCTCTCTGGTATCTGCTGCCATGGACAGAGCAGTGCTCCTCTGCTATACCCTTCAACCACGATATTCTGCATCCTCTTGTACCTGGAACAATGGCGTTGTCCCACCATGGACTGAGAAATGTTAATTTTCTCCTTTGGGTGAGTATTTCAGCCACTGCATTGAAAACCTAAGAGACACAGCATAGCAGTCTCTTCTTAGCTGTGACACTTTTGTTAACTTGTTTGCTTTAAATAAGCTCTGATATATTTGTAAATTAAGTATAATAGTTAACTACACTTTTATAATGCTTACTTAAATTTGTCTGATATTTTTCTCTTGGTTATATTGGGGTTACTGGATTTCTGGAAGAAAATCTTATATAAACTGACATTCTTATCAAATCATTTCAAGGGTTTACCTCAAAATGATTTGTGATCATTGATGTTGACATTGATTACATGATTGAAGTAGATAGAGTATGCTGTATTTTTGAACCATAAAGTTAACCTTTTTTCCATTTCTGTATTGTGCTCTTCAGAAGGAATCACTATGCAGAGCCCACTCTTAAGGAATAGGGATTTACATTCCATCTTTTTATGTATTTTTTCTATATATCTTGTTAAACTTCTTCTACATTAGCTATTTGTCTTTTTTCTCCCTTTTTTAAAATTTTATAATTTATGTACATCAGTCTGTAGACTCAGTGGTATTTCTTTTACATTTTGAGACACAATACAATGCTCCTTTACTAAATTTTCTTGCTTAAATGTTTCTAGCTTTAGCCATTGGGAGCTCTTTCATTTGGCTTGTGTCCCTTTGATATTTCTCATTATGATCTATGTAGGTATTTTTATTTTGGTTTGTTTGATTTTTTTTTTACTCTTTGGCATTGTGAGATGCCAATTATTTCTTCTGTGTAGTTAATTTCACCTTTAATCTTAACAGTTTCAATTTTACTCCAACTTTCTTAAATTAACACCTCCCTCCTTCAGTGAGACAGGTTTACACATTTGTAATATTGTCAGATTTTCTGCCAGTCTGCATTCTTTGATAGAATCTTTTAACCTCCTAATATGAATCTTAGGTATGACTGCTTTGTGGTTTACTTTTAAGGTTAGAAAGTTCTCTGGGTTTTGAAAAATGTACAAAGTCATGTATCTCGACCATACACTAGAGAATAATGGTTCTTGTGCCCTAAAAAGTCCACTATGTGGTTTTACCTACATACCCCACTCACTTCTCCAAACCCCTAAAAATCAATGGTCTATGATTCATTTTAATTTTTTAAAGGGTGTACTATTCATATCTAGATTTGCTGCTTTTTTTACATATTGATGTTCAAATTTTCTAGCACATTTGTTAAAAAGGCTGTTTTTTTCTCCACTAAATACCCTTTGTTCCTTTGTCAAAGTTTTATGTAGGAAGATGGCGGCGAAGGGAGTGCATTACCCCCGTGTACCGCGTCACTGTGCGGGAGAATGACGAGTTAGAAAGGCTAAAAGCTATCTTGTTAGGAATTTCCAGCAAAATTGGGGTGCTCCAAAACCTACAGGAAGGATTTCCATCGCACGAGGATCAGCTACGGGGGCTCAAACGCGAGAGATTTGTCTGCACGGAGGGTCACGCTGCTTATTCAGCAAATCGCCCCGCGGCTAGAGTATGCGGGGCGCGCTGGGAAACGAGGAGATAGCAATGCAAAGATACAGCGCTGCAGTTTCCGCAGGCTTCTGCCAGCTGTGCAATCACCGTACTCAGTGCTGAATTCTGGGTTTGAGACGGGGGAAGGAAGCAGTCCAATTCGGTTCTCCACACCGGTCAGACCACAGAGGAAGCCAGCGGCCACCATCTTGGAGAGCTGACGTCACCATCCCTGTTTTCGACTGATCGCAGCTCATTCAGCCATAGAACAGGTAATTTCAGGCTGCTATTCACCTGTGGCGTGCAGACAAATTACTCAGGCTCAGTGCTAAATAACCCGCGGAAACTGCTTCTTAGAGCCTGCTCCTATCAGAACATACACCGAGCATGGAGCGGGCCGAATTCCGGCTCCCGGAACTGCTCTGGACCAGGGATAAAGAACCCGCGGAAACTGCTTCTCGGTCCGGGTCCTGCTGAATACTGTGGAGGTAAATACCAACCAAGCCTTCATAGGCAGTGGCCACAGGACTGAGACGGGGCTTGTGAGGGCCGGTCAGGACTCACCCGTTGCTTTGGTCAACCGGCAAAGGGAACGAAATGCTGCCATTCGCATGGGATACCAACATGGCAGAGATCTGATGTCATCAGAAAGCGGCGGAGGAGAGAACTTCATCAATACCAGCGGCGACAGAAACAGTTGGTCTCCTGGTAAAGAAAGTGAGTCACAAACACCCGAGTCTCTCTCACTTTGTCATCAAGCCAGAGGGGCAGAGCAGAGCCGCCACCCACGCCCGCAAGGTAGGCAGACCTGCGACAGACCATCGGATCAGGCTTAGCGGCCCGCTGGTGTGGTAGTCACGTAACCCCAATTGGAGTAGGGGCAGAGCAGAGCCGCCACCCGCGCCCACAAGGTAGGCAGACCTGCGACCGACCGGCAATTCTCAAAACCAAGAAATTGCTGTAGGTACAATAGTGTACACTAAACCAGAGATTTGGCCTAGGTTTTTGTTAAAAGCAAGTGTGTATTTTAGGCTTTTCAGTGCATGTATAGATTCTGTTGCAACTGTTCAACTCTGTCACTGAGGAGTGAGAGAAGTCACGGATAAAATGTACCAGTGGACATGGTGGTGTTCAAAAAAAACTCCATTTACAGAACAGGCAGCCAGTCACCTGACCTCTGCACTAAAGACCTTATTCTAATTTTACTAGTTTTCCCTTTAATATCCTTTTTCCCCCAATTTAGTTTACTGCCCAACATCCTACATTGCATTTAGTTCTTTTTTTCTGTTGTCTGCAAAAAGTTTTCAGTCATTACTTCCCTTGAAAATTTTGAAGAGTATTAGTTATTTTTGTCAAATATCCATTAGTTTGCATTTAACTGATGTTTTTCATAATTTTTCTGAGGTTTATGATTTTCTGAGATGCAAGTCCTTCTAAGAGCAATATATCACATAGTTCATGATGTCAGTATGTCTTATTGCTGGTGATGACTATTGGCACTTGATTAAAATGGCTTCTACCAGATTTCTCCATTTAAAGTTAACTTGCCTTCATTTTGCAGCCAATAAATATCATGGGGTAAATTCCTTGAAGTCATTCAAATCTAATTGCTCCTCAGACTTCCTCTCCATAAATTTTAACATTTGTAGGTATATCTTGTCAGAAAAAAAACCAAAATATTATTATAGCCAGGTATAGTGGTATACACCTATAATCCTAGCAACTTGGAGAATAAGTCAAGTCAAAGGCCAGCTTTGGTAACTTAGTGAGACCCTGTCTCGAAATTATAAATAAAAATGGTTGGGAAGATGGCGGCGAGGGGAGTGCATTGCCCCCATGTGCTGCTTCACTGTGTGGGAGTATGACAAGTCAGGACGGCTAAAGGCTATCTTGTTAGGAATTTCCAGCAAGCAGTATGAAAAGACAAGGAAAGAAAGGACCACAAGCAATGCAGGTCAACGCAACTTTACAAGAGGTAACAGCTGCAGCAGATGGAATGTCAGATAAAGAATTCAGGATATACATGCTTCAGATGATCTGGAGTATCAAGGAAGACATTAGACAGCAAAATCAGACAATGAAAGATCACTTCGACAATGAATTACGCAAACAAATCCAGGAAGCAAAGGATCAACTTTACAGGGAGATAGAGGTTATAAAAAACAAACAAACAGAAATCCTAGAAATGCAGGAAGCAATAAACCAACTTAAAAACTCAATGGAGAACACTACCAGCAGAGTAGAACACTTAGAAGATAGAACATCAGACAATGAAGAGAAAGTATTTCAACTGGAAAAGAACATAGACAGCTCAGCAAGACTGTTAAGAAACCATGAGCAGAACATCCAAGAAATATGGGATAACATTAAGAGACCAAACTTAAGAATAATTGGGATACAGGAAGGTACAGAGCTCCAAACCAAAGGAATGAGCAGTCTATTCAATGAATTAATACAAGAAAACTTCCCAGACTTGAAGAATGAGACAGAATCCCAAATCCTAGAAGCCTACAGGACGCCGAATGTGCAAAAGCATAAGAGATCCACACCTAGACACATTATAATGAAGATGCCCAACATACAGAATAAGGAGAGAATTTTAAAAGCTACAAGAGAAAGGAAGCAGATTACATTTAGGGGTAAGCCAATCAGGATAACAGCTGATCTTTCAACACAGACTCTGAAAGCTAGAAGATCCTGGAATAACATATTTCAAACACTGAAAGAAAATGGGTTCCAACCAAGAATTGTGTATCCAGCAAAATTAAGCTTCAGCATGGAAGATGAAATTAAAACCTTCCACGATAAACAAAAGTTTAAAGCATTCGCAGCTAGAAAACCATCTCTTCAAAACATCCTCGCCAAAACATTACAGGAAGAGGAAATGGAAAATAACAATGAAAACCAACAGTGGGAGGTAGGACAGTAAAGGGGGGGGAAATAATCAAAGAGGAAAACAAACCATGTTTAGTAACATAAATAAACAAATATGGCTGGAAGAACAACCCATATCTCAATAATAACCCTAAATGTTAATGGCTTAAACTCACCAATTAAGAGACACAGGCTAGTAGAATGGATCACAAAACAAGACTCAACAATATGCTGCCTACAGGAGACACATTTGATAAGAAAAGACATACATAGGCTGAAGGTGAAAGGTTGGGAAAAATCATATCACTCATATGGACTTCGGAAACAAGCAGGAGTGTCCATACTCATATCAAATAAAATAGATTTCAAGCCCAAGTTAATCAAAAGGGATAAAGAGGGACACTACATACTGCTTAAGGGAACCATACACCAACAAGACATAACAATCATAAATATTTATGCCCCAAACAATGGTGCAGCTATGTTCATCAAACAAACTCTTCTCAAGTTCAAGAGTCTAATAGACCACCATACCATAATCATGGGAGACTTCAACACACCTCTCTCGCCACTGGACAGATCTTCCAAACAAAAGTTGAATAAGGAAACTATAGAACTCAATAACACAATTAATAACCTAGACTTAATTGACATATATAGAATATACCACCCAACATCAAGCAGTTACACTTTTTTCTCAGCAGCACATGGATCCTTCTCAAAAATAGATCATATATTATGTCACAGGGCAACTCTTAGACAATATAAAGGAGTAGAGATAATACCATGCATCTTATCTGATCATAATGGAATGAAACTGAAAATCAACGATAAAAGAAGGAAGGAAAAAGCATACATCACTTGGAGAATGAACAATAGGTTACTGAATGATCAATGGGTTATAGAAGACATCAAGGAGGAAATTAAAAAATTCTTAGAGATAAATGAAAACACAGACACAACATATCGGAATCTATGGGACACACTGAAAACAGTTCTAAGAGGAAAATTCATTGCTTGGAGTTCATTCCTTAAAAAAAGTAAAAACCAACAAATAAATGATCTCACACTTCATCTCAAAATCCTAGAAAAAGAAGAGCAAAACAACAGCAAAAGAAGTAGAAGGCAAGAAATAATGAAAATCAGAGCTGAAATTAATGAAATTGAAACAAAAGAAACAATTGAAAAAATTGACAAAACTAAAAGTTGGTTCTTTGAAAAAATAAACAAAATCGACAGACCCTTAGCCATGCTAGCGAAGAGAAGAAGAGAGAGAACTCAAATTACTAGCATACGGGATGAAAAAGGCAATATCACAACAGACACTTCAGAAATACAGAAGATAATCAGAAATTATTTTGAATCCTTATACTCCAATAAATTAGAAGATAGTGAAGGCATCGATAAATTTCTTAAGTCATATGATCTGCCCAGATTGAGTCAGGAGGATATAGACAACCTAAATAGACCAATATCAATTGAGGAAATAGAAGAAACCATCAAAAGACTACCAACTAAGAAAAGCCCAGGACCGGATGGGTATACAGCAGAGTTTTACAAAACCTTTAAAGAGGAACTAATACCAAAACTTTTCAAGCTACTTCAGGAAATAGAAAAAGAGGGAGAACTTCCAAATTCATTCTACGAGGCCAACATCACCCTGATACCTAAACCAGACAAAGACTTCAAAGAAAGAAAACTACAGACCAATATCTCTAATGAACCTAGATGCAAAAATCCTCAATAAAATTCTGGCGAATCGGATACAAAAACATATCAAAAAAATTGTGCACCATGATCAAGTAGGATTCATCCCTGGGATGCAAGGCTGGTTCAATATACGGAAATCAATAAATGTTATTCACCATATCAATAGACTTAAAAATAAGAACCATATGATCATCTTGATAGATGCGGAAAAAGCATTCGACAAAGTACAGCATCCCTTTATGTTCAAAACTCTAGAAAAACTAGGGATAACAGGAACATACCTCAATATTGTAAAAGCAATCTATGCTAAGCCTCAGGCTAGCATCATTCTGAATGGAGAAAAACTGAAGGCATTCCCTCTAAAATCTGGAACAAGACAGGGATGCCCTCTCTCTCCACTTCTCTTCAACATAGTTCTCGAAACACTGGCCAGAGCAATTAGACAGACGAAAGAAATTAAAGGCATCAAAATAGGAAAAGAAGAACTTAAATTATCACTATTTGCAGATGACATGATTCTATACCTAGCAGACCCAAAGGGGTCTACAAAGAAACTATTAGAGCTAATAAATGAATTCAGCAAAGTGGCAGGATATAAAATCAACACGCATAAATCAAAGGCATTCCTGTATATCAGCGACAAATCCTCTGAAATGGAAATGAGGACAACCACTCCATTCACAATATCTTCAAAAAAAATAAAATACTTGGGAATCAACCTAACAAAAGAGGTGAAAGTCTTATACAATGAAAACTACAGAACCCTAAAGAGAGAAATAGAAGAAGATCTTAGAAGATGGAAAAATATACCCTGTTCATGGATAGGCAGAACTAACATCATCAAAATGGCGATATTACCAAAAGTTCTCTATAGGTTTAATGCAATGCCAATCAAAATCCCAATGGCATTTCTTGTAGAAATAGAGAAAGGAATCATGAAATTCATATGGAAAAATAAAAGACCTAGAATAGCAAAAACCATGCTAAGCAGGAAGTGTGAATCAGGTGGTATAGCGATACCAGACTTCAAACTATACTACAGAGCAATAGTAACAAAAACAGCATGGTACTGGTACCAAAACAGGCGGGTGGACCAATGGTACAGAATAGAGGACACAGAAACCAATCCACAAAACTACAACTATCTTATATTTGATAAAGGGGCTAAAAGCATGCAATGGAAGAAGGATAGCATCTTCAACAAATGGTGCTGGGAAAACTGGAAATCCATATGCAACAAAATGAAACTGAATCCCTTTCTCTCGCCATGCACAAAAGTGAATTCAAAATGGATCAAGGAGCTTGATATCAAATCAGAGACACGCCGTCTGATAGAAGAAAAAGTTGGCTACGATCTACATTGGGTGTGGTCGGGCTCCAAATTCCTCAATAGGACACCCATAGCACAAAAGTTAATAACTAGAATCAACAAATGGGACTTACTCAAACTAAAAAGTTTTTTCTCAGCAAAAGAAACAATAAGAGAGGTAAATAGGGAGCCTACATCCTGGGAACAAATCTTTACTCCTCACACTTCAGATAGAGCCCTAATATCCAGAGTATACAAAGAACTCCAAAAATTAGACAATAAGATAACAAATAACACAATCAACAAATGGGCTGGGGACCTGAACAGACACTTCTCAGAGGAGGACATACAATCAATCAACAAGTACATGAAAAAATGCTCACCATCTCTAGCTGTCAGAGAAATGCAAATCAAAACCACCCTAAGATACCATCTCACTCCAGTAAGATTGGCAGCCATTATGAAGTCAAACAACAACAAGTGCTGGCGAGGATGTAGGGGAAAGGGTACACTTGTACATTGCTGGTGGGACTGCAAATTGGTGCAGCCAATTTGGAAAGCAGTATGGAGATTTCTTGGAAAGCTGGGAATGGAACCACCATTTGACCCAGCTATTCCCCTTCTTGGTCTATTCCCTAAAGACCTAAAAAGAGCATGCTACAGGGACACTGCTACATCGATGTTCATAGCAGCACAATTTACAATAGCTAGACTGTGGAACCAACCTAGATGCCCTTCAATAGACGAATGGATAAAAAAAAAATGTGGCATTTATACACAATGGAGTATTACTCTGCATTAAAAAATGACAAAATCATAGAATTTGCAGGGAAATGGATGGCATTAGAGCAGATTATGCTAAGTGAAGCTAGCCAATCCCTAAAAAACAAATGCCAAATGTCTTCTTTGATATAAGGAGAGTAACTAAGAACAGAGTAGGGTCGAAGAGCATGAGAAGAAGATTAACATTAAACAGGGATGTGAGGTGGGAGGGAAAGGGAGAGAGAAGGGAAATTGCATGGAAATGGAAGGAGACCCTCAGGGTTATACAAAATTACATACAAGAGGAAGTGAGGGGAAAGGGAAAAATAATACAAGGGGGAGAAATGAATGACAGTAGAGGGGGTAGAGAGAGAAGAGGGGAGGGGAGGGGAGGGGAGGGGGGATAGTAGAGGATAGGAAAGGCAGCAGAATACAACAGACACTAGTATGGCAATATGTAAATCAATGGATGTGTAACTGATGTGATTCTGCAATCTGTATACGGGGTAAAAATGGGAGTTCATAACCCACTTGAATCAAAGTATGAAATATGATATATCAAGAACTATGTAATGTTTTGAACAACCAACAATAAAAAATTTTAAAAAAAAAGTTTTATGTAGGTCTGTTTTATGACTATTTCATTGATTTTTATTTCTGTTCTTTTTATTGATTATAATGTCTTGATGATAGTAGGTTTATAGTAAATCAGTCAAGTACTGTTAGTTCTCAAACTTCGTTCCGTTTCAGTATTTTGTTGGCTATTATAAGACTTTTGCCTTTCCAAGTAAATTTTAGAATTAGTTTTTCAGTATCCACAAAATTGCTTGCTGGAAATTGTGGATTATGTCAAATTCATAGATCCATTTGGAAAGAACTTACATTTAAGTAGATTCTATCAGATTATTAATTTTTTTTTACTCTAGTTCCTCATAATATTGTTATCATTAATTTCAATAATATACATGCTAAAATTACTATATTACTTCTATTAATTAAACAGTTGTATATTAGATTAATTAAGATAAGCAAATTAAATGATTTTATTATACTTTTATTTATTTCTTCACTGATACTGTTATTTAATTTGATTCAAGTTTCTGATCTATATGATTTAACTTCTTGCTGAATAACTTTTTTATTTTGCCAAAATTCCTCATATTTATTTAAATGGCAATTCCAAAGGTGTCTAGAGTATCATTATTTAATCACAGCATAAAACAACTACTTTAGTAAAAGAATTAATTTTGCCTCTTCAGACCACATCATCACAATTTAGATTTTTCAAAAAAAAATTTTATATTCACACTATAGGACCAAATACTTAAATACTTGGGCAAATTCATATTACATGGCACCAAGATTGTTTTTCTATTTTAAATATTTTTAATTTCTTCATTAGTTATACATGACAGTAGAATCTATTTTGATAAAATTATATAAGAATGGAATATATCTTATTCTAATCAGGACTGTAGTCTTGTGGGTAGGCACAATGGTGGGATTCAGTTAGGTATTTTCATATATATAACGAAAATTATGTTAGATTTATTCTACTATCTTTCCTATTCCTACCCACCCTCCTTTCCTTTTATTCCCTTTTGTAAAATCTACTGAACTTCTTCTTTTCCCTTTTTTGGAATTTAGCTTCCACATATCAGTGAAAATATTCAAACTTCAGGTTTTAGGGATTGACTTATTTCACTTAGCATGATAGTCTCCAGATCCATTCATTTACTGGAAAATGTCATAAAGTCATTCTTTATAGCTGAGTAATATTCCATTGTGTGTGTTTACCACAATTTATTTATCAATTCATCTCTTGATGGGTGTCTAGGTTGTTTCCATAGCTTAGCTATGGTGAATTGTGCTTCTATAAACATTGATGTGGCTGTGTCAATGTAGTGTGTTGATTTTAAATCCTTTGGATATATGCTGAGGAGTGGGATAACTGGGTCAAATGGTGTTTCTATTCCTAGATTTTGGAGGAATCTCCATACTACTTTCCACAGTGGTTGCATAAATTTGCATTCCTACCAACAATCTATGAGACTTCCCCTTTCCCCACATTCTCTCTAACATTGTTACTTCTATTCTTAATAATGCCAGTCTGACTGGATGAGATGAAATCTCAGTGTAGTTTTAATTTTAATTTGCATTTCTTTAATTGATAGAGATGTTGAACATTTTTTCATATATTTATTGATCATTCACATTCCTTCTTTTGAGAAGGGTCTGTTCAGTTCCTTTGCCAATTTATTGATTGGATTATTTGCTTTTTGTGTGTGTGATAAGCTTTTTGAGTTCTTTGTATATCCATGCAGGTGGCAAAAGAAAGTGGATGCCAACCAAGAATACTATATCCAGTAAAACTAAGGTCCAGATTTGAAAATGAAATAAAAGCCTTCCTTGATAAACAAAAGTTAAAAGAATTCATAACTAGAAAGCCACCACTACAAAACATACTCAATAAAATATTTGATGAAGAAATGTGTCAAAATTATTATTTAAGATTTCTTGCCAGTTTTTGAAATCAGACAATGAGGGAAGAAAAGAAGAGGAGGGGAGGAGACGGAAGACGGAGGGAGCCATTTGACTTGTTCTGAAACTTTTCTGTGCAAATGACTACAAATATAAGTATGCTATTCCTGTAGGTTGACTGTTCATGGAGACAGGTATCAAAACATTCCACATGAAGTGCCACGTCCAGGGCAGCCATTCACTCAGTTTCCCTAACCAGGCAATGAGAAGATGAAGAAAATACAAACACACAAAAAAGTGGAGGAAAAGCTGGATCTCAGTGGATCGGCCAACCTCTGATGAAGGAAGACCCACCAGGAGCAAGCTCAGCCCACTCATTCCAGAGGTTTAAACATCAAAAGGATTCATTGGGAGAAAGAAGCTTCAAGATAAACAAAACCAAAGTTGAAGGCAAAACAGCCCAATTAAAACTTATTAGCTTCTCTACCTCTGGGCAGCAGGTATTTGAACCCAAGGTTATGAACTGAACAGTTCCGTGATTGGCACCAAACTCCCTTTTAAGCAGGGCATCACCATAGAAGCTGGACCATCTTATTGGTACCTTTGCACTGAAAAGTTCCCAAGAGAGTTGTGCCTCTGTCACTGGGCAGTTCAAGGACCATAATCCATTTGCCACTCCGGACAATGAAGCAACATAAATCTGCACATGGACAATTCCATTTAGAATCCTTTCCCCATCCTGACATCGGGGATTGGCGATCAAAACTATAATTAGTATCAAATTTTCCATTATCTCCTATTGCTCTCCTCTCTCCAAATTCTTCTATTTTTTTTCCTGCTCCATTAATTAATGAACTGAATATAATTCTCTAATTTTCTCATATGGAGCAGTTCATCACTCTCAGTTTTTTTTTTCTCTCTGACAGCTGGTATCCAAGGGAATTCTTAAAAATATTCTCCAAATTATCTTCACAAATTTTGGTGCAGTTAATGAAAAATAATCTACGTCTGTCTGTCTGTCTGTCTGTCTGTCTCTCTCTCTCTCTCTCCCCTCTCTTCTCTCTTCTCTCTCCTTTGTGTCTCAAGTTCTTCTCTTTTTCACATACACACAGTTACATACAAGCATAAG
This sequence comes from Marmota monax, assembly GCF_021218885.2. Lineage (NCBI taxonomy): Eukaryota > Metazoa > Chordata > Mammalia > Rodentia > Sciuridae > Marmota > Marmota monax. The sequence continues at coordinate 1,253,562 of NW_026693208.1, read as the reverse complement.
TTTAATAAGAAAATACTAATTAAACCTCATTAACAAAAGAGACTATGTTTTGTTCAATTATTAGGCAGAAGAAGCAGTGATTTTTAAATTATAATTTTAAAGTCTATTTTTATTGGCATATTAAAAGAGAGAATGTAAGTTATTACAATCTCTTATAATTGGATTCTTAATTTTCTGAAAGAAAGACTAAACAGGATAAAAGAGAAAACAAAAGTCTCATAAATACAGATGGAGAAAGAGAAATGAAATCCGTGTATATATGTTGGAAGACTTTAGGAACAAATGTCCTTCAATTGCAATAAGTGAAGTTTTAAGTAGTTGCTTGTGACCCTTTCAGATGTAATTTCCTTGGTCATGTTAGACATATGGAAAATTACTAGGATTGATGTCCCTTGCATCACAGACTATCTAAAATTTTATTTTATTTATTTAAAAACCATTCTATATGTGGTCAATCTCCACACTGGAAATCAGTGAATGCTCATTAGTAGACATTAATTAATTATTTCAATAAATTTGTATTTCTGGGACTTCTAGCACTGTGTTGTATAAAAGTGGTAAACACCACTGAATTTTTGCATGATAATTGGCAGCAACAGAGAGTATTAAACCTCATGGAAGGCAAGATCATTTTAATATAAAAAATGAGTCTATAAAAGGAAAAATGTAGCTTAAAAATGGTATAGGAAGCCAAGGAAATTCTTTACATTAGCAATAAATTGTTCTTCCATTACAAAAATATTTCACAGTAAGTTTCAGATTTTATTTTCCTTAATAAATTTTAAGATTCCCTCTCTCTCCTTCTCTCTCTCTCTGTCTCTCTCCACATACACACACACACACACCACAAAACTGTCAACCTTCTCTTGAAAAAAAACTAAACAAGACAAATCACTGAAATGTCCTTTGGATGGAGCCTCATCCTCAGGAGAAGATTGGTTCTCTTTGAAAGAGTGGTTTAAGTGACATTGTGAGATGGAACCACATTATGTGACTGGAATTCAGAGCTAACTCGGAGGCTACTTCAAAATTTATTAAGATGAACATGTTTCTCCCTCATTTCTTCACTGATTCCTTCATTTCTTATCAACATGTGTGAGTGGTTTCTGAAAATATTTTACATACTACATTTTTGACCACTAGTTTCATTATAATTTTTTTTATTTTGTTTAATTAGTTACACATGACAGTACAATGATCTTGATATATCACACATTTGAATCAGATGGGATATAATTTCTCATTTTTCTGAGTGTACAGGTTGCAGAATTATATTGGTCATGCAGTCACGATATACGATATACCCACAGGAATAATAATGTCTATTTTATTCTGCTGTCCTTCCATTCCCTCTTCCTCTCTACAAATGTATTTTATTATCTCAATGTTATTTTTACCAAATAAAATATTTTAATTATTATAGAATCTGATAAAATTTGATTCTTTTCTTAGCTTCTAGTTTTAGAATTTGGTTGTCTTCACCATACCAAGATGGAACATATATCTTTAAATTTCTTATACATTTTATAGTTTAATTTAAGTACTTAATGTATCTGGAATATTTACATTAATATTTTGAATTTACATAAATTTTCCAGATATATATAGAGATAGATAGATAGATACACGAAGGGGCATGAGATAAATTTTGTGTAATGTCAGAATCTAATAATGTTTTCATTCAACTTTCAGGTTTAACTATTTTCTTCCAGGCTATTTTATAATAGAGGCTGGAAATCTCTCTATATAATCTTTCACAACCTTCCTTGCAGTCAGAAAAATAAAGTTCTAAACAAAGAGTTGAAAAGGCACATGTCTTAGAAAAGTATAGCTTCTTTTATTTTATTTTTTAAATTTATTTCTTACATACATGACAATAGTAGAATGCATTACATTCATAATTATCCATTCACAGCACAATTTTTCGTAACTCTGTATATAAAGTATGTTCATGCCAAATTATGCCATTATACATGCTTCTTTTAAAATAAATAACCAAACTTAGCTATCAGAATGCCCTTTTTCTTTTGGCTCTTTTTCTTTTGGGTTGTAGAATCTGTATTGTACCCATGAAGTAACTATGAGGATAAAGCTACTCAGCAAACTTGGAAGAGCAAAAAGCTAGGAGACTGGTTCCTCATGACATTCTAGAGCATCTGATTCAGCCTATAGTAAGGACTTGTTGATATTTTTTGATATGTGCAGTGACTATGTGACTTCTTATTACCCTTAATTGTGGCCAAAAGTATTACTAACTAGTAAATAGCCCAAGTTTATTTTCTTTTGTTCATGTCACCAATGGTAACATAACAAGTAATTTCTTCCTTTCCTGACTCAATTAAGATGCTGTTTTTGATAGAGTTTCTGTCTTATACACATTGTAATCTATGACAGGAATCTTTTTTTTCTGAATATTTCCCTGTATTTCTAGGACAATAATATATCAATTGGATTCTTATAACTTTGGGTTTGTTTTTATAAACTATAAAGGTAAGCAAGTTAATACTTATAATCTGTATTCTAGCAAAATGTAAATTACTAAAACATTACCCTAAATACCAAACTTAAAAACTTAAAAATTCTATTATCCTATTGAAGAATAACAAACTTATTGAAGATATCAATAAAAAAAAGGAAAATAGTAGAATCAGAAAATCATATGCTGGTACTATTTAATTATAAAAACATTTTTGCATTATTATTTCAACTATTTCAAATCAGAGGAAAAAAATGAAATGACAAATAATAATAAAATAAAATATTACTATAGAAGTATTATAATCAAAATAGATTTCTAGCATACAGGATCAAACAATGTGGCAAAAATATTATTCAGTTAATATTTACGGCTTAATCTGGGAGAAAAGGAGTGACTCAGTAACTAGAATGCTAAAACAATTCATCATACAATTGAAAAATTGTCCGTAGATTATTTTAATAAATCCTGATGATTCACAAATCATAACAGGGTATATAACTAGAGATTTGCTCATTTTATCACACCAGCTTTCTTGGAAAGATATACAGATGGGCAGAAAAACTGAGGATTAGAAGGTGGATGAGTATAAATATTTTTATAGGGGAAATACTACTAAAATAAATAATTATTGGAGGATGTCTACCCATTTTAAGATGGAATATATTTTTTATACAAACATACTGAAATTTATATGCCAAAAATCATATCTTTTTTCTTTTGAATCAGCAAAGTTTAGGAGTGAGAGTGCTAGGATTTGGAGCCAACTTTTTCAATAATAAGATGTATGGACCCCAGGAAAAATTAGTCTGTCTGCCTCTGCTTCTTCATTTTAAAATCTAATAGAGTTCCCATAATATGGGATTATCTGCAAAGATCAAAGTAATTACTAAATATAAAGTTTTTACAAGAGTTGCCTGGCTCATAGCAAGTGAATGTAAGCCTTAGCATCTTTGCCACTACCACTAGAGAATGCTATCTAGGCATCATCACTACTGTTACCTCTATACCAGTAATTCCAAACTGAGATCAAGCCTTGGTGTGTTTCTATTCAGAAGGGGCAGTCAGCAGTTACTATAATTTGATGAATAATAGGTCCCTTAAAACACTCAATTTTCAAATGTTTTAATATTTCTCCATAGTAAATAATGGATCTAGAAATTACATCTTAAAAATGGGAAAAAGAAAAATTTTGGAGAGGATAATAAGAGGTGATCAGGCACCGGCAAGGTAGAGGGAACTGTGACCACGCACAGAGCAGGCCCAGCGGCCTGCTGAGGGGCAGAGCCGCCCCCCACCCCCCACGCCTGCCAGGTAGGGGAACTGTGACCACGGACAGAAAAGGCCCAGTGGCCTGCGGAGGGACAGAGCTTCCAATCACTCCTGCAAGGTAGGCGGGCCTGCGACCCACCAGCAGAAGAGGAGCAGCGACCTGCTGAGAGGCAGAGCCGCCCCCTCCCCCTGCACCGGCAAGGTAGAGGGAACTGTGACCACGCACAGAGCAGGCCCAGCGGCCTGCTGAGGGGCAGAGCCGCCCCCCACCCCCCGCGCCTGCCAGGTGACCACCGACAGAAAAGGCCCAGTGGCCCGCGGCGGGACACAGCTTCCAATCACTCCTGCAAGGTAGGCGGGCCTGCGACCCACCGGCAGAAGAGGAGCAGCGGCCTGCTGAGAGGCTGAGCCGCCCCCTCCCCCTGCGCCGGCAAAGTAGAGGGAACTGTGACCACGCACAGAGCAGGCCCAGCGGCCTGCTGAGGGGCAGAGCCGCCCCACACCCCCCGCGCCTGCCAGGTAGGGGAACTGTGACCACGGACAGAAAAGGCCCAGTGGCCCGCGGCGGGACAGAGCTTCCAATCACTCCTGCAAGGTAGGCGGGCCTGCGACCCACCGGCAGAAGAGGAGCAGCGGCCTGCTGAGAGGCAGAGCCGCCCCCTCCCCCTGCACCGGCAAGGTAGAAGGAACTGTGACCACGCACAGAGCAGGCCCAGCGGCCTGCTGAGGGGCAGAGCCGCCCCCCACCACCCGCGCCTGCCAGGTAGGGGAACTGTGACCACGGACAGAAAAGGCCCAGTGGCCCGCGGCGGGACAGAGCTTCCAATCACTCCTGCAAGGTAGGCGGGCCTGCGACCCACCGGCAAAGAGGAGCAGCGGCCTGCTGAGAGGCTGAGCCGCCCCCTCCCCCTGTGCCGGCAAAGTAGAGGGAACTGTGACCATGCACAGAGCAGGCCCAGCAGCCTGCTGAGGGGCAGAGCCGCCCCACACCCCCTGCGCCTGCCAGGTAGGGGAACTGTGACCACCGACAGAAAAGGCCCAGTGGCCCGCGGCGGGACACAGCTTCCAATCACTCCTGCAAGGTAGGAGGGCCTGCGACCCAGCGGCAGAAGAGGAGCAGCGACCTGCTGAGAGGCAGAGCCGCCCCCTCCCCCTGTGCCGGCAAGGTAGAGGGAACTGTGACCACCCACAGAACAGGCCCAACGGCCTGCTGAGGGCAGAGCCGCCCCCCACCCCCCGCGCCTGTCAAGTAGGCGGAACTGTGACCACTGACAGAAAAGGCCTAGTGGCCCGCGGAGTGGCAGAGCTTCCAATCACTCCTGCAAGGTAGGCGGGCCTGCGACCCACCGGCAGAAGAGGAGCAGCGGCCTGCTGAGAGGCAGAGCCGCCCCCTCCCCCCCGCGCCTGCAAGGTAGACGGAACTGTGACCACCATCAGAACAGTCCAGACCTGCAACCGAGAGACAGAACAGGCCCAGTGGCCTGAGGAAGGGTAGAGCCCCCCCCCCCCCGCGCCTGCAAGGTATGCGGACCTGCGACCCACTGGCAGTACAGCCCCAGAGGCCTGCAGAGGGGCAGTGCCGCTGCCTGCGCCTGCAAAGTAGACAGAACTGTGACCACCGACAGAACAAGCCTAGCGGCCCGCAGAGGGACAGAGCCGCCGCCCGCGCCTGCGAGGGAGATTTTGCAACTATACAAGACCAATATAAATATATAGGGGGAAAATTCAATAGCACAATAGTTTCACCAAGTAGAAAGGAATGCAAACAGTATGAAGAGACAAGGAAAGAAAGGACCACAAGCATTGCAGGTCAACTCAACGTTAGAAGAGGTAATAGCTGCAGCAGATGGAATGTCAGATAAAGAATTCAGGATATACATGCTTCAGATGATCTGGAGTCTCAAGGAAGACATCAGACAGCAAAATCAGACAATGAAAGATCACTTCAACAATGAATTACATAAACAAATCCAAGAAGCAAAAGATCAACTATACAGGGAAATAGAGGTTATAAAAAACAAACAAACAGAAATCCTAGAAATGCAGGAAGCAATAAGCCAACTTAAAAACTCAATTGAGAATACTACCAGCAGAGTAGAACACTTAGAAGACAGAACATCAGACAATGAAGATAAAGTATTTCAACTTGAAAAGAACATAGACAGCTCAGCAAGACTGTTAAGAAACCATGAGCAGAACATCCAAGAAATATGGGATAACATGAAGAGACCAAATTTAAGAGTCATTGGGATACAGGAAGGGACAGAGTTTCAAACCAAAGGAATGAGCAATCTATTCAATGAAATAATACGAGAAAACTTCCCAGACTTGAAGAATGAGACAGAACCCCAAATCCTAGAAGCCTACAGGACGCCGAATGTGCAAAATCATAAGAGACCCACACCTAGACACATTATAATGAAGATGCCCAACATACAGAATAAGGAGAGAATTTTAAAAGCTACAAGAGAAAGGAAGCAGATCACATTTAGGGGTAAGCCAATCAGGATAACAGCTGATCTTTCAACACAGACTCTGAAAGCTAGAAGATCCTGGAATAACATATTTCAAACACTGAAAGAAAATGGGTTCCAACCAAGAATTGTGTTTCCAGCGAAATTAAGCTTCAGGATGGAAGATGAAATTAAAACCTTCCACGATAAACAAAAGTTAAAAGAATTTGCAGCTAGAAAACCATCTCTTCAAAACATCCTTGGCAAAACATTACAGGAAGAGGAAATGGAAAATAACAATGAAAACCAACAGTGGGAGGTAGGACACTAAAGGGGGGAAAACAATCAAAGAGGAAAACAAACCATGTTTAGTAACATAAATAAACAAATATGGCTGGAAGAACAACCCATATCTCAATAATAACCCTAAATGTTAATGGCTTAAACTCACCAATCAAGAGACACAGGCTAGTAGAATGGATCACAAAACAAGACCCAACAATATGCTGCCTACAGGAGACGCATTTGATAGGAAAAGACATACATAGGCTGAAGGTGAAAGGTTGGGAAAAATCATATCACTCATATGGACTTCGGAAACAAGCAGGAGTATCCATACTCATATCAAATAAAATAGATTTCAAGCCCAAGTTAATCAAAAGGGATAAAGAGGGACACTACATACTGCTCAAGGGAACCATACACCAACAAGACATAACAATCATAAATATATATGCCCCAAACAATGGTGCAGCTATGTTCATCAAACAAACTCTTCTCAAGTTCAAGAGTCTAATAGACCACCATACAATAATCATGGGAGACTTCAACACACCTCTATCACCACTGGACAGATCTTCCAAACAAAAGTTGAATAAGGAAACTATAGAACTCAATAACACAATTAATAACCTAGACTTAATTGACATATATAGAATATACCACCCAACATCAAGCAGTTACACTTTTTTCTCAGCAGCACATGGATCCTTCTCAAAAATAGATCATATATTATGTCACAGGGAAACTCTTAGACAATATAAAGGAGTAGAGATAATACCATGCATCCTATCTGATCATAATGGAATGGAACTGAAAATCAATGATAAAAGAAGGAAGGGAAAAGAATACATCACTTGGAGAATGAACAATAGGTTACTGAATGATCAATGGGTTATAGAAGACATCAAGGAAGAAATTGAAAAATTCTTAGAGATTAATGAAAACACAGACACAACATATCGGAATCTATGGGACACATTGAAAGCAGTTCTAAGAGGAAAATTCATTGCTTGGAGTTCATTCCTTAAAAAAAGAAAAAACCAACAAATAAATGATCTCATACTTCATCTCAAAATCCTAGAAAAAGAAGAGCAAAACAACAGCAAAAGAAGTAGAAGGCAAGAAATAATTAAAATCAGAGCTGAAATTAATGAAATCGAAACAAAAGAAACAATTGAAAAAATTGACAAAACTAAAAGTTGGTTCTTTGAAAAAATAAACAAAATCGACAGACCCTTAGCCATGCTAGCGAAGAGAAGAAGAGAGAGAACTCAAATTACTAACATACGGGATGAAAGAGGCAATATCACAACAGACACGTCAGAAATACAGAAGATAATCAAAAATTATTTTGAATCCTTATACTCCAATAAATTAGAAGATAGTGAAGGCATAGATAAATTTCTTAAGTCATATGATCTGCCCAGATTGAGTCAGGAGGATATAGACAACCTAAACAGACCAATATCAATTGAGGAAATAGAAGAAACCATCAAAAGACTACCAACTAAGAAAAGCCCAGGACCGGATGGGTATACAGCAGAGTTTTACCAAACCTTTAAAGAGGAACTAATACCAATATTTTTCAAGCTACTTCGGGAAATAGAAAAAGAGGGAGAACTTCCAAATTCATTCTGTGAGGCCAACATCACCCTGATACCTAAACCAGACAAAGACACTTCAAAGAAAGAAAACTACAGACCAATATCTCTAATGAACCTAGATGCAAAAATCCTCAATAAAATTCTGGCCACTCGGATACAAAAACTTATCAAAAAAATTGTGCACCATGATCAAGTAGGATTCATCCCTGGGATGCAAGGCTGGTTCAATATACGGAAATCAATAAATGTTATTCACCACATCAATAGACTTAAAAATAAGAATCATATGATCATCTCGATAGATGTGGAAAAAGCATTCGACAAAGTACAGCATCCCTTTATGTTCAAAACTCTAGAAAAACTAGGGATAACAGGAACATACCTCAATATTGTGAAAGCAATCTATGCTAAGCCTCAGGCTAGCATCATTCTGAATAGAGAAAAACTGAAGGCATTCCCTCTAAAATCTGGAACAAGACAGGGATGCCCTCTCTCACCACTTCTGTTCAACATAGTTCTCGAAACACTGGCCAGAGAAATTAGACGAAAGAAATTAAAGGCATCAAAATAGGAAAAGAAGAACTTAAATTATCACTATTTGCAGATGACATGATTCTATACCTAGCAGACCCAAAAGGGTCTACAAAGAAACTATTAGAGCTAATAAATGAATTCAGCAAAGTGGCAGGATATAAAATCAACACGCATAAATCAAAGGCATTCCTGTATATCAGCGACAAATCCTCTGAAATGGAAATGAGGACAACCACTCCATTCACAATATCTTCAAAAAAAATAAAATACTTGGGAATCAACCTAACAAAAGAGGTGAAAGACTTATACAATGAAAACTACAGAACCCTAAAGAGAGAAATAGAAGAAGATCTTAGAAGATGGAAAAATATACCCTGTTCATGGATAGGCAGAACTAATATCATCAAAATGGCGATATTACCAAAAGTTCTCTATAGGTTTAATGCAATGCCAATCAAAATCCCAATGGCATTTCTTGTAGAAATAGAGAAAGCAATCATGAAATTCATATCAAAAATAAAAGACCCAGAATAGCAAAAACAATGCTAAGCAGGAAGTGTGAATCAGGCGGTATAGCGATACCAGACTTCAAACTATACTACAGAGCAATAGTAACAAAAACAGCATGGTACTGGTACCAAAACAGGCGGGTGGACCAATGGTACAGAATAGAGGACACAGAAACCAATCCACAAAACTACAACTACCTTATATTTGATAAAGGGGCTAAAAGCATGCAATGGAGGAAGGATAGCGTCTTCAACAAATGGTGCTGGGAAAACTGGAAATCCATATGCAACAAAATGAAACTGAATCCCTTTCTCTCGCCATGCACAAAAGTGAATTCAAAATGGATCAAGGAGCTTGATATCAAATCAGAGACACGCCGTCTGATAGAAGAAAAAGTTGGCTACGATCTACATACTGTGGGGTCGGGCTCCAAATTCCTCAATAGGACACCCATAGCACAAAAGTTAATAACTAGAATCAACAAATGGGACTTACTCAAACTAAAAAGTTTTTTCTCAGCAAAAGATACAATAAGAGAGGTAAATAGAGAGCCTACATCCTGGGAACAAATCTTTACTCCTCACACTTCAGATAGAGCCCTAATATCCAGAGTATACAAAGAACTCAAAAAATTAGACAATAAGAGAACAAACAACCCAATCAACAAATGGGCCAAGGACCTGAACAGACACTTCTCAGAGGAGGACATACAATCAATCAACAAGTGCATGAAAAAATGCTCACCATCTCTAGCAGTCAGAGAAATGCAAATCAAAACCACCCTAAGATACCATCTCACTCCAGTTAGATTGGCAGCCATTATGAAGTCAAACAACAACAAGTGCTGGCGAGGATGTGGGGAAAAGGGTACACTTGTACATTGCTGGTGGGACTGCAAATTGGTGCAGCCAATTTGGAAAGCAGTATGGAGATTTCTTGGAAAGCTGGGAATGGAGCCACCATTTGACCCAGCTATTCCCCTTCTTGGTCTATTCCCTAAAGACCTAAAAAGAGCATGCTACAGGGACACTGCTACATCGATGTTCATAGCAGCACAATTCACAATAGCTAGACTGTGGAACCAACCTAGATGCCCTTCAATGGATGAATGGATAAAAAAAATGTGGCATTTATACACAATGGAGTATTACTCTGCATTAAAAAATGACAAAATCATAGAATTTGCAGGGAAATGGATGGCATTAGAGCAGATTATGCTAAGTGAAGCTAGCCAATCCCTAAAAAACAAATGCCAAATGTCTTCTTTGATATAAGGAGAGTAACTAAGAACAGAGTAGGGTCGAAGAGCATGAGAAGAAGATTAACATTAAACAGGGATGAGAGGTGGGAGGGAAAGGGAGAGAGAAGGGAAAATGCATGGAAATGGAAGGAGACCCTCAGAGTTATACAAAAGTACATACAAGAGGAAGTGAGGGGAAGGGGAAAAATAATATAAGGGGGACAAACGATTGTCAGTAGAGGGAGCAGAGAGAGAAGAGGGGAGGGGAGGGGAGGGGAGCGGAGGGGAGGGGGGATAGTAGAGGATAGGAAAGGCAGCAGAATACAACAGACACTAGTATGGCAATATGTAAATCAATGGATGTGTAACTGATGTGATTCTGCAATCTGTATATGGGGTAAAAATGGGAGCTCCTAACCCACTTGAATCAAATTGTGAAATATGATATATCAAGAACTATGTAATGTTTTGAACAGCCAACAATAAAAAATTAAAAAAAAAAGAAAAAAGAAAATCAGTAAGACAAAAAGTGAAAAAAAAATAAAAAAAAATAAGAGGTGATCAAACATATATCTCATTGGTTTAATTTTCATGACTGCTGACATCTAAATATATAAAGTTGTGCCACAAACTAATCGTTTTGTGGATATCCTGAAAAAGATGAATTTCTGAGTCATATATTATTGTCTCTCCAGTACATTCTAGATATTTACAGGATGTGGAGAAAATCAGTCTGACTTCTTTAAGATTCTCTTATGCTGTTGACTTCATAAATAAATGTCAGCATTAAGATTGTACACTGTTTGTAAATTAAATAATTGAAATACAAGTTTCATTATAATTTGTGATTTTATAATTGGCTTTTTTATTCAAATAATACAGAATATTGTTAGAATTTTTACCATGATAGTAGACATTAAAAAAGAATAACTGCTTGAATAAGGATGGTTGATCTGTTTCAGAATAAGAAAGTCTCTAGAATCTGATGAAAGAGATTCATATCTCATATGATCCAAGCATTGCTTTTATTAGAGAAAACCCAATCTCTTGCCAATATTCTTTTCCTTCAGGACATGAAACTGCTTATCACTCACATTATTATTCAAGGCTACTTTGCCTCACTCGGTAGCATCTTGATCCCTAAATACCATATCTCTTATTCAGCTTTCCTCTTTGACACTTATTAATCTCTTTAGTGCTCCGATATGTCCCTTTCTCTTTCCTAGTTTCACACATTACTGCTTAACTCTTTCTGTCTAGAGTTGGTAGTCAAAGAGAATGCTAGTTTAGGCATCAGTCCTCTAAAAATAAGACATTGAAGGAAAGGGATCCAATTTGGATTTTAACTCCATGGGAAGGAAATTCAGACAGTTAAGCTATTCAAATTCTTAGGCTTCTAATTGTAACAAAACTTGTATTTTAGGATATTTGAATGACTAAAAATTTCATAGGCTAATAAAAACAATGTAGGTCTGGGGTATTTGTTGCACTATATGACATCATCATGGGGTGGATGTCAGGCAGAAAATATGTTAGAGTTTGGCTTTAGCTCCACTTACTATTTTACTAGACACTAGACTCTAGTTATTAGATTATTGTATACTAACATTACCTCTATGACAGTCCTTAGGATTAATGAGGTAAAATATTTAAATACCTGGCACAATAGCTTGCACTGTACATATTCTTGGCTGCAGCTCCCTCTGCCCTGCTTTGGCAGACTCCACTCCTCCATCTACTTTCCCTTCTTCCACGAAGATACTGATATCAACTTTCTGATGAAACCTAATTCTTATTCTTTTCTGTTCCTGTTGTTGTTATTGAACATTTACCCCCTTTTATTCTCTCATTGTCACTATAATGGAGACGCAGGAGGAAGAGGTGAAACGTATGTATAATCTATCATTTCGGATGATAAGTTGCTCAATATAATTCTTTTTTTTTCAATGCTTGGAATCAAACCAATAGCCTCATGCATGCCAGGCAAGCTTACTGTCACTAAGCTACATCCCCACCCTCAATATAATTTTGTTACCATACATCTTATTTTAGTCTGTACTAATCTATGAATGGTTTATATGTAAAGCTTATAAAAGACCTAAAAGCTGGGTATTATCATTCTAATTTTTAGTTAAAAATTGAGTTTAAAGTGATAATGTGATTTGATAATCTAACTAAGCTAATAAATTCAAGAATAAAGATACAAGCTCACATCTTTAACTGTGCAAAGCCCATGCTATTTTTACCCTCTCAAACAGAAGGCACATCAATAGCTCAACTTGAATGCAAAATTATTTTAGCAATTAATGAACCACAATAATAAATTGTTTCTAAAAATACCACTGCATTTCTTTACATACTTATCATAAAAGAAAGCCTGCACACATATAAATAGCTTTCAAAACAATGTGAAACTTTTTGTTTATTCCGGGTCACTAAAGCGTTTCCCATTACTCAATCTGAGAGTCAGTATTCAGTCCTTCTTAATTTGGCCTAAAAATTGAAAAGTAACATATCACACTCTTGATTTTTTTCCCCCACCAAGAAAAGATTTTAAATGGCCACCTTCTCCTCATTATCTTTCTTTATTGTTGATAGTTGTTCTTAGTCTGTATTAACATCAGAGGCTGTTAGGATTCCGTCTTCATATCAATTCTATTCTGTCTTAAGTCATAAGCCTTTTGGGGACTCATTTGTTCTCCATAATTATCATTTTCTGCTGATGACTGGCAAATCTAGTTGACCAGCCTTGATTTCTCTCCTGATTCCGTACCACTTTATCCTACTTCTTGCTTGACATCTCCAATAGTTTCTAATAGAAAGTCTGTATACATCTAGATATTTCAAACCTAACATGTTCAAAATCAATCCTTATAATCTTATCCCATGACTCTATTTAACTTTTGATTTCCCATGTCAATTTCTGGCAACTCCATTCTACAATGGCTCAAGTCAAAAATCTTCCTTTCTTTTACATATAGTATGTTCACTCCTAAGCAATTGACTTCGCTTTCAAATTATATCTAGAACCATCTGTTCATTACCACCACTCTATCACTCCTATCTTAATTCCAAATACTATCAAATCCTGGCATTGGCTATTGCAATAGACTCTGAACTGTTTTTCCTGATCCCATCTTTATCTGCATAGACTATATTGTCAAAATTTCCATTAAGATGTTTATCAATTTATGTTAAATCCCTCCAGAAAACTCTCTAATAATATCTACTTCTTTTAGAGCAAATGTGCAATCCCTGTAATGGTGGTAGTACCATTGGCATAATTCACAGCCAGACTTTTTCTAATCACTCTGTTCTACCTCCTCTGCTCCTTAAGCTTGCCAGACACTCCAAACATGGAGCTTAGAACTATGTTCTCTCTGCTTGGAATGTGATCCTTCCACATATCTGTGGGTCCTACTTTCTGTGCTCCTTCACATCTTTGTTCAGATATTACTTCTTTCCTCTGCCAAGGCAACTATTTATAATTGCAGGCTCTCCCATAGTTCTTGCAACTTCCCCTTTCTTCAGGATTTTCCATTTCCTATTGTATTACTAAATACATTTGATTTTTTTTATGTTTCTTGTTTCTCCAGCATAGTACATATGCCAGCTTCTATGAGAACATGGATTCTTGCTTCCTGCCTGCAGTGGGTATTTTCTTTTAGAGCTTAAAATAGATCTTAGATTATAGTAAGTCTCCCCCAAACAATATTTGTTGATGAATGAATTTGAGTGAATCAATGAATCTGATAATAGAAATCTAGAGATTTGGAATTTCAGCTGATTGAGGTCTATTACAGGAAAACTTAAGGAATGATAACTTAAGGCAAAATAACTTGAAATACATTGAACCTAGACAAGACTGTTTCTAAAAGACTGAGAAAATTTCCTCAAATTCTTTTTCCTTAGGATCATTTTTTTAATATTTGAGAATGCTAACCATTCCAGAGTCTATTAAAATACAGACTCAAGAAAGAACCTCTGCTTAATATGTCAAAGAAGTTTCAAATAAATCAAGTTGAAAATATGAAAAACAAAGAGTGAAATAATACAAGTACATTTACTGGCTTAAATTGGTGGAAAAATACTAGTTATGACCTCTTTTCCCCTCTTTCACCTCACAAGTGCTTTAAACATTAAAAAAAAAAAATCCTCCAAAATAGGCCAAGGAGTTCCTTGCTCTTCAAATGTATTATTTATCTAATGCTCCAGCCCTCAGAACTGGCTGTTCAGTTTCTCACTCCAAGAAGCACTAACATCTTCCTGCCTAATACTTACTCCTCTCCCCAGCAAGGTGAGCCTGCTTTCCTAAACAGCAAGCCTTGCTCTAATGAACAGAAGTTATATTCCCCAAGAGGTTCATTTGGCAGGGCTATTGGGCTGTTCTCAGCAATTCTCCAAACTTGTATTTCACACTTCTTTAGTTTTGAAGAGGAAAATGGAAAAAAATAACTTCAATGTTTTCAAAAGCAAAATATAAGATGCCATAGCATTAAGTGTCTACAAAATGAATTTCCAAGGGCTCTCTTGCTAGCTTATTGGGACAAATCATCCAAGATGATACCACTTTGAATTCTCTCCATGGTTAAGTACTTGCAGCCCACTTTAAGGGTTAGGCTGCCAAGTAGCATTCCTATTTTTGGCTTAGTGTTGATTTAGAACTGTTTTTGAGAACTTGGATTGAACTGGTTGAATTTTGAGAGTTTTACTCAAGCAGATGCCAGGTGTCTTCCTGATGGTATCTGGTAAATTTTATGAGGATAATTTACATATCTTTAAACATAATGCTTCATTTAATTTATATTTCTTCTGAAGCTCATTGGAAAAATGCTAGAGAATAATATGTATATTTTTGTTTCTTTTGAGAAAACAGTATTTAACGGTCACCAAAATGACTGCTTCTTAAACAGGTAAGTTAGACAGCAACAGTGAGAGGGAAACAATTAGTACAATTCAGTGTAGGGAGAGATAAGTAAAGAGCTGAAAAGAAAGACCAAGAAGTTACTGATATGGAAACAAAGCAGGGATCTACCTAACCCTGCTAATACAGAAGCCTAACAGAAAGTGAGGACAGGTAGAGAAGCTCAGGCATGTGGGAAGGTATTAGTCAAGGCAGAGAAGCATACAACCCCATGAAGGTTTCCAGGTGGAGAAGTAGTATTAGATTCAAGAGTACATTTACTTGAAAATATGTGTGCATTTTCATTATTAATTAAAATGTTCAGAGTATACTTATTTTTTTCTTCACTTTCCATTAAATTGTCTTGTTTTCTTAAATGAACTTGTTTTCTAAATAAACTTCTTAGGTTTGTAGATAATATGTATTAGTCATAGTAGTCAATAAATATTACTATACACTAAGAACTTGCATTTGAAAGGGCAACTACTTACCTTGTTAGGAATGGGGTATCTGCTTTCCATTCCAAATCATATTTTTCAAAAACATAATCTTAAATAGTTCCTTGGGAACTACATTTTATAAATACAATTTTAAAATCTAAGTAAAGTAGAGTGAAATATTCCAATGGAAAACAGCAGATTAACTTCATACTGAGATAATCTTCCATCATCTTGAGAGCTTTGACTCTTTACTCTTTGGGATTATCTTAAGAAACCCCTGAAGGTCTTTGACACATTAATAGAAAATAATAAAAGGATCAACATCAACTTAAGTTTTCTTCTCACAGAAACAAGAAAACACTTGAATTCCTGTCTTCTATTCTGTATATGCATACTGTCTATATATTCACCAACCACAGAGATGTGGCATTTGCCTGTTAAAGTGATAACAGAGTCAGAGCAATAAAAAAGAAAAATTCTTTTAACTCCTGAAATTTCCTTTACATTATTTTCCCTGATATTTTATAATTCAAAAGATAAACAGTTCATTTAATTTTTTAAAAATTAATTATTCTTTTCTTTGAATGAAGAATTTTAAAATATAAGAAATAACAGATACAAGGGCTAGGATTGTAGCTCAGTGATAGAATGCATGTTTAGCATGCAAATGGCCATAGTTTCAATATCCAGCCTCAAAAAAGAAAAAGAAAAAAATGTAAGAATAGGTATTAATAATTGCACCTAAGAAACTATAGTCAAAGTAATGAAAGGGAGAAATTTGTGTAGCTAGAATAATAAAAACTTTCCTAAAAGGTGACTGATTCAGCAGTTATTCTATGTTAATAAATAGGGCCCTTCTAACCCATTAGTGCAAAGATATCAACATTCTGTGTGTGCATGTGCCTGTGTGTGAGACAGGGAGAGAGAGAAAGAGAAATGGGAGAGAGATGAGTAGATGATGGAACAGGGAAAAATCAAAAAAAAAATGAGTCTTATAAGCTGAAAAGTATAATTAAAAAAGTAATTAATGTTACACCCAACTTTGCACTCATGGCATAAACAATATTAGATGCATTTAATATTGCTGGATTTAATTTGCTAAAATATAAAATACGCATTATGGCATTTTTGTTTACAAAGATTATAGGTTGGTAGTTTCCTGCTCTTAATATTCTAAGAATATTCTTAGTATTAAAGTAATATATGCTTCATAAAGTGCAGTGGAAAGTGTTCCCACTTCTGTTTTATGGAAGATTTTGCGCAATTGCTGTGATTTCTTCCTTATATATTTAGAATAATTAATCAATGAAGCTATCCAGTTCTAAAGTTTTCTTTAAGGGGAGTTTTATAACTAAAAATTCATTTTCATAAGATGTCACACTACTCAGAGTATCTATCTCTTCCAAAAAAGGATAAGGTATAGTGTGCTTTCTAAGGAACTTGATTTCTTTCATTATTTAACTCCCTGACATAATATTGTTATAATACTTACTTTGTTTTCTACTAATATTTATAGGACCAGTAGTTATATCTCCTTTTTCATATTTCTCTCCTTTTCTACTCTCCTTATCAGTCTGGCTACAGGTTTCTCAGTGTATTAATCCTTTGAAATAGTAAGCTTTTAGTTTTATTTATTTTTAGCATTTCAATTAGTCAGCTCTCTGTTACTCTAACAAAATATCCAAGATAATCAATTTATGAAGAGAACAAGTTTATTTTTGCTCACAGTTCTGGAAGTTACAGTGCATGATTGGTTGGGTCTATGACCTTCTGGCTTGTGATGGAGCAGAACATCATAATGAGAGAACATGGCAGACCAAAAGTGCTCTTCTTACAGCCAAGAAAAAAAGAAGAAGAGGAAGGAACCAGGATCCCATAATTCCCTTAAGGTGACACCCCCAGACCCTCCTGGTAGGCCCTACCTCCTTATATTCCACCACTTCTCAATACTGACACTGTGGGCATATAGCCTTTAATACATTGTTGTTTGAGGAACAGCCAGATCCAACATCCAGTACCCAGATCCAAACATAGCACCATTGTTTGTAAATTTTCTATTTCATTTACTTCTACACTTATCTTTATTTTCTTCCTATACTTATTCAACTTTGCAGTTAATATAATCTCTTTTCTGGTTTCTGAAAGAAGTATGGATCCTTGATTTCTTCCGTGTAATATAAACATTCAATCATCAAAATTTTCCAAATCTGTTAAGTGTATTTTTTACTTCCAATATTGTCATTTTCAATTTCCAGAAAACTAACATGTGCTTCCTCATTGTACCCATGTTCTTTTCTACTTTTCTACTTTCTTGAACACATGGGGCATATTTATGAACAGACTTAAATTGTCCTTGTCTACAACTCTGATCATGTCTTCTTTCTGGATTTGTTTCTATTGACTGATTTTTCTCCTACTGATAGGTCCTATTTTCCTGCTTGTCAGTTTGAGACTAGATTCAGCAAATTATGAACTTACACTTTGGTGTTGTTAGATTGTGTTTTAGAATGAAGTGAGATGACTTGGAATCAATTATGTACCTCCATAATTTATTATATGTTCCCATATTATTGATCCAGAGCATTCGTTCTTCTAGGGCAAACTCAGTCTAGGAAAAACTTAGTGTATTTACCAAGAGAGTGAAGTTCTGGGGATCTTACCTCATTCCTCGTGTCCTACAGTGTGTTTCCCTTCTGTCTTCTCTGGAGGTAAACTTCACAGCCTTTTTGAGGTCCATGAGTGTTTTGACTACTCCTTTCCTATGGTTCCTTTCCTGACTTTTCCCCCACCTTGAGTAGTTACTTTTCATGTGAGTTCATATCAGTGCTCAGTCAAAAATTTAAGCAAAACCTTTGCAGATTTCCAAAAGTCCCCATTTGAACAGCTCTTTCTAAATTCAGATTTCCTCAAATTCTGATTTCCTTCTGCATTAATGAAATTGCAAAGCTCTGTTGAGTTTTCCCTCCCAGTGCTGTAACCTTGAATGAACTTCAGGAAAGTATTTTGGTGAATTCCTAGGAGCCACCTTCATTATTTTCCTTCTCATAGGAATCTCATCTTAGTGGCTTTCCAGTCCATGTCTGGAAAATGTTGCTTTATATATTTTACAAGTTTTTAAATTGTTTATAATAGGAAGGCAAGTCCTATTCTTGGCAACCCATTTTGGCCATAGGCAGGAGTTTGCAAAGATATTTTTGTCTGCCTGATACTTTTGCCTAACAAATCAAAAATTTTTCAAAATTGGTTGTTATGGGTGCTATTTTGTTTATTTCACTGAAAAACTTACTAATGTTCATTTAATTTAGACAAAAATGTACTTTAGACATTTTGAGAAATTTTCATTATACAGTTAGTTTACAATCAAAGAGCATTATTCACATAGTGGTTATTTGTAACAACTGAAACTTATACAGAGATGTTGCATATAACTGGTTATTTTTCCTTAAGAAACAATCATTTAACAGAAGACAATTTTTTTTCAAAAATCCTTCTTACTCCCCCAAATAACTTTGATTAAGAAAAATATATCCCATCTGATTCATATGTATGATATGTCAAGATCATTGTACTGTCATGTGTAACTAAGTAAAACAAATAAAAAATATTCTAGACAAATCTAGATATGCATGTTAATATTTAAAAATTAAATAAGTGAACACTTGAGTTGCATAAGAGTAAATCTTATTTGTAAACTTGCAAATATATGCATTATAAGTGTGTGAGAAATAAACACTAGCAAACCCAGATTTCAAGGATAATTATGACTGTTTTTCTTTGTTTTTGAGAAAAAAAAAATAGTGTTGAATTAGTTTTTACTGTATAACAAACCACGTCAAATTTTAGCAACTGAAAACAATGCCAATTATTTAGCTCATATTTGTGTGTCTTGGTAATATTAGAGTTGACCATGCTAAACTCAGTGTCATATTATATGCAAGGATGGCTGAGGCATGGTTGGTTGGAAGGCCTCATCTAGAAAAACTCATATCTGTTGGATTTTTATATCTTCCTGACTTAATGTTGACTTTTCACATCAGGCATAGTTTCCAAGAGCAGCCAAGGAGATAGAACTTCAATGTGTGAACATATTTCAGGTCTTTGCTTGTATTAATTTTACTGATGTTCCATTGACCAAAAACGTTATCTGGCCAACCTTAAAGGGGAAGCAGAAGGGAGGCTATAGTAGCCCTGATAAATGATCTGCAAAATGTTGTGCCTGTTTTTGCAATCCATCACATAAGAGATTCTGTGTCCTTCACCTTAAAATTCTCTGCTGGATTAAGACTAAGCTTTGTAACATAGCATTGTCATTCAAAGCTGTTTGTATCCTTATATGGACCAGACTCTAGGGTCTTTTTTTTTTTTTTTCATTAGATAGACCAGGACTGGAGTAAAGAAGTGAATTTTGATTGAATTTTGAACCAATTTTTATGGAGACTACACAGGAGCTTTGGGCAAAGACTGCCCTAACTCATCATAAAGCCGACTTTATCCACACTTTCAAACTGCAATGTATGGTGATTCATTTAGCTTCATTCCTTAGTTTCAAGTTTAGGGCTCTTTAAATCTGGGAGATATGCAAGTAAGAAAAGTATATTCCACAAAATCATTTCTGAAGATGCCTAATTGCTTCTAAATTTGTCAACATATCCTATGGGGTTAGCCTAATATGAATACTAATAATACAGAAATAAATCACAAAGATAATGACATTTTCTGAAATAATATCCATTGATAAAATTATCGAAACAATTATGATGTGTTAATCATTGTGTGAAACATATAACTTCCTTTAGTTCACTTATGTTCATAACAATCATTGAGTACAACTGTATACGCTTGATTTACAGTTAAAGAAACAGGATTAGAGACTAACATAATTTGGATTTTGAATGTCTCCTCAAAATGCTCATGTATTAAAGACTTTGTTCCCAGATTGGTAATGGGGGGTGGGGGTCTTTAGGAGGTAGAAACTAGTTGGAGAAATTTAAGTCACTGAGTCCTTGAAAGAGATATTGGGACCCTGGCTTCTACCCATCTGTCTCTTTCACTTCTGTGCACCATGAGGTGAGCAGTTGGTCCTCCCATAAAGTCCCACCATGAGGTACTGTGCTGGCATAGGCCCAAAGCAGAAAGGCCAAGCCTAGTGATCATGGAATAAAATCACTGAAACTGAGTCAGAATAAATATTTTCACTTGTTAAATCGTTGATCTCAGGTATTTTGTCACAGAAACAGAAAGCCAATTAACACAAAGGTCCTTTGGTCATTAGAAGAGTGTCCTTGAATGGGATTGTGGGATCCCAAATCCTTCCCCTTTCTCTTTTACT
Organism: Marmota monax; assembly: GCF_021218885.2. NCBI lineage: Eukaryota > Metazoa > Chordata > Mammalia > Rodentia > Sciuridae > Marmota > Marmota monax. Next base: position 1,232,519 of record NW_026693208.1, on the reverse strand, counting down.
TTTTGTCCATGAAGTAAGAGTTTGCTTTGGCCATGTGCTTCCTACCATTGCCATCAGACACCCCCACCAGAAACCTAAAAGCTTTAATGGGTGTGTCTCATTATGAACTAGAACTTCTAAAATGATGAGTCATAAGAAAATCCCTAAATTAGGGGTTCTGGAGATAAAGTTTAAACTGGATTCTATAGATTATGCTCAGAGCCACTAGCTTAGACTTTTTTTTTTCTGGTTCCATAAGTTATATTACTTTTATATTTCTGTGTAACAGATTTTCACAACTGTATTCCTTGATTAGAAGCATGGTTTACCTCTTCTCTGCTTATGGTCTCATGAGCTTTAATCTGACTGTTGATCAGAGCTATGATCTCATCTGCAATTGGGGATCTTCTTCAAAGCTTGTTCAAGTTGTCAGAATATTCCAAAATTTAAATCTAAGATCACCAGTTTCTTGCTGTGTGTCAGCTCACAGAAGCTAGAGTCCGCCCTCAGATTATAGCCACGTTGCCCACTGGAACAAGGCTGCTAATGAATTCAAGGTCAACAGGAGAAGGCCTTCTGACTCTTCACTGTCTTTTAAAGACAAGAACTTACTATATTAGGATAATTATCCAGGATAATCTCCCTGTACTTAAACAAGGCCAACTGATTAGGGACCTTGGTTACATCTATAAAAGTCCTTTCCCATGTAATTAACATGTAATGGGAATAAAGTTCAATATTTTTTAAAGGTTCCTCCAAGACTCTCAAGAGAAGGGATTATAGAAGCATATTTCACTAAGGATTATCTTAGAATTTTTCGACCATATAGGTCATATTTCTGTCAAGCAGAACTGATTATATATATATATATATATATATATATATAGAGAGAGAGAGAGAGAGAGAGAGAGAGAGAGAGAGGAGGGGGAGGAAGGAGGGAAGGAAGGAGAGAGAGAAGAGGTGAGAGAGAGGGAAGAGCAAAGAAAGATCTATCAATGATTATCTCTGCAGATAAAGGAAAATTGTTAATTGTTATCTTTCTCCAACATAGAATCTCCCTTATATACATATATCATCTACCATTGCTATCCAGGCTAGCGGTTTGGATCCCATGGAACTCACAGCCTTAGTTTTTCTAAGTATGAAGAATAAATGGAAAATATAATAGAAAATGTGAATAAATATCAATTAAGTTAAAATTTCTAAGGAAAAAATATATCCCATCTGACAGTAACATTAACTCTAGGATCCATGAATAAAATTTGAAGTATATGAACAAAATACTATTAAATAGAAAGAATATATTTTATGAAAAATTAATCCTCAATGAACTAGTCTAAATCTAATAAAATTTTAATAAAACTTATAATACAATTTTTAATTAAGGAAAATGATTCTAAATTTAAGTAGAATTTTTTTATTGGTTGTTCAAAACATTACAAAACTCTTGACATATTTCATACATTAGATTCAAGTGGGTTATGAACTCCCATTTTTACCCAAAATACAGATTGCAGAATCACATCGGTTACACATCCACATTTTTACATAATGCCATATTAGTAACTGTTGTATTCTGCTACCTTTCCTAACCTCTACTATCCCCCCTCCCCTCCCCTCCCATCTTCTCTCTCTACCCCATCTACTGTAATTCATTTCTTTCCTTGTTTTTTTTCCCATTCCCCTCATAACCTCTTATATGTAATTTTGTATAACAATGAGGGTCTCCTTCCATTTCCATGCAATTTCCCTTTTCTCTACCTTTCCCTCCCACCTCATGTCTCTGTTTAATGTTAATCTTTTCCTCCTGCTCTTCCTCCCTGCTCTGTTCTTAGTTGCTCTCATTATATCAAAGAAGACATTTGGCATTTGTTTTTTAGGGATTGGCTAGCTTCACTTAGCATAATCTGCTCTAGTGCCATCCATTTCCCTGCAAATTCCATGATTTTGCCATTTTTTAGTGCTGAGTAATACTCCATTGTGTATAAATGCCACATTTTTTTTTATCTATTCATCTATTGAAGGGCAACTGGGTTGGTTCCACAGTCTAGCTATTGTGAATTGTGCTGCTATGAACATCGATGTGGCAGTATCCCTGTAGTATGCTCTTTTAAGGTCTTCAGGGAATAGTCCGAGAAGGGCAATAGCTGGGTCAAATGGTGGTTCCATTCCAAGCTTTCCCAGGAATCTCCATACTGCTTTCCAAATTGGCTGCACCAATTTGCAGTCCCACCAGCAATGTACAAGAGTACCCTTTTCCCCACATCCTCGCCAGCACTTGCTGTTGTTTGACTTCATAATGGCTGCCAATCTTACTGGAGTGAGATGGTATCTTAGGGTGGTTTTGATTTGCATTTCTCTGACTGCTAGAGATGTTGAGCATTTTTTCATGTACTTGTTTTTCCAAGTTTTAAAGAACTAACACCAATTCTTTGCAAACTATTACCAAGAATGGAAAGGAAGGGAATACTTCCAAACTCGTCCAATGAGGACAATGACTAACAGAAAAATAAACAATATCCTGATGAACATAGATGGGAAAATTCTCAATAAAATACTAACAAATCAAATAAAATACTAACAAATCAAATCTAAAAGATCATACATCATGATCAAGTTGGGTTCATACTAGAGATACAAGAATGGTCCAATACACACCAATCAGTAAATTTAATACATCACATCAACAGAATGAATGATAAAACATATGATCATTTAAATAAATACAGAAAAAGCATTTGATAAAATTCAGTATTTCTTCTAATAAAAACCATGAGCAAATCAGGTATGGATTGACTGCACTGAGACAATAAAAGCTGTATATGACAACCCACAGCAAACATTATAGTAAATGGGGAAAAGCTGAACGTGTTGTCACCAAGATCTGAAATAAGACAATGATGTTCATCCTCACCTCTCATAAAAATTATCCTATTTATGAAAGTTACAAAAAATGACTAGAAATAAATTTAACCAAGGAAATAAACAACTTCTACAATGAAAACTATAAAACACTAATGAAGAAATTTAAGATGAAATCCATGGATTAAAAGGTTTATTGTTGTTAAGACATCCATAGTACCTAGTGATTTTCAGATTACATGCAATCTCCATTAAAATACCAATGACACTTTTCACAGAACTGGAAGAAACAACTCAGAAATTCATACATAAGCCCAAAGGGCCTTGAATAGTCAAAGCAAACTTTGACTAAAAAAGCAAAGCTGGAGGCAACACAGTACCTAATTCCAACACTTATTCAGAAACATGGTAGCAAAACAGCATAATATTGGCATAAAAACATACAAATAGACCAAGGGAGCAGAATAGAGATCCCAAAAATAAACCTAAACATCTACAGATGACTGATTGTTTACAAAGGTGCCAAAAACATACATTGGAGAAAGGTCAGTCTCTTCAATTGGTACTGAGAAAACAGGACATGGGTAAGCACAAGATGAAAACTTGACCCCTCTCTTTTCACTCTCGACAAAAGTCACCTGGAAATGGATCAAATACAAACATGTAAGACTTGAAACTGTGAAATGACTAGAAGAAAACATAGGGAAAACACTTCAAGACATCAGTATAAGCAACAGCTTTTTGGATAGGCTCCCCAAAGCACAGACAACAAAAGCAAAAATATATCAAACTGGAATGGAAAATGGAATTATATCAAACTAAAAAGCTTGTGCACAGAAAAGGAAATAACAGTGTAAAAAAAGACAGCCAATACAATGGGGGAAAATATTTGCCAACTATTCATCTAACATAAGATTGGTGTCCAGAATATACAAGAAACTGCAAAAAATTTAAAACAATTCATCCATGTTAAAAATGGGTAAATGATTTAAATAGACACACCTCAAAATGAAAAATGCAAAGATCAACAAAATATGGGGAAAATGCTCTATATCATTACCATCAAGGAAAGGCATATATTACATTGAGATATCATCTCACCCCAGTTAGAATGGCTATCACCACAACAAAACATAAATAAGTCAAAATAGATGCTAATAAGGATAAAGAGAATGTAAATTAGTGAAACCATTATGAAGAGCAGTGTGGAGACTCCTCAAAAGCTAAAAATAGATCTTGCATATGATCCAGCTATCCCACATCTGGGGATTTATCCAAAGGAAGTAAAAGCCACATTCCAAAGCTACAAGACACTCCCATGATTATTGCAGCACTACTTGCAATAGCTAAGATAGAGAATCAACCTAGGTGCCCATCAAAGAATAAACAAAGAAAACTTGGGAGAAATACACAATAAAACATTGCCCTGCCTCAGAATGAATGGAATCTCGTCATTTATAGCAAAGTACGTGGAACTGGAGGACACTATGTTATATAAAATAAGCCAGACACAGAAAGATAAATATTCCATGTTCTGTCTTATATGAGGAAGCTTAAAAACATCAACATGAACGTGGAAAAGAGATTACCAAGGTTTGGAGAAAGTATAGAAGAAGGATGGATAAAGAGTAGTTGGTAATGTGTGCCAAAAGAGTTAAATAGAATGAATAAGTTCTTGTGTTACACAATACAGAAGGAGGATTATAGTTTATAACATATATTTTATGCAAAAATAAATACAGGAAAGAAGAGCTCAAAGTCTCCAAATATAAAGAAATGATGAAAAGAAAATGATGATAACCCTGAGATGATCAGTGTACACTGTTTGAATGTGTTGAAATATTACACTGAACCTGATTAATATGCACAACTAATACATGTTAATGAAATGGATATAGATAACTATATGACCTGTAATAGTTTTCAATTTAATAAAGAAACCCACAAGGCATAAAATCTCAGTGAATCCTGTAAACTAGAAAAGGGGTTGGTTTTGAATAGAGAAGCTGTTTTAACAATCAAAATAAATTTTGCTAACCTTTCTGAGAGTATTTGGAATCATAGTATCACTAAATCATTGAATGCCATTGTATGAATAAGGAATCCCTGTTTTGTCCCTGACCATGCACCAAATATGAAATCACACCACTGAACAAAGCAGACACAAATCTTGTCCTCAAGGTTTACAATTTAATAGAAAACAAAGAGTCAGAAACTTACTCCATTTTGTCAAAGCTCAAATATCGCCTTTATTACACAACAAATAAAGCTGACAGTGATTGCTTTACATCTTAAATAACTTAGAAGCATCAACAGTTTTCTAAGTTCAAATGTCAGCTCAGATATCTTTAACTTGCACTGTCTTTTGTTTGGAACATGAATTATAACTTCCCAATCAACCATAAGTATGCAATATGATGGAAAATACAAAATGTGATGCCACTTTGTCAGGCAGCAGACAGAAAAAAAAATCCTATCAACTGTAATGTAGAAACATGGTGACTCTTCTTATTCCAGGATAAAATACTTGTCAAACAATTTCCTGCTATGACTATAGCAAAAACAGGTCACCCAGACTTGTTGCAAAAACCGTAGTTAAATGCCTGTGGCCCTTATCAACAGTGCCTTTGGATTATACAAGAAAGCCAAATCCTGAATACAGCTAGCCAGTCTATTGTCAAATATAGAAGAAAATAAAGTTTTAATAAAAAGAAGTGCTGTGCCTGAAACCTGTAATCTGAGTTGACTGATCATCCATTAATTTGGGGCCTCATGGGCAGAAGCCAACTGTTTTGGCAAAGCAACAGCCTGAACATAAATAAGACTGCAGGCCCTTAGTCTTTTTCTAGTACATTCTGTAAAAAATAACTGCTAGATGTAGGAGTCAGCCTGGGGACAGAGATCAGATTATGGGCATTGTCTTCTTACACATTGCTTGCTATTAAATTAAGGGGCACAGCTAACACATGGAGGCCATTAGGCGAAATAAAGAGACTCCAAGCTTATTAATCATGTCTTCAAAGAGAAATCATTTCTCAAAGTTTAAAAAAGCGGCCTATGTCTAAACTCCTCATGACTTAAATTGCAAAGAGTTGTCAAAACAGTTTGGTTCATCAAGCTGTAAATGCACACTGGCCATGGCGCCCTCCTACTGCATGTTAAACCATCAGAATTCAGCAATTAATCTCAGAGTCCTTCAAATGGCACCTTCCCCCCCCACCCCCCAAAAAAAAAGGAAAGAAGTAATATCACCAGCTAAATTCATGCTGAAAATCTGGGGTAAATTAAAAGGTGAGATGATTAAAGAAAGCGATACTAACATCCCTCTAGCTTATTTTCATTTAATGACTTAGCAGTTCCATAGCTCGGATATTGCTTTCCAATTAACAATATTCATCAACCTGGAGCTGTTTTCATTCCTCCAAAGATTAAATATTGATGCCCTTGTACAGCAGGCAATGATTATGCATTTTCCCTACATTTATGTTAACTTTATTGTATATTAGTTATAGGAAAATATTTTACCATAGTTTTGGGGTCTTTTTTTTCCTCCAACTTGGAATCAGTTAAGAAATTTAATAAGAAATCATAATCATAAAACACTTTATGGTCAATAAAAATAAAATCTCATGGTTCATAGTTTTATTTTTAGTTCAGTTCTCATTCAGTGACTTCCTTTCCCTGACAACAAGTGTTATTAATAAACAATACCCATTGTTTTCTTTCTTATTCATCCTTACTGAGCTCTCTAATAGCATAAAATATAGACAAGATTGACAAAAAATACAAATCTCCTTGTCTAGTTGTTAATAGAGAAGAACAAGTTTAAATAGTCAAAATCAAGTAACTCACCTCTGTAGAATAATGTTTGTCAACCTATTTTGTTTTCAGTATTGCCCTCACCATGGAAAAAAATATATTTTTCCTAATCCCCTCCAGTGAATTAATAACACAGATACACTATGTACCCATTTATGTCTCTAGTCCTTTTGTAAAGTCACAAACCATAGTAATAACTGAGATTTTTTCGGCCCCTCAAGAATCAAGTTTTTCCCTGAGGAGTATAAAGCCCTCATTAAGAACAAATGCAATAGATAAAAAGTTATCAAATATTTCTACCACAACATTAAACACTAAATTTAGCAAGAATACAATAATGGACACTTCAAAAGGATTTTGAATGTTCTCACCATGAAGAAATGATAAATATTTGAAGAGATGGATGTTAACCTGATTTAAACATTATGCAATGTATACATATATTGAACATTACATAATATTCATTAAAATGTACAATCTTATGCTTTTATGTTCCAGTTTAAATAATTAACAAGTAATTGTTTGATATGGCAGGCCAAAATGCTTGCCTGTGAAGCAAATTTTCTTTGAAGTTTTATTTAAAAGTTCTCACAGTTTCCAGTCTAATTCAGAATAGATCCCTATTTTCTTTGATTTGCAGTATATCTTTTTCCAAAATCTTTCATTAAAGTAGGCACAGTAGAGAATGTGTCCTGTGCATCCTCTGGCATTTTGTACCCTGCCGTGTTATCACATACCCTGCCTCATTGATATTCCAATTCAACTACAGTACTAAAAGTCTCATGTTTTTGATCACATAAAATGACTCATGCTGGCCTAAAGCAATTCCACTCCACTCTCTGGCCTCTTGTGCCTTTTCTACCTAATTCCTGGTCTTCTTCCTCAGGGATAAAAATTATGATCTATTCCCAGAATGTTGGGGCTACATGTTAAAGAAAGATTTTGCTAGAGTCGTGAAATCAGCATTAGTTTTCTAAGATAGAGAATCAGTGGTGTCTGTATATGTCTGCTGAATCAGGCCTTGTGTGAGCTAGGCAAGTGCTCTGCCGCAGATCTAAATCCCCAATCCCCTGCCAGATGCCTTTCTCTCCACCCAAACATTCTACATCCCAAAGTGTTACTGCAACAACAGAAGTTCTACTCACCTCGTAATACATCAGGAAATAATTCATAACTGTTTACAACACCCCTGAAAATATGATGTTGTGTCTCTTATATATTATAATACTGATCTCTGGGATATAACAAATTAATCCAGCATGAAATGCTGAGGTATCATTCTGTTATTGTATATATTTAAGTTATACAACATGATGTTAGAAGACATACATAGAATCAAATGGTCAAATAATGAAGCAAATTAACATATCATCTCACATAGCTACACACTTACCAAAACTTCTGAACATACAAAACTATTAACTCTAGTCTTCAAGTTGTATATTAGATCTTTCCACTTGTTCCTCCTATATGTTTACTACTTTGTATCTTTCCACTTGACTCTCCCTTTTTTCTCTACCCACCCCAACCCTCAACCACTTTTATTATCTATCTCTATGTGTCTGACATTTTAAAGAAAATCCTGAAATATTTCTTTTCTGTGTCTGGCCAGATTGCATTTATTTTAGGTTTGAAGAGAATTTAATTAAGAAATGTTCTCTACATCTCAATTTTACTATGATGACTATGTTAGATCAATTTTTAAAATAATATATAATTTTAGTAGGGCTTTTTCCCCTTGTTCTACCATTAAGCTGAAATAAAATCAAGCTTAACAAATTATCTAATTCAAATGTTGTACAATGTATTAAATATTATACAATGTACACATGTATTAAATATTGCATGGCATCCCATAAATATATAAAATGTTTATATCAATTAAAAGTAAACTGAATTTAAAAGTAAAATAACATAGAACAAGAAAATTGATGTTGGCACAACACTGCCAATTCTACTAAAGTCTTACTTAGATTTAGTGAGTTCTTTTCCATTTTCCTTGAATTGGTGCATTATAGTTGTACATAATGGTGAAATCTGTTGTTACTTGTTCATACATGCAGACAATACAACAATATGGTTTGGCCATTATCATTCCCTAGTTCTTCTCCTTCCCCTACTCTTTTTCCCTCCCCCCTGGTCCATTTCCTCTACTCTGCTAATCTCCCTTCAACTTTCATAAGACACCCACCACCTACCTTTCTTTTCCCTTTTCCTCTCTAGTTTTACCATATGAGAGAAAACAGAGAATACTTGAATTTCTGAGTTTGGTTTATTTTGCTTAACACAATGGTCTCAAGTTCCATCCGTTTTCTGCAAATGACATAATTTCATTTTTCTTTACAGCTGAATAAAACTCCATTGGGTACATATGCCACAATTTCTTTATACATTCATCCATTGATGGATACCTCAGTTGTGAATTGTGCTACTATAAACATGGATACACATGTATTGCTATAGTAAGTTGATTTAAATTCTTTAGGATAAAACCAAGGAGTGGTATAACTGGGTCAGGTAGTGATTCCATTCTTAGTCCTTACAGGAAACTTTATACTGATCTCCATAGTGATACTAATTTATAATCCCATCAACAATGTAAAAATGTTCCTTTTCCTCCACATCATCTCCAGCACATATTATTATTTGTATTCTTAATGGTTTTCATACAAAATGGTATTTTAAAATCACACCAGTAAAAACATTCTTACTAAAGATAAATTATATGAAAGAAACAGAGGTATAATAAAAATAAATACTATGAAAATTCCAACATCATATATCCTACCATCTACAGATGACTGTTATGAGTTAACATCCTTCCAACTTGATGATATTTAAATTATTGTTTGTAATTTTTACATAAGTTATATTTTGTATCACAATTTTATGGACTGAATATTTCACTCTAAGATATATATAAATATCTATATCTATATATAGATATATATCTTAGTCCTGAGCCCCAATGTGACTATATTTGGCGAAAGAGCTTTAATAAGGTAATTAGGTAAGTGAGATAATAAGGGTGTGTCCCAAATACATTAATTCTGCTGCTTTTATGAGAGAAGGAAGAGGCTTCTGTAGGATTGGTGTACTTATAAGAAAATGAAGAGGAGGAAGAGGGGCACACCACACATGCACACACAGAGAAGAGACCACATGAGAACACAGCAGGAGGCAGCCATCTGCAAAGCACCAGGAGAGCCCACACCAGAAAAGAACCCTGCTGGCATCTTGATCCTGGACTCAAGGAAAATAAACCTCTGTTGTTTAAGCTACCCAATCGCTCACATTCTGTTACACAGACTGAGTAGACTAAACCATACCCTTCTATAATGATCTTTTGGTCATTATTATTCTTTAATACCTTTTAATAAATATTCTCCTATCATTACTCTAAATGGTGTGAATTCCTATTTACTTTAATTAAGGAGGTAAAGATACACCTGCAGCACTCTAGAATTATAAGAAAGCCTGATGAGTAAAATTAAGTACTGTTTTAATCACTTTTTTACTATTTCATAATTGATGGCTTGTTTCCAATTCACATTCACAATTCACCTATGTATTTTCTATTAATTAACTTGAGTTATCATTCCTCTTGGGTAGTAACTTTAGAACTTATTTGTCTTCTGCGATATTCTTCCTCATAAATATTTAACACCTAGATAGTTATTTTACCTGCTTTAGGTCACATAATGATGAGTTCAACATCCAAATCTGTTATATATGAATCTTCACCATAGTTTGGTGCCCCTCTGATGCAATGCTTTTTTTTTTTTAAATCTCAGTTCCAAGTGACTGCTGTGACGAATTACTTGTGCTCACAAAATGGAAACTATGTTGAAATTTATTCTGAGTTTTCATATATGTTTATCTTTAAGAATTTTTGTCAAGGAATACTCAATTATGCTGCCCACATCTATCCGTAAGTATGCAGGCATAACTTAGGGAGAAGTTGTTTCCTGCAGTTGTCACAGAATTGTTTCCATGTAAGATTTCCATGTAAGATCGGGATCTTAGAAATAGCATAATCCTGATAAGCTCTTAAAACAAACAAACAAACAAACAAAAAACAGCTGCTGATTACAGCAATGAATTAATGGGTCATAGTGACCTCACTGGCCTTTGAGCTATCAGGTGCACTCCTATAGTGAATTCTCCATGGCAGTCAGAGGTAAATTAAGGACACATAGACTCTCTCATAACCTCATGCTTTATTCTAAGTATCACCGTCTGCAACTTTCAAAATGAACACATAATGATGAGTTCAACAGCCAAATCTGTTATATATGAATCTTCACCATAGTTTGGTGCCCCTCCGATGCAATCTTATTCCCAGAAATCTACTTACTAATGTTCATAAAGTAGAATGCAAAAATCTTATGTATCAGTATGCAAATGAACTCTTCATGTTAAGACTGCATATTGTTTATTCTTTCTTTGAAGAAATTAAATGAATTAAAGTCTACATCTATACAATGTTGTCTTTTTCATCCCCACAGGCTCATTCACATATACACCAACATCATTAATATTAAATAAAAATAAATTTGAGAAATTACATTCATTTCATGTAGATTAATTCCCACAGGACCGGGGTCATTTCTTCATCAATGTGCCCTGCAGGGGATGCCAGTGTTAGTGCTATGAATGAAAAGCCTACGCTTATATATTGCTTAATTTGATGATTAAAGTAGCCCAAACTGGTGATCATATTATTTTATAGCATTTTTTCACCTATTCCCATCCTCATTCTAACCTTCATTTGGATTTATTATTTGAAGTTATTGATCCTTCTTAATTTCAAAGTTGGTAAGCACCTTCTCTCCAAACCTGCCTAAACATCTTTGTTCTGTCATTTATAAGATTTTCCGAGAAGTAAGTTACTACAATAAGGTTGAGAATCATGGACTTATCCCCAGATGTGTAGATGTGTAGACTAAAACTATATTGTAGTGATACTAAAAAAAAAAAAAATCTATTCCTTAGATCCTATCCCCCATTCCTTAAATTCTACCCCCCTTAGCTTTTCGCTCATAATACATCCCAATTCACTTATCTCCTGTTCATATTACACACACACACACACACACACACACACATATACATACACTCAGTGATCCTTAATTCTCCACACAGTGCCAGTGATCCTGGGAGGAAAATCAAAAAGAGAAGTTCAAGTAATGCTGTGTCAGGATTTTTGTAAATATTCTGGGAAATGTTTACTTAAACACCCTCTCCATCTGCCCCCAAATGCATTTGTGTTTTCTTCTTTGTATTCAGTTTGTGATTTGCTAAGTTTGTTTACTATATAGATTTATATGTTTCATTAAATTCAAAAGAAAATTTTAAAGCATGCAGACGGATATTTTGAAAATGTAGAATTTCCCTCTCTGTTTTTAAGGAAATATTTACTAGTCATAGTTGACCAGTGAGACACATCAGTAGGATGGATGATGGATGGATGGATAGATAGATAGATAAATAGATAGATACATAGATAGACAGGCAGACAGAAAGATGATAGACAGTTACATAGATACATAGATGGATAAATGGGATAGGGTAGACTCCAAAGATATGGAAACCAAGAGATTCTTTAAGAACATACAGTCTACAAGTTAGAGATCCTGGGATAACATAAGCCTCAGAACCAGAGATGTTGATGGTATAATTCCTGGTCTGAGGCCAAAAACTTGAGAAGGGGGGATGGAGATAACTGATATAAGTCCTAGTGTCGAAAGATCCAAAGAGCCTGGACTTTGGATATGGAAGGGCAGCATGGGGAGGTGTTCCAGCTCCAGAAAGGAAAACCAGCAAATCTTTTCTCTCCTCTTTTTTTTCATCCAGCTGAATGGATGTTGCCAACTCACATTGATGTCAGATCTTCATTCAGAATGCATCTCACCTGCAAATCTGCTCTGTAAACTCTCTCACAGACATGCCAGGCAGCAATGCTTTACCAGGTCTCTAGGTATGCCTTATCCAGCAAAGCTGACAAACTCAAAAATTTACTACCACAAACACCTTCAGACTGCAGAATTTGTACTCTGTTTTTAAGGAAATCCCTCTGTTTCCTTCCACATGTTTCAGCTTGGGGATTGAGCAAATATATGAAACTTAAATCATCCAAGTATTGAGATTACTTGAATCTCCAGGGTTTTGTATTGGGTTGGTGGGGTTTTGTTGTTGTTGCTGTTGTTATTTGTTTTGTTTGTTTGTTTTAGTGTGATGTGACTGATATTGAGTTCTCTTTATACTGAGTTCTCTGTTTTCTCTGTGTGTCCCCAATGATCCTCAGCTCCCACAAGTCCAGATTCTTAAGCATTAGCCCACAAACAAAACTGGCAGATGTCTCCAATGACAAGCAGATACAGAGTCTCAGTTTTGCTCTGAAAGGGATCAGCTCTCTGGAACATCTAGGACCCCTTGCTGCTGAAATTCATGATACATATTTAAAATAAAATGTTAATTTGTTTTCCTAGTTTGTTGGATATTTTTTAATTGTAAAGAAAGCATTGGAGTAACACAAATTACTTTAACTTATTCCAAAACAGAAATTTACAGTGTGGTTATCAATGTTTAAACAGTCCTTGAATGATTGATTCTACAAAAAAAAGTTCCACATCTAAAGAATCACTACAATAAGAGAGTAGACACTCAGAACATACAAAGGCATTGGGAAAGTAAATTAGAGAAATTCATAAGCTTATCAATTTAATTCAAACAAATAACTTTGTGACATAACCTTGAATCTAAGGAGTGGTTATTAAATAGAAGCATGAGTTTCACAAGATAAATTTTAGTAGGACAAATATTGGGGGAATTGAAGTCATCTAAGTCATTCCAGTCAACCACGAGATGGAAGAAAAGTCTCAGCATAAAAAGAAAAAAAGTATGAAGCACAGGGCTGGGTATGTGGCTCAAGCGGTAGCGCCCTCGCCTGGCATGTGTGCGGCCCAGGTTCGATCCTCAGCACCACATACAAACAAAGATGTTGTGTCCACCGATAACTAAAAAATAAATATTAAAATTCATTCTCTCTCTCTATCTTTAAAAAAAAAAAATTAAAAAGAAGTATGAAGCATAAAAGAAGATGGAAGAAATTACCACAAGAAGAAGAAAAGCTAATTCTGCTTCTTTCATTATTACTCCACAGAATGTAACAAGGTCTAAAGAGAAAATGATATCTTTTTTAAAAAAAAATTTGTTTTAATTAGTTACACATGACAGTACAATGATCTTGACATATCATACATTTGAATCATATGGGGTATAATTTCTCATTGTATGACCAATGTGATTCTGCAACCTGTACACTCAGAAAATGATATCTTTATTGTCTCCTCTTCATTCTCAATAAAGGGTCACAACATGTAAAATGAACTAACAGCGGGACTTTTGAGGAGTGTTCTATGGAATTCCTGGGACTCCTTTTGAAGAGATGAGGTGGTAGCCAGCCTTCACAATAGCCTTGCAGTGATTCTTGCCTCCTGATTTTCATGTCTTTGTATAATCCACTTCCAGATACAGTTTACCCAAGTAAATAATAGGGTTTGACAAGAATGGAGTGAGCCTTTCAAAGCTAGGCTCTAAGAGACATTACCACCTCCCCCTTGCTTACCCTCACATGGATCTCTCTGTGGAAAGCCATCTGTTAAGTGATAAGGACACTTGTGCAGACATGTGAAGGGATTTTTGTGGCAAGGAGCTGAGGCCTTCTGCTGACAGCCGACAGCAACCATGAGCAGATCTTTCATCCTCAGTCAAACTTTCAGATGGCTGCAGTCTTGACTCACAACTACAATCTTAGGAACATCAGGATGGAATTGCATAGGTTTATTATTTCTGATCCGTAAAACTATATGAAAAATGTTGATTGTTAAGCCTCTATTTTGTGGTGGGCATAATTTGTTACATGGCAAGGGAGAACTAATACAAGTAACTATAAGGGTATGGCATAGGAACTCAGGAAGGAAAGATAAAAGGTCAAAGAAATACATAAAATCGTAGGGCTTCTTCTTTCAGCTTGTCAGTATTTCCAACAACCCTCAGGAGAAGACCTATTATTCTTTTCTAGGCAACTGAGCATTGTTTAGAAGTCCCTTAAATAAATGCATTACCTGTGACGATCTTCCTTTTAGATCCTTAAAAAAATGTATTTTTGCCCTACATTTCAGATTACTGGCCCAACACACTTTTTGGAACCACATCCTTCTCTTCCTATCTCCCCTCCAACCTCAATAAGTCCTAATTATAAATATCAACCCCATTGTTTTCAAAACAATTATACTTTATAAGAAAAATCATGGTGCTAATAAAGTTCATACATATATAAGGTTATTATGAAAATAAAGATTCCAAGAAAATCCAAAAGGTGAAGAAAAAATAACACTCAGATATCTACGTTGTCATGTTTGTAAAGTGTATAATTTCTTATGCACCTACTGAGATTTATATGAATTTTCAGCACACACTTCGTGACACTTGCTTCAATGTAATTTTCTCAGACTTTGAGTAATTTATAATATCCATCCTACAAAAGACAGTCAGCTGTTAATCTGGGCCTACTAAACGTGCTATTGGACAAAAATAAATGATCTAAACTACTGGTAAAATTCTTGAAGTAAAGATAGAAAAAGTCACAGTTACAAACAGCCATTAGATTCATCCTGTGGCACTGAAGAAAAGTTCACTTCTTTTTAACTTCCCTCCCTCGCCTCTGGCCTTGAACTTTCCCCTCTATCTGTCATAGTATGACAGAAAGTTTGCACAGATGGCAAAAAGTTAAACAGCAACATAAAGCATTTACCTGAGTTGCTAAAAGCATTTCAAGAAGAGTTATGAAAGTTTCAGGGAGGATAGTTGCGTAACCAGTTGTCTTGATGATCCACAATTGAGATTGAAACTCACAAGGGGGATAAAGTAAGATATAAAGGGGAAACTAAGAATTCAAGGAAAACTTAACTTTTCTTATTTAAAAAAAAAAAAACTACTTAGATTTCCTTGGCCCAAATTCTTTCTTTATTTATTTTTTAGTTTTAGGTGGACACAATATCTTTATTTTATTTTTATGTGGTGCTGAGAATCGAACCCAGTGTCTCACGTATGCTAGGCGAGCACGCTACCACGTGAGCCACATCCCCAGCCCCCCAAATTCTTGATATAAATTTTTAGTAATGATAGATGTGTTAGTCATTGCTCTGACCAAAATGATAAGAAAAACTTAGAAGAGAAACAATTTATTTGGGGCTCACACTTTCAAAGGTTCAGTCCATGGTCATTAGATTTCATGGCTGTGGGTCAGAGGTGAGGCAGAACATCACAACAGAAGGGTGTGGCACAGGGAAGCTGCTCAGTTAATGGCAGCTAGGAAGCAGAAAGAAAGGAGGCAGGGAAAAATATAATCCCCAAGGAGATGCCCCTAGTGACCTACATCCTCCAACCATGTCCACTTCCTATAGCTACTATTCAGTAATCCATTCAACTTTTTAAGCCATAAAATAGATTCATCCATGGATTAGATTATAGGTCGCATAATCTAATCATTTCACTTTTGCCCATTCTTGCATTTTAAAACATGTCCAAACCATAACAACATCCTTGAACTACACAATAACTTTGCCACAACTCCATTTAGCTTCATTTTAGAAAACTAAAAATTGAATTAGAGATTCAATTTTGTGAGTGATAGAAAGAGAGAAAATGTCAACAATAGTGTCCCAAATTCTGTATAGATTTTTCCACTAGAGAAAATACACCACTGAGTTTGCAATGGAAATTTGCTTAAGAATGTTAGTAGACTAGGTGACAGCTGATCAAATTTTATTAATCCTAAAAAGATTTTATTATCTTTTTCCAAAAGGGTATATTTCATATTAGAACTTCTAATTTTTTTTTATTTTAAAAGATGTCTCATTCTGAATGAAAATAGAACATTCAGGAAGATATTACTATTGATTAATATTGATTAATAATTGTGCATCTTACATGCTGAATTTGATCTTTAATCAGTCTTCTTCATTAATGAAATAATAGGAGGAAAATTACCAATTGCAAGACATTCAGAAAACATCTAATAAATACCTATAGTTAAGATGTAAATAGATGGTTGATAGTTAAAAAGTCACAAAGTCAAAGAGTTTTTCATATTAATAGACAAGAAAAAGGTGTTCAGCCAAAATATATTTCATTCACCAACAAACTTTGTGAACCAAGATATTCCCTGTAACCCATGAACTTGTAGATCATAGGAGACCATCTATCCTCTTGCTGTGCAGAAACCACAAATGGGTTGGGCAAATAGATTTCTGAAGAAGAGGAGGAAGAACTATCAAAGGGTCCTGGAGAACAGAATTTTCCAGTTGATTTAGTTAATAAAAATGACAACAGCAAAAGCCTCATGATTGTAAAGAGTAGAAATCAGTTCAGTGCCCTTGGTTCTTTCTTAGTCTCCTTAACCTGTGTGGTATATTTAGAATTCTCAAAGCACTTCTCACACTCTGAACTCTGCCTTAATGTTTTCTTCATTAACTCCTCACCCAAAGGTCCTTGAATGATCTATGACCCACATCACTACCATCGGTCTGGATCTTCCTTCTGAATCCAGACATGTACATCTAATCCGCTACTTACCATGTCCAGATGGGATGTCTTAAAAGAAATTCAAACTCAGCAGGTCCAAAGGTGAATTCATCATCTTCCCTCTCAAACTGCTTCTTATCCAGGGTTGCCTTATCTAGGAAAATGAGAAAACTATCTCATTTGCAAAGACAGAATCACAGTAGTTAACCTTGAAATGGGTTGTTTCTGAGTTGTCTGTTTCTTTCCATCTACATATCCACCATCCTTGTCCAAGCTAATCTCATCTCCTGTTCGGCTGCCACAATAGCCTACTGACTGCTTTCCCCTCTCCACTTATGCTCCCACAATCCATTCTCCATAAAAAGTACAGAAAGATCTTATTTTCTAGATTTTTTTATTCCTTTATTTTATTTATTTTATTTTTACCTGATGCTAAGGACCAAACTCAATGCCTCACACGTGCTAGGCAAGTGCTCTACCACTGAGCTACACCCTGACAGAAAGATTTTTTTTTAAATGAAGACCTTACTCTATTCTACCCCCTAAAAAATCTTACAAAGGCTTTTCATGGTTATTAATATACAAGCAAATTCTTAAAATGAATTAAAGGCTTTGTTAATTCTCTCCACTACTTCCTCCTCATCCACATCTTCTTCCTGGACTGGGGTGTGACAGCTCCTTACATATCAACATATCAACTCTTTGGGCTATGACCTGATTTCCATCAGTCTACAAAGTTTCCCCATGAATGCATAACCTCTTAACCACCTTGCCTTGTCAACTCCAATTCATCCTTCAGATCTCAAAACAAATAACCCCTCTTTGGGAAAGTCTGTCCTGAGCCTTCAGCTTAGACGAATTGCCTATTCTATGACTCTCTTGTTATTTTTAATATTATAGTTCATGTCACATTTATCTCTTATGCATTTGTGGAATTATTTACTTAATAATTGTTAACTGGTCCTTCCAATGCTACTGGTCCACGAGGGCAGGGAACACATTAGCTTTAATGACAATTACTGACACAAACAGGCTGAATGCCGAAAATAATGAGACAAAATGAAAACAGAAAAATGGCAACCTTTATAGGATCTTCTGAAAAAGTCAAGTCTTGTGTACTTTCCAATATGAAGACTTAACTTTGTTAGTAACAAACCATTGGAGTTGTAATATAAAGGCTATATTAGTTGAGGAAAATAATAGGCACTCCATGACAAGGAATTAAAGGCAAAAGACAGATGACCAAGATTATTTTAAACATTGTTAGGAATTACAACATTTTTTCAATAATTCAAAGTGATTGCTAAACCCAATTTTAAAAATTGAATGTTATTAACTAGAATGTTCTCCCTGAACTTAAGGTCAGTTGAAGGACGACTTTGTTATTTGAATTGAACATCCACTTACTAAATATTTGTATATAAAGTTTTCATATATCATTCTCCTTGATCATCATTTTTTCTTTCAGGGAGGATACTTACTTTCTTTTCCCCATTATAACATTTGCTACAATTTATTGTTAATAATAGTATAATACTTTTCCTCCCATGATTTCATTATTATTATACTTAAAACTATATTGGAACAAACACGAGAATGCCATTAATTCAGATTATGAATCATTGCCACTGTAAAACTTGATTTAATTCTTCATATTTTGCAGTACTTTTTAAGTAATAGGATTTTTTAATTCTCTTTGCTATTTTTCTTGAAAGGAAGTTTCAGAGTACAAATAAAATAGCTAAATTTAGCAGCCCAAAAGTGTCATCATAAACAATCAAAATCATTTTAATTTGTAATGAGATAAAGTTGGACTTCCTAATTTTAGACTATTTCTAAGCCAATTTTTAAAGGAAAAGCACAGGATTTACCTGAAGTCATGAGGAGGAGGCACCTCATCTAAGTAAGATCCAGGCAGGATACAGATTTATGGAAAATGCTAAAGATTCTATGTGTATATAAGTTCTCAATATTCAAATAGAATAGGCCCCTGGATGTTGCTGTTTTAGGCATAGGGAAGTCACATCTGCTCATTAGAGGGAGGACGTGATGGATCTTGCATTCCTGCAGCATGTCACACATGTGTCACCACTCTTCTAGTTTGGACAATCTAAGAGAAGAATAAACTTTAAAAGAAAACTATTTTCTGTAAAAACATGATTATATTGTCTATTGTGTGTTTTTGTTTTAATTTTGCATTATTGAGTTGAACCTACATTTTTTTATTAAATTTAAATTATATTTAGTAATACAGGGTTATGGGGGTATGGGTTAAAAAGATGTAGCTCCAAATATACAAAGGTACAGTTACAGATGCTGAATAAACCTAGAAATCTAAAGCACACAATGAATCTATAAGTAATAACACTGTAATGTTTATTGGAAATTTTCTCAGAGTAGGTTTTAGGTGTTCTTACCACACACAAAAAGATGACTATAAGATATAAGGGATATATCATATGGTGTACTTTAAACATGTATAATAAAATCAAAAGATTTAGAATAGACCAAACAATTAAGGAAAGACTTGAAAACTTTTGAGCACTTACATGATCTGGCTGTACTTACTGTATTATAATTTCATAGATTTCCTGTTTTTTGGGTTGTTCGTTGGTTGTTTTTTTTTTTGTTGTTGTTGTTCCTTCTTCCAGTGAATTTGAGTGGTTTTCTATCCTTTCAAACAAATGGTCTCATATAAGCACCACTGGAAAAAATGAATTAATTAGAAAAAAATTGCTTTTTAATAAAAATATTATTTATATGCTTATCTGTATATATTCCCCTGCTGGAAGGACGTTCCAAAGCCTGTTGCATTAAATAAGAAAATATTTGCCATCTTTCTATGTATACTGCTATAGACTAAATTGTATTCCCCCCTCTCAAATTCATGCATTGAAGCTTTACCTACCAGTGTGATAGCATTTAGTGACAGGGTCTTGAAAAAGGAAATCAAGGTTAAATAATGTGGTGGGGTGGAGCTCCGATCTAATAAGGCCAAGCACCAGAGTTTGAATATTCCCTCCCACTCCCACCCACCCACAACACAGAAAGACAAAGTGGAAATGGCCAACTGTAAGCCAGGAGGAAATTGCTCAACAGAAAGTGATCCTGCCAGACCTTGGTCTGGGAGTTTTAGCCTCCAGGTCTGTGGATAATCAAATGTCTGGTGTGTTGAAGCCACCAAAGTCCATGGTTTTTTGTTACCACTACCTGAGCAGGACTAAGACAACAAGCCAACCCAGCATCTTCTAAATCTATTGTACTCTTAATATCAGGTGTACTTATATGTAGCATATTATTTCACATAAGAACAGTGTTTTTCTCAACGAAGAAAGCAGACAAGAAAAAGAGAAGTCATCTTTTATAAAACAAAGTCACAGTGCCTCCAGCTAGACTAACCAAGAAAAAAAATGGAAGACCCGTGTAAATAAATTTATATACACAAAGTTGGCATGACAGCTGATACACAGAAAAACAAATGATCATTAGGGAATATTATGAGCAGCTACATGGCAACAAATTGCAAAACCTAGAAGTGGACAGAATTTTTAGATACATATCATACTCTAAATTGACCCATAAAGATACAGAAAACCTAACAAACCAATAAATATGTAATGAGAATAAGTATTAAAATGTCCTCCTAAAAACAAAAGTCCAGCCAGGCATGATGGTGCATGCCTGAAATCCCAATGGCTTGGGAGACTGAGGCAGGAGAATTGCAAGTTCAAATACAGCCTCAGCAATTTCACAAGACCCTGCTTCTAAATAAAACATAAAAAAGGCAAGAAGGCCGGGGATGTGGCTCAGGGGTTAAGTGCCCTTGGGTTCAATCCCTGGTATCAAATATATATATATAAAACCTCCATGATTGTGGATCTTGAGGCTGAATTTTATCAAAGAAGTAACTTGAATTGTCTCTAACTATTTTAAAAAGTTTAAAAGAAGGAAAGTGTTTGAAACTCATTCTACAAGCAGAGCATTACCCTGATAAGGACATTATATTACATTTAGCAACAAAAACATACTAAATGTGCAGATGAATGTTCCTGATGAACACAGAGACAAATATTCCCCCAAAAATAGTAGCAAACTCAATCCAACAGCACATCAATAGCATCATACTTAATGATAAAGTGGGATTTATCCCAGGAAGGCAAGGATGACTCATCATGCGTAAGTCAATAATCAGTGCATCCCATGAACAGGATGAAGCACAAGAACTACATGATCGTCTCAGCAGAGGCAGAGAAAACGTTCAATAAAATCCAACCCTTTATGATATAAACTTCCAAGAAATTAGCAATAGAAGGGACACAATTTAAAAAAATGTCCAAATGTGGCAAACACGCGGACATAATCATAATGAATAAGGAAAAGCTGTGTTTCTTCTAACATCTGGACCAATGCAAGTAAGGCAACTTTCACTATTCTTATTCAACATAGTACTGGAGGTCTTAGAGCAATTAAGCAGGAGAAAGAAATAAAAGGCATACAAAATCCCTTGGAAGGAGGAAGCCAAATTATAGCTGTTTGCAGATGACATGAATTTGTACATAGAAAAGCCCAACGACTCCATCAAACATTTTTTGAAAAGCAATAAGCAGATTCTGCAGAATTGAAAGACACAAAATCAACCTACAAAATATAGATAACATTTGTTGTTGTTGTCATTGAGGTGAGGCCTTGCTATACTACACAGTCTGACCTTGAATTCTGGGGCTGAAGCAATCATCCAGTCTCAGCCTCCCAAGTAGTTGGTACCCAGTGGTATACAACTGCACCCAGCAATCAGTACCATTTTTTATACACCAAAACATGCTTACTGAAAAATAAATCAAGAAAGTAGTGCTATTAACAATACTTACTAAAAATCACAATGCCTAGGATTGAGTTTGCCCTAAGGAGTAAAATGATCTATACAATTAAAATTATAAAACAGTGATTTAAAAAAATTGAAAACATACACACACACATGCACATATACACACACAAATAATGGAAAGTTATCCACGTTCATGGGTGGGAAAAAAGTAATAATATTAAAATGACAATACTACCCAAAGTGATTTACAGATTGAATTCAGTCCCCACTGAAATATCAATGGAATTCTCCACAGAATTACACATATGCACACAAAATAAATAAATAAATAAATAAGATCCTAAAATTTATATGGAAACATATTTTAAAAAGGCCAAAAAAGTATTTATCGAACAGAACAAGACTTCGAATATCTCAATATTTTATCTCAAAACACACTGAAAATCTATAATTAAAACAGCATGGTACTAGTGTAAAAATAGACACATTGACCACTGGAATAGAATGAAGAGTTCATAAATAAGTCCATGAACCTATAGACCACTGATCTTTTACAACAGCAGCAAAAAAAAATAATACCTTAAAAAAGGTTGGTCACTTCAATAAATGGTGTAAGGAAACTGGAAAGAATATATGCAGCAAAATGAAACTTGATCTATACTTCACATTTTATCAACTCAAAATGGATCAAATACCTAAATGCAAAATCAAAACTATGAAACTACTATTTAAAAAGACAAAGGAGGTCTTTCTTTGGACATTTCTATAGCAGTAATTATTTGGACAAGACCCCCAAAATCACAGGAAACAAAAACAAAAAAATAGTCAAATTAGATTATATCAAAATAAGAGGCTTCTGCATAGCAAAGAAAATAAGAGAGTGAATAAACCAACTGAAGAATAGGAGAAAATATCTTCCAATTATTCATCCAATAATAGTTCAATGCCCAGGATATATAAGAATTCCAAACCCCCAAATCATCAATGTCAACAAAACCACACAAATAATACAAATAAGAAACAGGTAAATGATCTGAAAAGAAGATCTTAAGTGACCCGCATGTCTATGAAAACATGCTCGACATCACTAATCATCAGGGAAATGTACATCACTACCACAATGAGACATTCTATCATTCAAGTTATAATGGTTATTACCAAAAAAAAAAAAAAAACAGATGATAAGAAGTGCTGGGAGGGACATGAAGAAAAGGGGACCCTTGCATACTGATGGTAGGAATGTAAATTACTACAGTCATTGTAAAAACAGTAGGAAGGTTCCACCAAAAATAAAAAACACAAATAGAATTAGCTGATTCTTGTTTTAATTCTTATGCTATAGGAGTCTTATTAAGGAAATTGGGGCCTAATCTGACATGATTGAGATTTGGGCCTACTTTTTCTCCCATTAGGTGCAGGGTCTCTGGTTGAATTCCTAGCTCCTTGATCTACTTTGAGTTGAGGTTTGTGCATGGTGAGAGAGAGAGGTTTAATTTCATTCTGTTACATATGAATTTCCAGTTTTCCCAGCACCATTTGTTGAAGAGGCTATCTTTTCTCCAATGTACGTTTTTGTCTGCTTTGTCTAATATAAGATAACTGTAGTTGTGTGGGTTAGTCTCTGTATCCTCTATTCTGTATGATTTTGGTGCCAATACCATGCTCTTTTGGTTTCTATTGCTCTGTAGTAAAATTTAATGTCTGGAATAGTAGTGCCACCAGTTTCACTCTTCTTGATAAGGATAGCTTTGGCTATTCTGGGTCTCTTATTTTTCTAGATGAATTTCATGATTGCTTTTTCTATTTCTATGAAGATTGTCACTGAGATTTTGATTGGTGTAAGGAACCAACTTTTTGTTTTGTCAATTTTTTCAATTGTTGCTTTTGTTTCAATTTCATTAATGTCAGCTCTGATTTTAATTATTTCCTGTCTTCTAATGTTTCTGTGGTTGAATCCTTCTTCTTTTTCTAGGGCTTTGAAATGTAATGTTAGGTCATTTATTTGTTGACTTTCTTTTTTCTTTGAAGGAATGAACTCCATGCAATGAAATTTCCTCTTAGAACTACCTTCATAGTGTCCCAGAGATTTTGATATGTTGTATCAGTGTTCTCATTTACCTCTAAGTCTTTTTAATCTCCTCCATGATATCTTTTGCAACCCATTGTTCATTCAATAGCATATTACTTAGTCTCCAGGTGTTGGAGTATCTTTAATTTTTTATTTTATCATTTATTTCTAATTTTATTCTATTGTGGTCTGGTAGAATGCAGAGAAGTATCTCTATTTTTTTATTTACTAAGATTTGCTTTGTGGAATAACAAATGGTCTATTTTAGACAAGGATCCATGTGCTGCTGAGAAGAAAGTGTATTTGCTCATTGTTGGATAATATACTCTCTATATATGTCAGTTAAGTCTAAGTTATTGACTGTATTATTGAGTTCTATAGTTTCTTTGTTTAGCTTTTGTTTGGAAGATCTATCCAATGGTGAAAGAGGTGTGTTAAAGTCACCCAAAATAATTGTGTTGTGGTCTATTTGACTCTTGAACTTGAGAAGAGTTTGATTGATGAATGTAGATGCTTCATTGTTTGGGGCATATATATTTATAACTGTTATGTCTTGTTGATGTATGTTTCCCTTAAGCAGTGTGAAATGTCCCTCTTTATCGCTTTTGATTAACTTTGGCTTAAAGTCTACTTTACTTGATATGAGGATGGAAACCCCTGTTTGTTTATGTAGACCATGTGAATGGTACATTTTATCCCAACCTTTTACCTTTAGTCTGTGGGTGTCTTTTCCTATGAGAAGAGTCTCTTGAAGGCAGCATGTTGTTGGCTTTGTTTTTAATCCAATCTACCAGCCTATATCTTTTCATTGGTGAGTTTAGGCTATTAACCTTTCAGTTTATTATTGAAACATGATTTGTATTACTGGACATCTTTGTTTATTTTTGGTAAAATATTTTCTTTGATATGAGGATGCTGACTCATAATGGTGATAGAGGGGGGGACATGGGAGGAATGGAGTAACTTTAGATAGGGCAAAGGGGAGGGGGGAAAGGAGGAGACAAAGGGGTAGGAATAATGGTGTAATGAGTTAGACATCATTGCCCTAAATACATGTATGAAGACACGAATTGTTTGAAAATAGTTTGTGTACAATCAGTGACTTGAAAAATTGTGCTCTATATGTATAGTATAAAACGAATTGCATTCTGCCTTCATATATAACATATTAGAATAAATAAATAATACTAATAAAAATAGAATTAGTATAAGATTGAGCAATCCTAGTATGGATATAGATCCAAAGGAAACTAAATGTTTATGTTGAACAGACATTCCCATTCTCATGTTTATTGCAGTACTATACACAATAGTCAAAAATGGGAAACAACTGATGAATTGATAAAGAAAAATGACATATGTATACAATAGAATAATATGCAGTCATAAAATGGATGATATGTCATTTGTAGCAATATGAGTGGAACTGGAATATATTAAGTACAATAAGATAAGCACAGAAAGACTACATACTAAATGATTTCATTTTTTGTTGGATCCAAGAAACTTGAATTCTAGACCTTGAAAGTAGAATGGTAATTCCCAGATTTGGGGGAAAGTAGGGATAAGAAAGGATTGATAAATATTGGTCAATGGGTATTAAGTTTCAGTTAAGTAGGAGAAACCAGTCAGATATTCTGTTACACAGTATGGTTTCTATGGGTAATAATAATGTGTTACATATTTCAAAAAAGTTAGAAGAAAGAAATTTTAATGTCTTCATGACAAAGAAGTAATCAATTCTTAAGGAAATAGAATAAGATATGCTTACCCTGATTTGAACATTACATAACACATACATTTATTGAAAGATTACATTTCACTCAATAAAACTATGCAATTTGTATAGGCTGATGTGAGAAAAACAATTGTCAGCAAGGATGTGGAGGAATTTAAATATTTGTGCACTGGTTTTGGTGATATAAAATGGTATATCTGCTATGGAAAGTAGAAAGTTCCTCAAACATTAAAAGTAAAGTTACCATATGACCCAGAAATCCCATTTTTAGATATGCATTCAAATTACATGAAATTAGTATCTCAAAGAGATATCTAAACTCCCCGTGTTCATTGTAGCACTTTTCACAGTAGCCAAGAAATGGATTTTTGCAACCTTAATCAACAGATGACTGGATAAGAAAAATGCTCTCTCCCCCACCACCCACATACACAACAGAAGATTATGCAACATTTTAAAAGAAGGAAACCCTGTCTTATGCTACAGAATGACTGAACCTTGAGGACCTTATGCTAGCTGAAATAAAACAGTAATAAAATGATAAATACTTTAAGATTCTACACATATGAGGCATCTGAAGTAGTCAAACTCCTAGAAGCAGAAAATAGCGTGGCCTATGCCAGAGCTGGAAGGAGGATTTATTAATAACAATAATAGGTTTATTGGTCACTGAATGCAGAATTTTAGTTTTGCCAGATGAAGAAGTTCCAGAGATTTGTAGCATGACAAATGTTTACATAATTAACATGATAACGTGACAACTGTAAACTTAAAAATGGGTATGACAGTGAATTTTATGTCTTATGTTTTGACTACAATAAAAAGAAAAATTAAAAGCATGGGAGTGGGATGATATATTGATATCTTCTTGTGCTTAGAAGGGACTTCATAAGGTTTAGCTAAGAATTGCATGTGAACTGGCTTCCTCCAAAGATGGCAATAAAATAAGAATATTATTTACTTGAACAGGCATTATAGAGATTTACCTACTTTTTCCCATTGTGTGAAATCATAAAAACAATACCAAACATCAAGTTTTGGACTTTTTCACTCCAATAAAAATGTATTCTAGCAACATTTGCATATGTAAAGATAGAAATTAGATCAGGGCTAGAGATCACCATATACAGAGGTGAGATCAAATCTATGGGAGTGAAGGATAAAAATAGAGAAGAACAGAGGCCAAAAGATCATTGAGAAACATTAACAGTTTGTGGTTCCAATAAAATAAAGCTAGAGCTCAAAGAGGAAAGCTTAAAAGGTCATAGAGGATATTCCATCACAAACATTTAGCTTCAGCTAAAAGATCACAGGTATTTTTTCCATGAAAACAGGTGGTTTGGTCTCTTCTTGTTTTCTTATTTTAGTACAAAAATAATAGTCAATTCCCACAGGTAATGCTTTATCTTATATTTTATAAAGCATCACTGATGTTCCAAAAATAATACTGTAGAGGGGAACAAAATTAAATCCAATTCAAAAGCACAGCTTGATGCAAGTGTTGGAAAATTATTTAAAAAAAAACAATTAAAAAATTGTTGCTAAAAGTCACACAAGATCTGAAATGTAGAGAGAGGGAAATGTGTTTGGAACTTTAAAAAAGACATTCATGCTTTAGAAAAATTGGATAAAGAGATTTCCATCTAATTGTTGTGTAGTCATTTTGCCAATAATGATAACCAATTTGCATGTTTAACTGAAAAGAAAACAGCAAACAACATCAGAATGCAAATGAACGTTTTGGTTGTTCCTTTTAATAGCAGGTAAAACAGTTACAAAAAACCAAACATTGAACAGAGAGAGAAAAGAACTATCAACATTCAATTTAACATTTGGCCAGTTATTGTGGTAGTTGCTCTTAAATATGCATATGCATATACAAATATCTTGTCAAAAGCAATACCAAATGTCATATATCTGGGGGAGAATGAAAATTTAAGGCTGTTGTTCTAAACATAACTGACCATTCTGACTAAAGTTTAATTTTATCCAAAATTTCCCTATTATCAACTGTTTAGTTAAAAATTATAAATGTTTACATATCAATATTGTTATAATGCCAAAACAATGAGTAACTGAAATAAGATTAAGAAACTCAACTCAAAATGTTTGAGATAAGGTTTGGAGTGAATAATTGGCAAAAGGTATAACTTAGAGATGGTAGACACTTCTGTTACAATGTCTTACCAATATTTCTGATTAGGTTGCCCACTATACTCAGTATGCCATGATTAATCTGCTAAGAGAGAACTCAGAGAGGGAAATATTTTTATTGAGAGATGGAGATGCAAGCATAAAATAAATAACACCATTGTTACTGAGAGGGATGCATTTGTTCACAGACCCTATCAGTTTTCAGGCCCTGAGTTCAATCTCCTTCATTTCTGGCAAGGGAAGGAACAGATCTTCTCTAACCAAGCAAGAGGATAGTGAGTTCAGGTCAGGGGACTGTGGGCTTACCTTCACCACACACTGTCACTCTCCATCAATCCTTCATGTTAAACAGTAAGCTCTTAAAAGACAAAGGCTATTTTGTTTTTCATTATGTCAAGTAATAAGTAGTACTTTTTTTTTTTTTACAAATTGTTTGCTTTATTCCATTTTTTATTCCTCAGTCTAGAAGGTTCTAGAACAATTTGTTCTATTCTCACTCATGTCCACATTCATTTTGGATATTAGCTTCTATGTTCATGGTGTAATTCTTGGCTCTATGGCCTTAAGGCCAATACCTGTAGTTTCATCTTCCAATTAGAAAAAGAAGTGGCCTCCATCCATAGCCTAAGGTATGATAATAATGTAGGAAATCAAGATCATTATTCGTTACTGTCATATTTCACATGCCTCTGTATATTTTGAAATCATTTAAAAGAAACTAATACTATTATGTAGCAATTCCAATGTGTTAAACTATTAACTGTGTAACCTACAGCACTCCTTTAAGTCAGATAACATTATCAGCATCATATTTACAGAGAAAAACTGTAAAATTTGGACTTATTTTTTAATAGTTTTTAACAATTACTACTTTGCATCACGTTGTGTAATTAGAAGAACATTTTGGAGAACAAAAAATTCATTAAAAATACAAAAACAACAAAGAAATTAAGTTAGGATGCTAAGAAGACACATCAAATTTCGGTACT
Organism: Marmota monax; assembly: GCF_021218885.2. Classification (NCBI taxonomy): domain Eukaryota; kingdom Metazoa; phylum Chordata; class Mammalia; order Rodentia; family Sciuridae; genus Marmota; species Marmota monax. The sequence continues at coordinate 1,203,495 of NW_026693208.1, read as the reverse complement.
TATTTTATAAAGATGCACATGAGTAGCATTTTAAAAATGAACCTTTTCTTGCAAATGTACTTGCCCATTTTATAAAGCAGTTAACATAAAAGCCAATAAAATGTACTTTCAAAATCACTTTGCATTTTTCATTCCTTTGAATATAAGCATATTCATTTTTATGCATGCAATGAAACTACCCAAAAGTTTGCTGTATGATTAATTAGGAATCATTGAGAACTAAGTTACAGAGAGAATTCTGAACCTCAACATTCTCTACATAAATTTGTAGGTGAAAAGATGGACATTACAAAACTACCTAGCATTTCAAAAAGTGAGGTTCAGTTCAATTACAAACAATATATGCACATTAACAAAATCATCTCAAACACCGTTGTGAGAACTTCATGATCTAATCCATATAAAATACCTAGAACAGTACAAGTCACAGTGGGAGCTCAATAAATGTTAACTGCCACAATAATTAGTTATCTGTGTAGTGACCCAGATGAAAGAGGAGAATCATCTGGATGCCACAGACAACACTCACAAGAAGATCTGTCTGTAATATTGTACAGTGTCATGGTTTGACATCAACAAAGACTACTACATGGGGGAAAAAGTAAATCATAGAAAGTAGAGTTCAAAAGAACTAGAACACTGACTTAAGGACCAATTTACATTCTGAGATATTGTTGGTGAATCAACATTTTAATAAGATAGCACAAACTGAACAAGGAAAAAATGAAATACAATTTCTTACCCTGAAACAAGAGATGGTGAAGCAGCCATTAAAAGATGAGAAAGATGTCCTGTAGCTCAGATATTTAGTGAGGACTAACATTTCCCAGACATTAGAATGTTCCCCCCTGCCGCCCCCTCTGACAATGGTAATGGTGAGACCTGGTTTCAAACACTTTCTCTGCATTCATGAATCATGTGACTTTGGACAAGTTACTTAAACTCCCTAGGCCTCAGTTCCCTCACCTATAAACTGGAGATAGCAGTAGCAATATAATGCACATATAAATATATTAAAGTGTTGGAACAATAATTAGAGATACTGTAGGTAAAGCATCTGTGAACACAAGAACTTAGGTAAATAGCAGTGATTGTGTTAAACTGAAAGGAAAATTGAAGTTCATGTTGTTCTGCTATGAAATCAGTGCCTGATCTTGAGAAGTTGCATCCCCTCCCCAGGTCTCAGTTTATTCGTATAACAAATGAAGTCTGATTGGTCACACATCCTTTTATTTATTAGTAGTCAGGTGCTCACTACTTTGCAAAGGATGAAAACTGTATGAAATACCTGCTGTATCACTCAATATTTAAGAGAAATTTTATATCCGTCCAAGACTCAGAAATATGAATTCTGGCCTAGAACTACTACTTCCTTGGACTTTCTAAATTCATCAGTATAGCAATATGTGTCAGTGAAAGCACATTATATGCACCAAAGAAAATCAGTGTATATTTTTGAGTATCTAAAGAATTTTGGAAAGGCTAACAAGAGTAAATGGGAAATATAGTTCTTGGAGTATCTCAAGAATTTTACTCCAAATGATATTAGTAAGATAATGTGTATCAGTTATGACTATATAGAATTGAGTAAAACTTCATGTTTGCTCAGTGAAAATGTGAAATTCCAGTATATTAGCAGCTCTTATATTTGCAATTTAAGGCGAGAAGATCAATATAAGAATGCATATATTAAAAATGGTAAGCAGGACCCAAACTTCTTTACTTTCTCTCCTTCAAACTCTAGCTTGAATTTGCTTTTTGTATTTCTTTAAGTACAGATGTTTAAGAAATTTCCACCACATTTTTTTATTTGTGTAGTTCCTACAATTTGAGTGACTTGATTAATTCTTAAGGTGTACCCCAGTGTACACCTCTGTGGAAACCAAAGTCTTCTCTGGGATATTTTACTTACATTAAATAGCTGGCTTATTAAAATCATCAATATAGAATGAAGTTTGGATTTTAGAAATTAATTAGGAAATAAGTTTAAGATCAGGCAGCTGATAATAGTCATCCCAAATGAGTACAATGATTCAATCAACAAGAATGTCTAAAAATTTTTCAGTTTGAAGGACTAGGTTCCAGTTTGTATATAGATTGCAATATGCTGTTAAATGTCTCTTTAGCTTATGTGCAGCCTCCTCAGTTATTTACATATGTAATTATTTCCAGAAATATTTTTGGTATTACATGGTGTTGATTATATATCTCCTCTACCTGAGGATGAATTTGCCTTACTATTCTTTATTGTCCCCAAACCACATAATATTCATTACATAAAGAAGCAGCCAATGTATCACTACCTTTTTTTTTTTTTGTTTTGCTGGGGATCAAGCCCATGGTCTTGTGCATGCTAGACAAACACTTTACCAACAAGCTATGTCACCAGCCCAAAATATGCCTACCTTTGACCAAAATATCCCTACCTTTGAAGCAGTTTACCCAATTCCTAGAAAGAGTATAAGCATTCAGGGAAAAAAAATCCTGAAATTTTACTAGGATGAACACACATGATGTTATGGATTTATCTTTTAAATTTTGAATTATTAAGAGAATTACTAAATGACTCCATGCTTCGGTAAGAAATACAAATTATTTCCCCAAAAGGAAAAAATCCATTTTGCTTTTTAAAACCTTTAGGAATTTTTACATACTACTTATGAAAATATCAAGTGGTATTTGCTATGGCATACTATTCTTTAATGGGACTTAACGAACAATGTGCATGTGGAAACATTATGCACGCATTGACATAAAAACCATACAGTTCCTAGGGTATATGTAGAAGATGCTTCATTTAGCATATATTTGTGTGTCTTCAAAACCCCAATACAGTCTGAAGATTCTGGCCCTTTGCCATTCCCATCTTCCCATATTGGGTACAAAGTTAAATGAATGACTGAAGAGAAAAGCAAATAGATTCAAATGTTGAGAAACACAGAGGACGTGGGCAAGTGTTTTTAAAAGTTGTGGACTTCCAGATCACAGACAAGTCTTAATATCAAGCTCTGATACCTACTAAATCTGCAATAATATGCATTTGTTTATGTTCTCTGAAATTTAGTTAATTTACCTGTAATATACAATTATTTTCCTTATCACATGTTTATTCGACACGATAATTTATGTAATATATATAAGAATAAATTTACCATAGATAAATATCCTCTGCATTTTTTAAGATACAAAGAAGAAGGGATATTAGGTGCTAGCAAACTTGCTACAGTTAACATGCTGCAATGAAGCTAATTTGGAATAAGCTCCATACCTCTTCCATTCTTCTGCATATTTTTTCCTTCTTTTTAATTCCCTGATCTTGCACAATCCAACAAAGATCGATTCTGCTACTAGTTCCCTAGCACTAAACAAAACCATCAGTATGGCCAAGTTGATTTTGTTGGATGCATGTTTATGTTGAGAAAGTAAGATGGCAGGATGTAGGTAACAACATTTAAAAGGCAAAAGTGCTTATTTGGTAGCAGTTACTCCATACAC